>NC_041047.1:27804249-28136117 GCF_900634775.1 Gouania willdenowi | reverse complement strand
AAAAGAAAGTGAAGGATTTAAAGAAAGAAGAGAAAGAAAAGACTGGGGAGGGAAAACTGACTTTCTTTTGGCAAAAATTGGCGAGAAAATCCCATCATAGTTTAACATCTTAATTGTAAATATTTGTAGATAAAAGTATGCAAAGTTGTTTGTTGTTCTTATTGTTTTAAAATATAGTAAATAAACATTTATTTCTGAGATTTAACTTAAGTTCTGATTTCACTCTTTGTAACTCACTTGAACACATAAAGGACAAATACTGGTACTATTTTCTACTGTTTCCTACATCCCACTGGTTAAATGGCCCATACTGTTGAAGAATCTAACCTTCAAACAACTTTCAGATTTCACTTCAGTCCAATCACAGCAAGATCAGCTGTTGAATCTGATATCAGAGTTTTTCTAAACAATGAATAAGAAGCAATGTGCTGCTTAAATTACAAAATAAACATTTAAAGGTATATCATTAGTTCATCTGAAGGGAATGTTGTATCACTCATACATAAATGTTGTGCTTTGAAAATTACAGGATTTTATTTCATGCAGTGCTATTAATTTTGCATTAACACTGCACTGCATGAAATACAATCTGCTTAAAAAAAAGTGTGGCTATAACTACTATAACAGTAGCTTCTACAGACAAGTGCAGGGCAATTTAGCAGTGGTGGACAGTAATGAAGTAAATTTACTTAAATACTTTACTTAAGTTTTATTTTTTGGGGGATACTTCTACTTTCACTCCACTACAATTGAAAAACAAATATTCTACTTTTTACTCCACCACCTTCCCGTGGAATACTTTGTTACAAAGTACTTTTTTCAAAATTCAGACTTACCTTGTAATGCATGGTTTGTGCGGGGGAAAAAACTAACTAGCAAATGTTCAGAATAAGGAAAATAAGGTAACCCTGTTACAACACGGGCATTGCTCAGTTTTCTAATAGAATCTGTGTTTTTTGTGCAAGTGAAAACAACAATGAATGACAAACCCTGGAAGAGAGCCTGAGACGTGACACAGTGAGGAAATATATATATATGGCTGGAGAGCCCACTGTGAACCAATCTAAATAGGGTGCAGGGGTTTTGCAGGTCACTCACTCCAGCGAGTGTTCAAACTCCTACGCATTAGAGGACAGCAGTTGAGAAAAGCCACCAAGAACATCCTTGAGGCCACAGAAAAGGCCTCCAGGTGTCTGTGGATCCGTAGGGGGATCCGTGGTGCACCACTTGGACACAGGCTGGGGTCCGATCACCTCTGGCTGGGTCACCCAGGTGAGGGTGTCTGATGAATAAAGACCCGAAACACCCTATGACCCCGGGTTCATCACTGATGACGTGTCCAAGTATCACCGTGAGGTGTATTTCAGTTCACACACCCCTGTTTAAATGCCAGGTTTTTGTGATGTAAAAAAGTGACACCAAGATAAATAATTTCACAGCTTGTTCCATCTTCGATGTGACCAACAGTATAACCTGTACAATGGAATTAAAAAACAAACTGAAACTTTTAAATGGGAAAAATAAAAATAAAAAGACTCAAGATAAACTGGTTGCATAAACATTCACACCCTTAAACTAATAGTTTGTTGCAGCACCTTTGGCTTTTATTACAGCACTCATGTTTTTGGGTAAGAGTTTATCAGTTTGGCACATCTTGATGAGGCAATATTTACCCACTCATCTTACAAAACTGTTCCAAATCTGACAGATTGCGAGGGCATCTCCTATGCACAGCCCTCTTCAGATCACCTTACAGATGTTCAATCAGATTCAGGTCTGGACTCTGGCTGGGCCATTTAAAAACCTCAATCTTATTCTGGTGAAAGCCATTCTTTTGTTGGATGTGGCTTGTGTGCTTTATGGTCATTGTTTTGTGGTTGGAAGATAATTTCCTCTTCATCTTCAGCTTTCTAACAGAAACCTGAAGGTTCTGTGCCAACACTGGGCCATGTATTTGGAACTGTTCATCATTCCTTCCACCCTGACTAAGGCCCCGTTCCAGCTTGAAGAAAAACAGGCCCAAACATGATTGCTGCCACCACCATGCTTCACTGTAGGTATGGTGTTCTTTTGGTGATTAGCAGTGTTGTTTTTGGGCCAAATATACCTTTTGGAATTATGGCCAAAAAGTCCAACCTTGGTTTCATTGGACCAAAACACAGTTTCCCACATGCGTTTGGATGTTTTTCTTTGTAAGATAAGGTTTCCGTCTTGCCATCCTACCCCATAGCCCAGACATATGAAGAAGACGGGAGATTGTTGTCACATGTACTACACAGCCAGTACTTGCCAAAAATTCCTGCAGCTCCTTCAATGTTGCTGTCAGCCCTCTTGGCAAGCTTCCCTGACCAGTTTCTTCACGTCTTGTCATCAATTTTGGACGAACGGTCCTGTTCTTGGTAAAGTCACTGTTTGTGCCATATTTTCTCCACTTGATGATGACTGTCTTCACTGTGTTCCATGTTATATTTCAATCCTTGGAAATTCTTTTGTACCCTTCACCTGACTGATATCTTTGAACAATGAGATCCCTCTGATGCTTTGGAAGCTCTCTGCAGACCATGGCTTGTGCTGGAAGATGTGGCTACAAAAATGCCAGGAAAAGCCTACTGGAACATCTGAACTTTATTTGGGGTTAATCAGAGGGACTTTCAGTGGTACCAGGTGTGTGCTGACTCCAGTTTAACATGAGTTTGAATGTGATTAGTTAAATCTGAACACAGCCCCGTCCCCATGTTATCAGAGGGTGTGCACACTTTATCAACCTCATTCTCTCAGTTTTTTATTTTTACTTCACCTCCCTGAAAGGTTTTAGTTTGTTTTTTAATTGCATTGTACATGTTATAGATCACATTAAAGGTAGAAAAAGAAGTGAATTTACTTAACTTGGTGTCATTTTTTTTACAACATAAAAACCTAGCATTTGAACAGGGGTATGTAGATGTTTTATATCTACTGTATATATTAGGTAATAACATTCATACTACATAATACAAGTATTAGCATTAGGCACCTCAACTCGGAGCGGAGCTGCAATTCCATCAGATTAACTAATGATATACATTTAAATCACAATTAAATGTATATTATTAGTTAATCTGATGGAATTGCAGCTCCGCTTTGACAGAAACTCGCTTTAAAACAAACAACAAGCTAAAGTTCTGTCTCGCCTGGACGCGTGCACGGCTACAGTCACAAACACGAGACAACACATGGCAGAAGCACCGAGCCCGACTGGCGAGTCTGCCACGGTGTCGTCGTTATCAGTGGCATCAGTAATTTTGCTCAAAATACTAAACTCCAAAAGTGCCTTTTTGGAACTATTTTGGCTTTAAACAAGGCAGAGACGGTAAAGCAATAGGAGATCCACTGTGTAGGACTGCCACCAAGCTATAGGAGCCAAAGGAAGGAACACTTTTTTTCTGCACAGATTCAGAGTGATCTTTTTTTATTTTAATGTTTTATTTACAAAGATATTTACAATATACAAACAATATTTACAAATTATATACATACAAAGGAGGGAACACATCCAATCTCATAAAACACCAGTGATGTTACCCAAATATCTAAAAATAAAATATACAAACATAGATTTCACAGGGAATCAGTTCCTGTTTATTGTATGTATTTATGTTGGAGAAGATGCATTGTTGTCAAATAGATTTTTTTTTTTAAAAGACAGTGGATTTGTTATCCTAAGTTGATTATTTATATTGGTTAAACATAATTTGATGTGCAAAGGAAACTGAATAATTTTTTTTATTTTTTAAATTAAACAAATTCTAATTCATATACTCTTATCATGCACAAAACAACACTATAAGTAATTAATAAGCATTTCTAACTTGTACAAATACATTGCAGTTCATAAAAAAATAAAGAAAATAAAATAATAATAATAATAATAATAATAATAATAAAAAAAAACGCTTCAGTATCGCAATATTACCCAGAATTGGTATATATACATACACATGCTCTCAACTGCAGGGCTTACACGCTTCAGCACCAGAGAGCGACTATGTCATTTTGAAGTCCATCAAACGGACATAAAGTTTTACAAAACAAGAGAACAACAAAACATTAGGCTCCATGGTCACTATTAGTAAAACAACACAAATGAGAGCAATTCAGCATCATGGATAAAGACCACATCATTTTGACACCCACTTTAACCATTTTAACTCAGAGCCTTTATCAGTAGCTATAAAGTTTAGTAAAACTGGCACAGCGGCCCACATGTTCACAAATATGAAGTACTATAGACCTGCTCACCACTATTTGAAGAGCATATAACGAGCCTTGCGCTCCGTGAACTCGTCCACGATGCTCTGTATGTCCATTTTCTTTGCTCTTTCATTCTCTATGGACAACATGGCAAGTCCACTCAGTCTCTCCTGTCCTACTGTGATCCTCAACTGGTTTTTAATGAGTTTTAACTTGGATAAAGAGCGGGGCAACATATAGACCCATTTCAATGTGGACAAACATGACACGTGACTGAGGTGCACGCGCATACTTGGTGCAAAAACCATGTTATTTACAAATGTGATGCTTGAAACTTTTGAAAATAAAAATGAATGAACCGCTGTTCTGGTTTGAAAATAATTTGTAGTGAGCAGAAAAATAGAAAATCCTTGATTTTTATACTAGTATTTTTTTTATTTTTTAGTATTTTTCTTTTTAAAATTTGATTTTATTTCTAATCAATTGAAAATTACTTTGTATTTAGTAACATGGGCTACAGTTTGCTAATGTTTCCTCTCTTAAATCAGTCATATATTTGAGAGACTTTTCATACAATTTACTCGATCAAATGTGAATAAATTTACTATATAAAACAACATTATTTAATAAATAACCAAATTATGTGTACCACTTTTCAAATGTGTGTTTATTATTATTATTATTATTATTATTATTATTATTATTATTATTATTATTATTATATTTTTATTTTATTTTTAAGTTAGGTATTACCCATGTTTATTTTTTTAGGTTTTTTTTTTGTTTGTTTGTTTGTTTTTAAAGAACTCCAGGATTTAATAACTCTAATTACCAAAACATTGGATTTAAAAACGTTTTTTTTCTCTCTCTCTTTCAAGTTTTGGTTTGAAAAAAATTGAATTTGTAATACTGGGAAAGTTTGCTGTTGCTGCCATGGCAACATGTAAACAGTTAACAGCTTGGGTGGAGCTACTTCTTAGATCTTAGCTGATTTCTGTTCAGGACACACGTGCGCTTACAGTCAGAAAATCCTTAACATTTTAACGGCGTCCCAGACTTACAACAACACACTGTCAATGACAAACAACAACACACTGTCAATGACAAACAACCCTACAATGACTAAACAACGACAGGGAGAAAAAAAGACGACATCAATGGAGAAAGAACAAGAAGTAAGTGGATTTCTGTTATCTGTAATAACTTTTTCAGAATGAAAAACTGTTTTCTACTTAATATTTGACATTATAAATAACATGTTTAGCATCTACCTGAGGTGATAGCTTTAATTTACATAAACTGTCTGATAAATAACACACTAGCTTCACATCTTGGTAAACCATCAGACATTTGACTGTGTGGTTCATTATTAGGATGACTGTGATGTATTTGGTTAAAATGTGAGTAAATTGTATAGTGATTGACCACCTGCACTGTTTTATTCCACCACATTAAAGTTTCTTTAAGTTGAACTTAACAGAGAGGAATGTGTTCAGAGATGAAAGACACCTGAAGGGAGTCACTATTTAAAGTTTTTTACTCAGCTTTAAAATACACATTATAGTATTTTAGTGTCTTCATTAACATCATGTGTGTGAAATGCTTCTCAAAACACATGTAGTCGTTGTTTATAATTTTTGAAAAGTGCAATTTCTTGTATGTAACATATTTCTAAATGTTTCATTTTGTGTTTTTAGCTGGTCAGTTTCCTGAAAAGTTGCACCAGTGACTCTGAGAGGGTGCTGGCTCTGAGGGAAGCCCTGTTGGAATACAGGGAGTCTTACATGATGGCAGAGAAGGACAAGGCCATCTTGCAACACACAGTGTGGAACACTGAAAAGCAGATGAATGCACTGCTTGAAGACAACAAGGCCATGGTGTGCAAGTTGGAGAATGCTGAGCTCATTCAAGTGCAGAATGCTGAGCTGGTGGAGGAAGTCCTTTCTTTAAGGAAGGCTCTTCACCACCAGCAGGAGGAGACCCAAAAGGTCAACACTGAGCTCCAGAAGTCATCATCAGAGATACAGACTCTGAAATCTGCCCTCCACAGCCAACAGAATGATGCTGCCAAAGCTTCTAAACAGCTTCAGGACCGTGATAAGACCATCAACCACATGAAAACATCTGCTGAAATAAAGATGGCCACATCTAATGAACACTGGAGCAGAAGGATGGCAGCTTTGAAGCAGCAGGTGGCTTCAGAGAAGATCGTTGTCCGTAGGAACTCCCCAGCACAGATAAACCAACTCCATACACGAATCAGCTCCCTGCAAGGTCTTCTTCAGAGCCAAATGCAGCAGGTTGTTTTTTTCCAAAAGCAGCAGCTGGAGGACAAACAAAAGTTTGCCAAAGCTGTTGAATCCCACGAAAAGGCCATGAATGACTCCCATGCACAATGGGATGAGCGGTGGTCCACTCGGGAGGAGGAGATGCAAACTTCAATGTCCAACCTGCAGAGCCAGCATGAACAGAGGATGGATGAACTTTTACAAGAACAGCAGGATGCTGAGAAGTTAGTCAGAGCAGAGAGGGAAGCTCTGACCAACAGGAATGCTGAGAACCTGACAAAGATTTCAGCTTTGGAAAGTCAGCTCATCTGGACTCAGTCAGAGTGGAGTGACAAGTACAAAACCCTGCAGGAGCAACACCTGTCCATGAGCAAAGCAACGGAGCAAAGGACGCAACAGCAAATGGAGGCCCTGATCAAAAACAGCGTTGAAATCCAGGAGCTGGACTTGAAAACAGAGAAAAAAGGAGAGAATAAGGAGGCCACCAAGAGGAGACAAAGGGAGCTAAAAGAGCGAGAAATGCTAGAGAAAAAGAAAGTGAAGGATTTAAAGAAAGAAGAGAAAGAAAAGACTGGGGAGGGAAAACTGACTTTCTTTTGGCAAAAATTGGCGAGAAAATCCCATCATAGTTTAACATCTTAAATTGTAAATATTTGTAGATAAAAGTATTCAAAGTTGTTTGTTGTTCTTGTTGTTTTAAAATATAGTAAATAAACATTTATTTCTGAGATTTAACTTAAGTTCTGATTTCACTCTTTGTAACTCACTTGAACACATAAAAGACAAATACTGGTACTATTTTCTACTGTTTCCTACATCCCACTGGTTAAATGGCCCATACTGTTGAAGAATCTAACCTTCAAACAACTTTCAGATTTCACTTCAGTCCAATCACAGCAAGATCAGCTGTTGAATCTGATATCAGAGTTTTTCTAAACAATGAATAAGAAGCAATGTGCTGCTTAAATTACAAAATAAACATTTAAAGGTATATCATTAGTTCATCTGAAGGGAATGTTGTATCACTCATACATAAATGTTGTGCTTTGAAAATTACAGGATTTTATTTCATGCAGTGCTATTAATTTTGCATTAACACTGCACTGCATGAAATACAATCCGCTTAAAAAAAAAGTGTGGCTATAACTACTATAACAGTAGCTTCTACAGACAAGTGCAGGGCAATTTAGCAGTGGTGGACAGTAATGAAGTAAATTTACTTAAATACTTTACTTAAGTTTTATTTTTTGGGGGATACTTCTACTTTCACTCCTCTACATTTGAATGACAAATATTGTACTTTTTACTCCACCACCTTCCCGTGGAATACTTTGTTACAAAGTACTTTTTTCAAAATTCAGACTTACCTTTTAATGCATGGTTTGTGCGGGAAAAAAACTAACTAGCAAATGTTCAGAATAAGGAAAATAAGGTAACCCTGTTACAACACGGGCATTGCTCAGTTTTCTAATAGAATCTGTGTTTTTTGTGCAAGTGAAAACAACAATGAATGACAAACACTGGAAGAGAGCCTGAGACGTGACACAGTGAGGAATTATCATACTCACTACAGCGAGTGTTCAAACTCCTAGGCATTAGAGGACAGCAGTTGAGAAAAGCCACCAAGAACATCCTTGAGGCCACAGAAAAGGCCTCCAGGTGGATGTGGATCCGTAGGGGGATCCGTGGTGCACCACTTGGACACAGGCTGGGGTACGATCACCCCCGGCTGGGTCGCCCAGGCGAGGGTGTCTGATGCTTTGGAAGCTCTCTGCAGACCATGGCTTGTGCTGGAAGATGTGGCTACAAAAATGTCAGGAAAAGCCTACTGGAACAGCTGAACTTTATTTAGGGTGAATTAGAAGGACTTCAAATGGTAACAGGTGTGTGCTGACTCCAGTTTAACATGAGTTTGAATGTGATTGGTTAAATCTGAACACAGCCCCGTCCCCATGTTATAAGAGGGTGTGCACACTTTATCAACCTCATTCTCTCAGTTTTTTATTTTTACTTCACCTCCCTGAAAGGTTTCAGTTTGTTTTTTTAATTGCATTGTACATGTTATAGATCACATTAAAGGTAGAAAAAGAAGTGAAATTACTTAACTTGGTGTCATTTTTTTACAACACAAAAACCTAGCATTTGAACAGGGGTATGTAGATGTTTTATATCTACTGTATATATTAGGTAATAACATTCATACTACATAATACAAGTATTAGCATTAGGCACCTCAACTCGGAACGGAGCTGCAATTCCATCAGATTAACTAATGATATACATTTCAATCACAATTAAATGTATATTATTAGTTAATCTGATGGAATTGCAGCTCCGCTTTGACAGAAACTCGATTTAAAACAAACAACAAGCTAAAGTTCTGTCTCGCCTGGACGCGTGCACGGCTACTGTCACAAACACGAGACAACACATGGCAGAAGCACCGAGCCCGACTGGCGAGTCTGCCACGGTGTCGTCGTTATCAGTGGCATCAGTAATTTTGCTCAAAATACTAAACTCCAAAAGTGCCTTTTTGGAAATATTTTGGCTTTAAACAAGGCAGAGACGGTAAAGCAATAGGAGATCCACTGTGTAGGACTGCCACCAAGCTATAGGAGCCAAAGGAAGGAACACTTTTTTTCTGCACAGATTCAGAGTGATCTTTTTTTATTTTAATGTTTTATTTACAAAGATATTTACAATGTACAAACAATATTTACAAATTATATACATACAAAGGAGGGAACACATCCAATCTCATAAAACACCAGTGATGTTACCCAAATATATACCTAAAAATATACAAACATAGTTTTCACAGGGAATCGGTTCCTGTTTATTGTATGTATTTATGTTGGAGAAGATGCATTGTTGTCAAATAGATTTTTTTTTTTAAAAGACAGTGGATTTGTTATCCTAAGTTGATTATTTATATTAGTTAAACATAATTTGATGTGCAAAGGAAACTGAATTATTTTTTTTATTTTTTAAATTAAACAAATTCTAATTCATATACTCTTATCATGCACAAAACAACACTATAAGTAATTAATAAGCATTTCTAACTTGTACAAATACATTGCAGTTCATAAAAAAAATAAAGAAAATAAAAAAATAATAATAATAATAATTAAAAAACGCTTCAGTATCGCAATATTACCCGGAATTGGTATATATACATACACATGCTCTCAACTGCAGGGCTTACAAGCTTCAGCACCAGAGAGCGACTATGTCATTTTGAAGTCCATCAAATGGACATAAAGTTTTACAAAACAAGAGAACAACAAAACATTAGGCTCCATGGTCACTATTAGTAAAACAACACAAATGAGAGCAATTCAGCACCATGGATAGAGACCACATCATTTTGACACCCACTTTAACCATTTTAACTCAGAGCCTTTATCAGTAGCTATAAAGTTTAGTAAAACTGGCACAGCGGCCCACATGTTCACAAATATGAAGTACTATAGACCTGCTCACCACTATTTGAAGAGCATATAACGAGCCTTGCGCTCCGTGAACTCGTCCACGATGCTCTGTATGTCCATTTTCTTTGCTCTTTCATTCTCTATGGACAACATGGCAAGTCCACTCAGTCTCTCCTGTCCTACTGTGATCCTCAACTGGTTTTTAATGAGTTTTAACTTGGATAAAGAGCGGGGCAACATATAGACCCATTTCAATGTGGACAAACATGACACGTGACTGAGGTGCAAGCGCATACTTGGTGCAAAAACCATGTTATTTACAAATGTGATGCTTGAAACTTTTGAAAATAAAAATGAATGAACCGCTGTTCTGGTTTGAAAATAATTTGTAGTGAGCAGAAAAATAGAAAATCCTTGATTTTTATACTAGTATTTTTTTATTTTTTAGTATTTTTCTTTTTAAAATTAATCAATTGAAAATTACTTTGTATTTAGTAACATGGGCTACAGTTTGCTAATGTCTCCTCTCTTAAATCAGTCATGTATTTGAGAGACTTTTCATACAATTTACTCGATCAAATGTGAATAAATTTACTATATAGAACAACAATCAGTTATTTAATAAATTACCAAATTATGTGTACTAATTTTCAAATCTGTGTGTTTTTTATTATTATTATTATTATTATTATTATTATTATTATTATTATTATTATTATTATTGTTTTTATATTTTTCATTTTTTTTTAAGTTAGGTTTTACCCTTGTTTATTTTTTTAGGTTTTTTTGTTTGTTTGTTTGTTTTTAAAGAACTCCAGGATTTAATAACTCTAATTACCAAAACTTTGGATTTAAAAACGTTTTTTTCTCTCTCTCTCTCTCTCTTTCAAGTTTTGGTTTGAAAAAAATTGAATTTGTAATACTGGGAAAGTTTGCTGTTGCTGCCATGGCAACGTGTAAACAGTTAACAGCTTGGGTGGAGCTACTTCTTAGATCTTAGCTGATTTCTGTTCAGGACAAACGTGCGCTTACAGTCAGAAAATCCTAAACATTTTAACGGCGTCCCAGACTTACAACAACACACAGTCAATGACAAACAACACACTGTCAATGACAAACAACCCTACAATGACTAAACAACGACAGGGAGAAAAAAAGACGACATCAATGGAGAAAGAACAAGAAGTAAGTGGATTTCTGCTATTTGTAATAACTTTTTCAGAATGAAAAACTGTTTTCTACTTAATATTTGACATAATAAATAACATGTTTAGCATCTACCTGAGGTGATAGCTTTAATTTACATAAACTGTCTGATAAATAACACACTAGCTTCACATCTTGGTAAACCATCAGACATTTGACTGTGTGGTTCATTATTAGGATGACTGTGATGTATTTGGTTAAAATGTGAGTAAATTGTATAGTGATTGACCACCTGCACTGTTTTATTCCACCACATTAAAGTTTCTTTAAGTTGAACTTAACAGAGAGGAATGTGTTCAGAGATGAAAGACACCTGAAGGGAGTCACTATTTAAAGTTTTTTACTCAGCTTTAAAATACACATTATAGTATTTTAGTGTCTTCATTAACATCATGTGTGTGAAATGCTTCTCAAAACACATGTAGTCGTTGTTTATAATTTTTGAAAAGTGCAATTTCTTGTATGTAACATGTTTCTAAATGTTTCATTTTGTGTTTTTAGCTGGTCAGTTTCCTGAAAAGTTGCACCAGTGACTCTGAGAGGGTGCTGGCTCTGAGGGAAGCCCTGTTGGAATACAGGGAGTCTTACAAGATGGCAGAGAAGGACAAGGCCATCTTGCAACACACAGTGTGGAACACTGAAAAGCAGATGAATGCACTGCTTGAAGACAACAAGGCCATGGTGTGCAAGTTGGAGAATGCTGAGCTAATTCAAGTGCAGAATGCTGAGCTGGTGGAGGAAGTCCTTTCTTTAAGGAAGGCTCTTCACCACCAGCAGGAGGAGACCCAAAAGGTCAACACTGAGCTCCAGAAGTCAACATCAGAGATACAGACTCTGAAATCTGCCCTCCACAGCCAACAGAAAGATGCTGCCAAAGCTTCTAAACAGCTTCAGGACCGTGATAAGACCATCAACCAGCTGAAAACATCTGCTGAAATAAAGATGGCCACATCTAATGAACACTGGAGCAGAAGAATGGCAGCTTTGAAGCAGCAGGTGGCTTCAGAGAAGATTGTTGTCTGTAGGAATTCCCCAGCAGAGATAAACCAATTCCATACACGAATCAGCTCCCTGCAAGGTCTTCTTCAGAGCCAAATGCAGCAGGTTGTTGTTTTCCAAAAGCAGCAGCTGGAGGACAAACAAAAGTTTTCCAAAGCTGTTGAATCCCACGAAAAGGCCATGAATGACTCCCATGCACAATGGGATGAGCGGTGGTCCACTCGGGAGGAGGAGATGCAAACTTCAATGTCCAACCTTCAGAGCCAGCATGAACAGAGGATGGATGAACTTTTGCAAGAACAGCAGGATGCTGAGAAGTTAGTCAGAGCAGAGAGGGAAGTTCTGACCAACAGGAATGCTGAGAACCTGACAAAGATTTCAGCTTTGGAAAGTCAGCTCATCTGGACTCAGTCAGAGTGGAGTGACAAGTACAAAACCCTGCAAGAGCAACACCTGTCCATGAGCAAAGCAGCGGAGGAAAGGACGCAACAGCAAATGGAGGCCCTGATCAAAAACAGCGTTGAACTCCAGGAGCTGGACTTGAAAACAGAGAGAGAAAAGACCACAGTGAGGAAGGAGCGGAAAAAAGGAGAGAATAAGGAGGCCACCAAGAGGAGAAAAAGGGAGCTAAAAGAGCGAGAAATGCTAGAGAAAAAGAAAGTGAAGGATTTAAAGAAAGAAGAGAAAGAAAAGACTGGGGAGGGAAAACTGACTTTCTTTTGGCAAAAATTGGCGAGAAAATACCATCATAGTTTAACATCTTAAATTGTAAATATTTGTAGAAAAAAGTATGCAAAGTTGTTTGTTGTTCTTATTGTTTTAAAATATAGTAAATAAACATTTATTTCTGAGATTTAACTTAAGTTCTGATTTCACTCTTTGTAACTCACTTGAACACATAAAGGACAAATACTGGTACTATTTTCTACTGTTTCCTACATCCCACTGGTTAAATGGCCCATACTGTTGAAGAATCTAACCTTCAAACAACTTTCAGATTTCACTTCAGTCCAATCACAGCAAGATCAGCTGTTGAATCTGATATCATCATCATTCCATTTATCTGTCCGTTATCATTGTTCTGGTTACTGGTTTCATTATGCTTGTGCATCCACCTCAATAACATGTTTCTGGTCAAATAACTTCCACTGTGCAGGGAAAGGCCTACCAGCATGTTTGTTTGTTTATTAGCAGCTAGCTCACCACCATTTTGACAGTAGCACTCCCAGGTTTGCAGGAAACCTGAGGGACCAGTGACGTGCCATGACCACTAGGGTTGGGTAGGCAAGTTGCAAATCGAGACCACCAATGACAGTTTCATATGTTTCTGCTGTCAAGTGTTAATTCAATTCAAATCAATTTTATTTGTATAAAGAAATTTCCAACAAAGTCATCTCAATGCGTTTATCAAAATATAAAATTCATAATAAGAAAGAAAAAACCCAATAAGATCCACATGAACAAGTGTTTCGCCATCTAACAAAATCAACATCATAAACACCATTAAAGAAACATAAACAATTATTCAATATAGCCTCCATACTCTCCCAACAAGATATATCTCATGACACGGCAGCACATCTGTTGTTTGTGTTGGAAACACAGAAATACAGAGAAAATGACAACTTAGAACAGCCTCAGTGAGGAGCATCCACAAAGTCAATCCTTCCTTTTGTACCATTCACTGTAAAAAGTATGAAACATGTTCTGACTTTACCTTTGCTGAAGCTCTGGTAACTCAGGTGTTGGTCTCCATCTTTTAAAAGCTGTCGTTTTTCCTCAAAACAAAGTTTCTCTATCATCTCTAGCGCTGTCATCCTGACTGTAGTGTTATTCCGCCCACTAGCTCGAGAACGTAGCAGCAGCAGTCACGTGTCATCTATTCACTAATGTGCTGTGAACTTACGTATAGCATTTAGCATAGCGCAGCTACGTGCAAAGGCAGCTCTCTACGCTGCCTTTACGCGTAAATGGATGTCATATTGGGGACCTGACTGCGCATGCGCAAACACGTAAAATCACGCAATGGGAACGGAGGCAGAAGAGCAACGTGCCTTTGGGAGGGGGCGTGGCCTCCCTTTGCCTTACAGCGGAGTGAAAAAAAAAAAAGACTGCAGCTGTTCCAGGAAATAGCGCTGATTAGTAATTTGGGCTATGAAACGCACAAAATGCGGACACTTTCAAACTTATAGGTACTGTAGGCTATTGGAAATGGAAAAATAAATAATTTATAATTAAAAAAAAATTAGAATTAAATAATCAAAATAGGGTAGGCACTGCCTACCTTGCCTACCCTGACGGCACGTCACTGAGAGGGACTAAACCAAGTCATGTAAATAGGGGTCTTTGGTGGGCTGGCGTTGGGACAAACGATTTGTACAGGGGTGTTTGTGTAATTTTTGTTTGTGATAAATTTTTAAAACATTGGAAGTTAATGAATTAACATTAATTTATTATGGATTCTTGGATAATTCACGTTTTGTTGTTTTGATTGTTGTTTATGAGAATTAATTTTGTTATTGAGTTATTGATTTTAGATTGGGTTTGGTTTCCCTCTGGGAGGAGTTACAAGTATACACTGCCTATAAATGGAGGCCCAGCCTCAGTTGGAGAGAGGAGCCCTGAGTGAGCAGAACTGATAAAGCTGACAGAAAAACAAACAGAGGGTAAAGTAGATATGTTCAGGATTTGTAAAATGTAGCCTGGCATCCCAATGTCCTTTTCTTTTGTGTTTGCTCAGTTTTTTTGTTTACTGTTTGGGGGATTCAGTGTAAATATGTTACACCAGCCAAAGAAAAGAAAAATAAATAGAAAAAGTTTAAACTGAATTCTGCTCTCAAGTCTATCTGTCCCTTCCGCTGCCGGTCATCCTACCACATTTGGTGTCAGAAGTGGGATCAAGGAGTTGGACTGAAGGACAGACAATAAACAAAACATAAAATGGAGACCAGGAAGAAAATACCTGAAGAGGGTGCTGCTGAGGTGACAAAGGCCAGTGGGACAGCAGGTGAAGCACTTGGTCACCTTGGGAAAATGTTTGAGTGTTTCATGGAGGTCCAGCAGGCCAGAGATGAGTGGATGGAGAAGGTGTCAGCGAGGCAAGTCTGGCAGTTCCAGGTTCTCAACCACCAGGTGATTCAAATGCAATTGGACTTGGAGGCAACCAGAGAAAAAGCAAGGACAATTAAGCCACCTCCATCCCGCCCCACATCAGAGCCACAAGCAGTTACACCCAGGAGTCGGGCCTACGAGCTAAAGATGGCCAAGCTTGAGGACTCTGACAATATCGAGCACTACTTGACCACTTATGAGCGACTCGCAGGGGTTTATGAGTGGCCAAAGGAAAAATGGGCCATTCACTTGATTCCGCTGCTGACAGGCAAAGCACGCAGTGCGTTTGTGACTCTGGACCCAGAACAGCACAACGTACTATGACCTGCTCAAAGAAGCTGTGCTGAAAAAGTACAAAATAAACTCAGAGACTTATTGCCTACAGTTCCGTGCCATTGAGACCAGCCCTACAGAGACACCACAAGAACTTTACGTTTGCCTCAAAGACCTCTTCTGCAAATGGACCATGTTCGAGCAGTGTACTAAAGAAGGCCTGATGGAGAAGATGGTTTTGGAACAGTATCTGCGTGTCCTGTACCCTGAAGTAAAGATCTGGGTGAAAGACCACAGTCCAGTGACAGCAGTAGAGGCAGCCAAGCTAATGTAGAACTTTGTGGCGGCGCACAGGGGCCCAAGGACCTATCGCTACGCTGGGGGGATCGACAAGCAAGCCTGGGGTAAGTCTGATTGAGTTGGTAGAGATAGTTCTGATGCAAGATTTAGTTATAAAAGCAAAGCTCCACCCACCCCCCTGAACAGGCCCAAACTATTAGTCTGTTTTGAGTGTGGCATTGAAGGTCACAAGAACCCAGCTTGCGCTCTTCGGAAGTCAAAGTATAGTAATCTGTGCTATGTTCCCAGCCCCTCCCCACCCCTAAAAATCTGGTTCTGTTAGGGAAAGACTGTCCCTTATTACCAGAGCTTGTGGGTATGACGGCTTGGTGTGGTGTAGTTACCAGAGCCCAAGCTAAAACACAAGAGCAGTCACACCTCTCTGAATTGCCTTACTTTGAGGCTGATGTCCCTGTTGAGTCTTGAAAGCCAAGATGTGTAGTGAGAGAGGCAGGAACGATGTTGGTGAGATAATAGAACATGCCAACATGCAGCCAAACACTGATGTTGAACACCCATATTAGGCCTGGGCCGATAATTGATAAAGCCATTAACCGGATGGTAAATAAAATGAACTTAGTAAGTTTGCCGGCCTCGATATATTGCCATATTCATGTGCATTTGGCGGCACGGCAGAGGCTAGTATTAGTAATGGAAATTATACACCTGATAACTCAGTAAGTTTTAATAATTTCTCAGTGAACCTGCAGCAAAATGATTTTAAACTAGTATTATACTGCCAGGCAATCTTAGATTTAGGTAAATCAAACCGTTATAGTCCAGTAGATGGGGCAACTCAGAACCTACTACGTGGCTACACCAGCGGCCTGTGAACAGCAGAGGAGACGTAAGCGGTGTGTTCGGAAGCAGAAGCGGGGCTTGCAACCAAACTAAGTCTAAGTATTTTGTTTTCCTCATCTTTCACTTCCAAACAGGCTGGATGACAAAGGGGTTCACCTTCAGCACCTGCATGTTTGTTCCATAGCGGAGGCCTTACCTGTTAAGGAATGTACAACTATATAGCTCTGTGCCTCAATGTTTATTATTTATTGCAAGTGCAATCTTGTTTTTTGAGAGAGACTTTATAAACCACCATTTATTGCTTTGGTTGTGTGTGGTTTTGCATTTGAGGTGTTTTTTTTTTCTTAACAGAGACAGGGTCTATTTTATTTTTTTTATTTGTTAGCAAAAAATTGCACTTTAATAAATATCAGAGACTGAGAGTAAATTTTATTTTAATTGTTTGTTTTATTTGTTTAAAAATGTTTAAAAGTTCTTGACATTACAATGGTAAACAATACTAATGAGAAATACAAGTTGATTGCATTTGAAATTGTGTAGTTGCATTTTTATGATATGTTATCATCACATTAGTGGTTCATTTGGTCTAAAAAAAAATTGACAATAATATCGTTTACCAGCAATAATTTGTGGGACAATATATCGTCCAGCAAAATCTGTTATCAGCCCAGCCCTAACCCAGATATCACTGACATAGAGTTAGTGTTTAGCAGAGACTTGGCAGAAGAGCAACGTCAGGATGCCACACTTGTCCCATGCTTTAAGAGAACTGCAGATAGCGCAGATACTTATTCTTTGCTGGGCAGGGATAAATGTGGTGGAGAACAATCTTTTATATCGACAGAGTGAAGAGGGTCATACATATATAAATAAATATTAGGTAATAATAATCATACTATGTAACACAAATATTAGCATTAGGCATCTCAACTCTGAGGTAGAAGGCCTTGTCAAAAACAACAAAAACACTAAAATTGTACTCGGGGATAGATTCAAGAAATATGTTATCACCACTGATGAGCAATTTGGTTTTAAAAGTCAACATGGAACTGATATGTGCATCTATGCCCTGAAAGAGGCTCTGAGGAAGTACAGAGGGCAGAACTCCATGTTTATGTGCTTCTTGGATGCCTCTAAAGCATTTGATCGCATCAACCATGGCAAAACTGTTTGAAAAATTGCAAGAGCGAGGGGTTCCTCCCTACCTAATCCGGGCCCTAGGTTTTTGATACACACATCAAACAATGCAGGTTAGATTGGGAAGTGCGACATCAAGACCTTTTTTTGTGACTAATGGGGTGAAGCAGGGTGGGATCTTGTCACCCATGCTTTTTAACCTTTACATGGATGATCTCTCCCAAAGATTGAAAAACTGTAATACCGGCTGTATGATAGGGGAAAGGCTGTTAAACCATCTACTTTATGCTGATGACCTGGTCATCATGTCACCCTATTCCGCAGGCCTGCAGCAACTGCTTAAAGTGTGCACTGAACATAGTGAACAATATGACATCAAGTTTAACCCTAAAAGAGTGTTGTGATGATTGTGAGGACTAAGAAGCAGCGTAAGGCTGTATTTCCCATGTTCCACTTGTCAGAAGGGGAGCTGGTGGTTGTGGAAAAAGTCAAATACCTCGGTCACGTCATCAGGAGTGACCTTTCTGATTGGGTAGGCAGTGCCTATCCAAGGGTGAATTGATATTTTGATAATTTAATTAGAATTTTTTTTTTTTTCTTAATTATAAATTATTTATTTTTCCATTTCCAATAGCCTACAGTACCTATGAGTTTGAAAGTGTCCGCATTTTGTGCGTTTCATAGCCCAAATTACTAATCAGCGCTATTTCCTGGAACAATTGCAGTCTTTTTTTTTTTTTTTTTTCACTCCGCTGTAAGGCAGAGGGAGGCCACGCCCCCTCCCAAAGGCACGTTGCTCTTCTGCCTCTGTTCCCATTGTGTGATTTTACGTGTTTGCGCATGCGCAGTCAGGTCCCCAATATGACATCCATTTACGCGTAAAGGCAGCGTAGAGAGCTGCCTTTGCACCAAACTGCGCTATGCAAAATGCTATACGTAAGTTTACAGCACATTAGTGAATAGATGACACGTGACTGCTGCTGCTACGTTCTCGAGCTAGTGGGCGGAATAACACTACAGTCAGGATGACAGCACTAGAGATGATAGAGAAACTTTGTTTTGAGGAAAAACAACAGCTTTTAAAAGATGGAGACCAACACCTGAGATACCAGAGCTTCAGCAAAGGTAAGGTCAGAACATGTTTCATACTTTTTACAGTGAATGGTACAAAAGGACGGATTGACTTTGTGGATGCTCCTCACTGAGTCTGTTCTAAGTTGTCATTTTCTCTGTATTTCTGTGTTTCCAACACAAACAACAGATGCGCTGTCGTGTCATGAGATATATCTTGTTGGGAGAGTATGGAGGCTATATTAAATAATTGTTTATGTTTCTTTAATGGTGTTTATGATGTTGATTTTGTTAGATGGCGAAACACTTGTTTATGTGGATCTTATTGGGTTTTTTCTTTCTTATTATGAATTTTATATTTTGATAAACGCATTGCGATTACTTTGTTGGAAATTTCTTTATACAAATAAAATTGATTTGAATTTAATTAACACTTGACAGCAGAAACATATGAAATTGTCATTGGTGGTCTCGATTTGCAACGTGCCTACCCAACCCTAGTGGTCATGGCACGTCACTGATAAATTGTATGCACAAGCTAACATGCTGGCGCGAAAATTTTGTATCTGTACAGCAAATGTAAAAACAGCTTTGTTTAAAGCCTACTGCACACCACTCTACACTGCCCACTTGTGGTGCTGCTACACAAAGGCTAAATTCCATAAGCTACAAGTAGCATACAACGATGCTCTCAGGATTTCTTTTCTTTCTTTTGAAAGTGCCAGTCTGCTGTTTGTACAGAATAATGTGACCACATTAAATGCTGTAATAAGAGTTAGATTGAGTGAGAAAGTTATGACTTTACTAACTCATAATTATGACTTTCTTTCTCATAATTATGACTTTACTAACTCATAATTATGACTTTACTAACTCATAATTATGACTTTCTTTCTCATAATTATGACTTTACTAACTCATAATTATGACTTTCTTTCTCATAATTATGACTTTACTAACTCATAATTATGACTTTCTTCCTCATAATTATGACTTTACTAACTCATAATTATGACTTTCCTTGGTGATTTTTTATTTTTTTTGTGGCGGAAACGGGCTTCCATAGATAAGGCTTATGGATTCACATAATGAAATCATAATTGCTTTTATACGGACTGACCAGAGCAGTATCAGGTACAGCTCAGAGCTCTGGAGAAAGTGCTTCTATGGACTATAATAGTGATATTCTCTGTTACGTTTTAAATGTTCTCTATGGACCTTTGTGAGTCTGAAATAAAGATTGATTGATTGATTGACTACCAAGTAACAAGTACATTTAAGTTTCTATCACAGCAGGGGCCACAAAAATGTGTTTGATTGAAGACCACATTATCAATATTGATGTCAGCATTTAGAATTATGACCAATCTCACCTTTAACACAGGAAAGAACAAAGAGTTTTTATAGTAAGTTTGTGCACTTTTCTGTTGTCCTTATTTTTCCTGTAAACTATATGTTTTTCTGAGTCTTTTTGTATTTTTCTGTTGTCGTTTTGATTGTTTGTTAGTACTCTGGGTTTGCAAAGTCATTTTCCTTGTTTTTCTTGTCTTTTTGTGTACTTTTGTTTTCATTTTGTACATTACTTTGAGTCATTTTGTGTATTTTTGTTGTTTTGTGTTATTTGGCGTAATTTTGTGTATTACTGTTATCCTTTTGTTCATCTTGTAGAGGTGTTTGTTATTCTTTGTATTTTTTTTTTACATATATTTTATATTCTTGCTTTTATTTTGTGCATTTTTCTGTCATTTTGTATGTTTTACATCTTCTTTACCTTGAAGTATGGCTAAGGTTTACACCCTAGGCTAGTTTTGTTGTATTTAATCTTTTTTTAAGCTTTACAGCTTTTTTTTTGTTAATTGTAATTCATAAAGTTTTGCATATTAAATAACACAAAATTCAATAATAATAATTTTGTAACTAGAATAACTATTCCTTTTATATAAATATACCCTGAAACAAGCTGGTCAGAAAATGGATGGATGGCATGTTTTCATAGGGTGAAGAGCTTTGATATTCATTTGATAATGTCTTGCACACACTTAGTGATTCATGTCTTACCTGACTCCTTTATGAGTTTTTTAAACCCTCTTGTGTTTCAAACAAGGTCAAACTGCCAGGTTGAAAGAGGACGTGTCTTTAAAATGGTTTAGTCTTCAGACGGTCATGTAATCATTTTTTAATAATAGGACAACTAATTACAGTGCACTCAATCCCTGGAGCTGCTTCTCTTTCTATTCCTTTCCCAATGACTACACTTACTCCCTTGTACTAACTGTGATCAACAATAGGAAAGCATTTACATAAAGTCGCTTAGTTTAGTATGAGAATACCGTTTAGAAAACGCCAGTAGCTTGTAAGTTCTTAGAATTGTGTCTGCAGAGAGAAAACTCAGGGATAAAAAAACTTGAAGAGTCTTTGTTCTAAAATGTGAAAGTTTAAAAAAAAAAATCATAAATCCATTATCTTCAGAATAAATCAGCTGAGGTGTCTTTCCTCAGTAATGTTGGATCAATATCAGAGTTTTTGGCTCCTCAAGACCTGAAGCCTCAGGCTGGAAGAGTAAAGGGGCTGCACATCCGCTCCCCAGTTGAGTCAACTCTTATCACATCCCATCAGCCTGTTCAGTCAGCGGTCCATAAAACTGTCTCCATTCCATCGACACATCACACCCTCATTTTACCAAACACGTCGCAGTTGAATAAGCATTCTTTGCAATGCATAGCTGGAGTGTGATGGTGAATTAGGCATCCGGGGACACCTCAAAATCTTCCCGCCTATTAACCTCAACTATTTTTTTATAAACTTTGCTGTGCCATTCCAAGCAGAGACGTGCGTTCCCACAGTGGCAGCTATACACATTCTGTTAAGTCTTCCCTTGACTTCCTGGATTTGTTTTATAACTCAAAGAAAATAGGTTTTAACTTGTTTTTATAAACATTTTTGCATCACGCTACGTGCACATAAGGAGATTGTACATCTAGAACAGTGATTCTCAACTGGTGGGTTGGGACCCAAAAGTGGGTTGCAAACCTGTACTGGGTGGCTCGTGGACATCTGGTCAAAAATCACGTTGGCGTTGTCTTTTATTTTGAAAGAAACTTTTCTTTTGACAGGCATGCTGTGAAATGCATGTTGCAAAGGAAAATATATAGATTTATAGGGTTGTCCCGATGCAAATTTTTCACTTCCGATATGATACTGATATTGCAGCCTTGTGTATTGACTCATATCGATCCAATAAGATATCTGCATGAATCATACATACTTTTATTACTTATTTTGTAATGTGGAATGTTAGAAAAAGGCTTGATTATTAAAAAAAAAAAAAAAAAAAAAAACAGAACCATTTATTATAAACCAATGGATTACATATAATTAACCTTTTCAAATAAGAATATTCTATTGTTGAATAAAATAAATAAAAAAATAAAATAGATATTGAAAAAATAAATCCAAAAAAACAATATTTATTATATCGGAGATTTTAGATGCAGTCCGATATAAGTTTTCTGGCTGATATACTGTAGGACCAATATTTGATATCAATATCGGATCAGGACACCCCTATAGATTTATGTTTTAAAAAAGATTATATATGTGTGTTTTCAACAGTTATTTTTGCAAAACAAAAAGTGGGTCTCGATGTAATGACCGTGACAAAATGTGGGTCCCACGGTGAGATCAGTTGAGAACCTCTGATCTAGAATGTCTCTGTTCGGACCAAATCTATGTGGCTTTCAAACTAGGGGACCTTAAGGACATCTAGGGTCTCTAAAGATTTAAAAAATATTAAACACCCATTCAGTTTAGCCTTTTTTCAATGCATTTGTTAGACACACCAAACTAAAACGCCCCCCCTTCCTGTCATAAGACAGAAATAAAAATTTGGCCTTTAAACTTAAGCCATTAATTTGCTGCTTCCTCTTTCTTATACTCTTTTGTTTAAGAATGTTTGTTTGACCCAAACAAAAAGATTCCTTAACTAAAGATAAAAAAGAGGACAAACCATTGATTTCAATTCTTTAAAAAAAAAAAAAAAAAAAAGGTGGTTCTCAAACTTTTTTGGCTCATGTACCCCCTTTCTCTTATTTCTGAATCCAAGTACCCCCTTTATGAAAACAAGCATAATGATGGAATCGATGAGTGATAACACATTTTAAACAATCACATTTTGTAAGTAAGTGGAATAAAACAGTATTTAGTGCTTCCTGAATAGATTTATTTCTATAGTGTTTCATTATTTCCAGTCATCTCCTACCTGGTGTGGGACCAAGACTGACGTATTTTCAGTTCATTTTCTAATCAAGATAATTTGTTTGTTATGACGATGATCATTTTTAACTAAAATAAACATTATAAAACCTTGTTTTTTTCATGCTTTTATCTGTTAATTTTCCTCTCTCTCTCTCTCTCTCTCTGAAGTACCCCCTGTAGTGCCATCGCGTGCCCCCATTTGAGAAGCACTGACCTAGTTAATTCTTTGGCATCAAAGCCAAATGCTAAAATGAACAATAAATACATTATTTGGTTGATAATTTCACTGAATTCTTAAGCGATCCACTTTGGATGAAGTCCTATACTTTGGGAAGCGCTACTGGACAGAGACACAGAGTGAAGAAAATGGCTCCCTGGAGCTGCCTTCCTCTCCCTCTCCCTCTCCCTCTGGGCCTCACTTCCTAAGCTCAACAGATCAGGACAAACTGCCTTCCTCGCTCTCGTTCTCTCTCACTGCTTCTCGCCTGGTTAACAAGCAGCAGAATGAATGCTATCAAGTTAAATTGTATGTAACTTTTTAGTTTGTGCTAATAGTGTGACCTGTATTGATTTCTTGTCTCTGGCTTCAGCTTGACGAAACACTAATGGCACTGGTCAATAAAAAGCCATGAAGTGGAAGTTCTCCGTGCCCCTCCCTCTGTATGGACCAAATCCCTAAAAATAGCCTGTCAGCCTCCCTCAGAGGCCGCTGAGCCAGCGCCATGACAGATTACCACTTTTTCCTCTCAATATGAGCTGCTCTGTGTCCGTGTTTGTTTCCTCATTACAGATGTAAGCAAGCCAACACGCCGAGCCAATCAGCAAACACTTCTCCTCCGACTCGCGTTCCTGTTAACCCCCATTTAGAAAGCCCACCACAATCAGCCTGCCCCCTTTAATCAATACACTTATAACATGAGGAGTGTAGCATAAAGTAACACTTGAGCTTGAGCATGCAAATCGAAAAGAAAACAGCAGTTTCAGCATTTATACCGTGCGTGGTGTTCTGGCAGCGACTGCTCTGTAGAATTATATTCACATTTAAGAAGAACCAGTTTACTACTTAGAAAGGCATTCAACCCGTGCAGCGAACACCCACTGTTTAATTGATTGCCAATGTCGACGTGTAACCCCTGCCTGCTGTGTACTGTCCAAATAGAGCTTTACAAAAATAGGCTAAATATGATGAGCAGGTACCTTAGAGCTGAAAAAAAGCCTTTTCTGCCACAACTTGTCAGTGGAAGTTGGGTTTTCCATCTATTTCATAAAGGTTACTGCAGAAAAAGTGTGAGTCAATCACACGGTGATGCTGATACTTGTAGGTGTGAGTTCTGTGAGGAGATCCCTTGGTGCCTTTCCTGCATAGCATAAAAAAGCAGCAGTAGCGATGACCACATGGTATTGATTCCAGTTGCAGCCTTGAGCCTGCTGTCACAGACTGTATATCAGTTCATTTAATCCACTGGTTAATGGGCTGTAATTAGAGAGCTGTCCTGTAGACAGGGTTTGATCAGAAGATGTTTGTGGCATGTCACACCCGGTGCTGCTTTAGCCTTTAATGTTTTCCTATAGAAATGCTATCATTTTTTATATAGAAGTCGGATCTCATTGAGCCCAAAAACCAACCTAATGGCACTAATAACTCCTCCCTGGGGTGTGTTAAATGTTGTCCAACACTGTGCTACACAAAGTAATTGAAATGACTCTTAAGTAGCCTCACGAGCCAGTTTTATTATAGTATAGTCTGTGGGAGGAAACTGAGAACCTACACAATGGTCTTCAATTGGTGGGGCACAGGCCAGGTCTGGTCCCTGAGGAATTATTTAATGGCCCTTTGAAGCCACATAAGATACACTTCAAATATCATTTAATTAGAATGATTTAATACATAGCTGACTGTACCTCATACCTTTGAGTGGGCGGAGCTAAAAAACTTTTCATCTCATTGTCTCAACCAATCGTGTAGTCGTCAATCAAGAAACGAGTCAGCTTGTTTTGTGATAGAGCCTCTCTAGCTGGGTTTCCATTAACCTTGGAAATGCGCATAATCTAAATAGCGCCAAAAAAAATCCCTGAATTTTGAAAAAACACTCAAATATCTCTTAAAAAGTTTTTATGCTTTCATGAAGAGGAATTTCAGACGTTCCAATATTGGAATGTATCGCAAAACTGCAACGTGATGTACCTGGTCACATGACCACTTCTCTCCAAGAAAACATAGCGCAGAACATGTGGACAGAAAAGGAGACCGATGGATTTCTTAGTATTATACTTTAAAATGATTACTGCCACATTAGACGTGAAACAACAAAGGAATACAGAGTGTTATGAGGAGGTTTGTGTCCATCCTCCTGCAGCGAAGTCTCTCGGGATAAGATTTCACAGGAGTTACGAGGCTCCTGCTCAAAACAACCTTCAATGGAAACACGCTCAAAGCAGAATTATACTTTGTCGACATTTAGAAATAAAGAGTATAATTTAGGACTGTCTTTTCCACTTCCTCATTTGCCTGGAGCCAAAATATTTTATTGCCTCTGCCTTGTTATAGGCAACAGTGCCGCAGCTTATTTCAGAGAGCAATGAGGGCAATGTTACAGCTGGTGTGGATTTCAACAAAAATGAAAAAGCCCTTCAAAGAGTCTGCGACCCTAAAGGAGTGTACAGTACACTCCTATAGATGAGGTGGTTGAAGATGAGAAGACCTTAAGTCTATCAAACAAATATTAATATTGGATACATCCAATAGGAGGATATTAAAGCCCTTGTAACACAGGTCTTTGTGACACTTTTGGATATAATGACAATCAAGAAGGCAATGACTTAATCCAATAACGTGATCATTCCATATCAGTTTGCCTTAAACTGGCCCTCGCTCCAAAATGATGGAATAATCCTGACTTATAGAACGTGCTCAAAGAGAACATGCAAGCCCCCATCATGGGCCACCAAACCCCACAATATTGACAGTACAGCCTTGATTATTGGTCGATACCAATAATCAATCCGATGCAACATCAGCACAGACCATTTATTTATTTTTTTTATTTATTCAGTTTATTTCCGACATGGTTGCATTCACAGAAGTTTTGTTATTTTTTTTTTTTTTTTGTACATGCCGAAAAAGGAGACAAGAGAAGCAGTTTGCTTATCTAAGTCCCGTTCCCTGTTTTGAACACAGAACATTTACATCAAAGTTTGTCAAACAGTTGTTCTGAACACAATTTCATTTTTGTTCTTTTTTTTTGTCCTTTTTATGTATCATAAATAATATTATTACTTATTCGTAGTGTTAGAAAAGTAATACTGTATTACTCAAACTGAGAAGAATTGCCAGCATCAGTAGGTATGAGAAAAACTGACCCATTTATTATTAACCAATGGGATACCTACATTCTAACCTTTAATGTACAAATATTGATAAATTATTAATAAATTAGAAGCTCCACCATAGCTGCTATACCAGCTGCAAGTGTTTTGGCACATCTAAAAACAGAAATTTTTGCCCATTCTTCTTCACAAAACAGCTTCAGCTCATTCACTTTGGATTGGAAAGGTCTTTGAATGGCAATTTTCAAGTCTTGCCTGATTTTTGTAATTGGATGATGGTCCGTTTCTAACACAGGCTGTTCTGTCTGTATGTTAAGAGTTGTTGTCCTGCTGGAAGGCGAACCTTCACCCTAGTCTCAAGTCTTCTGCTGGTTTTACGTCCGCCATTCATTGTCCCATCAACTCTGATCAGCCTCCCTGTCTCTGCTGAAGAAAAGCATCCCCACAGCATGATGCTACCACCACCACCATGTTTCCCATTGGGAATGGTGTATTCAGGATAATGTGGGTTTGTGTTTGCTGTGCCCAACATGGCATGTGAAAACTGCAAACAGGAACAATTATTGCTTTGTTTTAACAATGGCATTTGAAAATGCCACCTGGATTATGAAGGGCACGACTAATTGTTGACCAGATTCACTCACCTGAGGTCTGGTTCTCTGCAGCTCTTTCAGAGTTTCCTCTTTTTAGCTGCTTCTCTGATCAATGGAGCGGTCACAAGTTTTCATTGTGGTTTCCCCAAGTTCATTAAAAAATAAATAAATTATTGATATAATGTACATAATATACAAATATTTTTTAAGTGACATAAAGCACAGTGACAACTGTTGGTTTCATGTCACAGATGCTCAAGTGTGTAGTAGGGCTGCAACTAACGACTAGTCATCGATTACTGAAATGACTAATCAACTTATCGGATGATAAATCCTACAATATTTGCTCTATGTTGCTACAATCTTTTAAATTTGGCTTAGGACAGGTAAGCTTTTTTTATTGTGTCAAGGGTGAAATGCTCCCAGACTAGGGATGGGCGATATAGACAAAAATGCATCCTGATAATTTATGGCATTTATTATGGTAACAATAGAAATTACAATAAATAAACACAACTATTCCCAGCTTAAAGGAGACATATCATGCCTTTAAATCCTTCCATTTTACATATAAATCATACAGTTGTGGTCTATATAAAGCAGAACTGCAATGCTTGGGTCTGAATTCCTCATTATTATAGCTCCACAGACACCTTTTCTACCCCTTTTCTGATGTGTTTCTGAGAGCAACTCGTTTTGGTGCGGTCTCTTTAAATGCAAATGAGACACTTCATACCCCGCCCCCTCTCCAGGTTGCAGAGGTGACACTCGGTTCAACTCCACCCTGTTCGGCCATTTTTGTAGTTTGATAGAAGAGATACGATTATCTAGCGGCACCCTTAGTGTGTAGTATAAGTTTTCAGTGAAATGGTCCCAAACTTTTGAGACTTTAGGTTGGTTCTTCTTCTGTTGCACATTTCTTCTTCACAATGTAAATGGTGAAGCGACACTGCGCCCAGCAGTATATATATGGTACTGCAGAAAAAATGAAGCAGAAATCAGACGGCCTGATTTTAACATGAATTTACAACATTAAACAATGCGTTGAAGCAAGTTTTTGTAGTCAACATTATCAATTATGCTATTGATCATTTATGCATTGTTGTATAAGTTACACACATTGTGGTTGTTGCGAATCTCAACACGGTCTATATATTTAATTCTATTTTTTCTTTTTCCCCTCCTGGCAAGAATCTCTGCTTATGCATTGAACTGTCTGCTGTGTTTCTTGGTCTTAATGACTTTTGTCCTCAAAAGCACTCTAATAAATGTCTGAGGCCTTTACAGTACAGCTGTATTTATACCGAGATTAGATTGCACACAGGTGGACTCTATTTACTCATTATGTGACTTCTAAAAGCACTTGGTTGCACTGGATTTTTTTTAGGAGGATCAGCATAAAGGCGGTAAAATATTTTGCATGTTAACTTTTCAAAGTTTTTATATAAAAAAACAACAGTAATAACTTCAAAAACCATGTATCATTTCCATTTACTTTACAATTACGTGGCCAGTTGTGTTAATCTATCATAAAAGATTAGCGCTATATTGATTATAAACAAAGTAGCATAGTGATTGAAATGTGACAACGTAAAAAAATTGAAGGTGTATTTTGATTACTTTACAAGCCTGCAAGTTGTGCCATAGAATTAAAACGTTAAACATTATATAATCACTGCTTGTAAAAGAAGACAAACCTTTTTTTTAGTCAAGATAATTATAGATTTTCACTTGCGTATGGATGGATGGATGCCAGGGTTGGGGTCAATTACATTTTTTCAATTACAATTACAAATTAAATGACAATTATTATTTCCCCCCTGAATGTCAATTACAATTACATTCTCAATTACTGAAGTTCAATTGACAATTAATCACAATTACTGAACCTTTAACATATTTACATTATTTATATTTAATAATAACCCTGTAAAACTGAACCTTCCTCTTATGTTAGCTTTCTGTTAGCATCTCAATTAAAAAAAAAAAAAAAAAATGTTAATTACATGTGTGAGCCATAGAACTACGTATAACGTGGTTCCCCGGTTTTACGTTTAATTAAATTATAAATTGCAGTTTTTATATAATTTCCATGCCAATTACAATTTGAAAGTCAATTATCTGAACTAAATTACGATTACAACAGCAACAGATTTTTCCAGTTACAATTATAATTTAATTATGTCATATTTGCAAATAATTATCAACTACGCAATTACAACTATATTTAGCCCCTACCCTGATGGATTCTCTGGACCAGGAGTGTCAAACTCATTTTAGTTCAAGAGCCACATACAGATATGTTTGATCCGAAGTGGTACTTTGCATTTCCATGTATAAATGATATAAAAATATGTATAAGGCACTGACATTGTCCAAGCAATAGGTGACAGGTAGCGACTACCATATATTTATTTATTTTGGGGGACATTTTGTCAAATAAAATGAGGATTGAGCAGGATTTTGGAAAAAAATTAAGTTTCTTTCATCAATGTGAGAGTAAAACACGACTTCCATCGTGTTATACAAGTATGGGAAAATAGCAAACCCCTGCAAATATTGTACAGTTTTAATGAATTTGTGATAAATTCGATGAAACTCCACTTGAATAATTGTAAAGTTTTACTTCCAAATAAATTTGTTGGAATGTTATGGTATGGATGCCAATAATTATGTTTAGATATAATACAGAGTAATTTCAGCTTATATCAAATAAACAAGTCCCATGAAAAGTTTCAATTTTTTTTTAATATTGCCAAAAATTCCTCAACTTAAAGTTGATTTTATGACAAACGTCTCGTTTTCCCGCCCTAAACAACTCCACTTCCTCCCCTGCCTCTGCCAATCTACCAGAAGCCACGCCTCGCGGAACATAACAAGGTTGCATCGGGCCACATTGATATAGGTCTATAGGTCAGGTAAGAGCCAAAATTACATTTACCTGTTTGCTGTTGTGACACGCGGCCTTGTTTCCCTGCACAGTTCAGCATTTACTTTGATTGACAGAATCCACTATAGGAAGTTGAAGCCTATTGGCTTGGCGATCATGGTGCTCGTTTCCAGTTGTATAGGGGTCTATAGGACGAAGGCGGGACTTAATTAATATATATATACATTAATATATATATTAATCTATATGAATGACCACTGGAAGTAGACAATAGTAAATGACTAGTTTGGTATTTTTTAACATTTCAAAAGAATCATACATAAACATAGATTTCTCAGAAACTATGAATATCAGCTTTAAGTTGCGGTGGAAATTTGCCAGATATTTTACGTCCCTTTGCAACGCTGAGATATCCATAACTAAATGATTTGATTATTTACACTGTTTTCTCAGACTTTCCCCAGCGGCCGATTTGGATGCTTTAAAGGGCCGGATTTGGCTCCCGGGCCTTGAGTTTGACACAGGTTCTCTGGACTGATATTAGAAACGGATCTAAGAACCTTTGTCAGCTCATCTCCAGTTGAAGCACCCAGTATGAGCCACTGGGTGTCGCTGTGGAGCGTCTGTGCGTATTGTCGCGCGCTCGCTCCATCGACGCTCCCCTCCTCCCTCTCTGCCTTCACAGTGCGTGCGTGCGTGCGTGCGTGTGCGTGCGTGTGTGTGTGTGTTGTGTGTCGGATAGAAAGTCAGCCTGGTTTCCAGCTGAGTGCTTGCTCTCTCATAGTGTGTGTGTGAGTGAGTGAGTGTGTGTGTTGTCATTATTATCCACTCTGCTCCCAGCTCAGAATGGCCAGATTCACTCAGACTGAAACAAGAAGGCAGCAGCATCCACAGCAGCCCGATCACTCCAGCCTGGTTTTCACCGGACCGGGGGCTCCACCGACCCAACAACCACTACTCCTTATCCCACACCAGCACCAGTACCCTCAGATCCCATTCCCCAAACCCATGAACGGCTCCGAACCCATTTCACTTCATCCGGAGAGCGGCAACATGAAAGACCAAGATGCCATTAAGCTGTTTATCGGGCAGATACCGCGGAACTTGGAGGAAAAAGACCTGAAACCGTTGTTTGAACAGTTTGGGAAAATCCACGAACTGACAGTTCTCAAGGATCGATACACCGGCATGCACAAAGGTAACGTGTGGCCCCTTCACTGGCCCCCCTGGGGGCCCGGATTAAGTTTGATTCATTTCACACCATGCATGTTTTTTCCCCCTTTTACGCACGAGTTTACGTTTTAATCCAATGTTTCCGGAATTTAATGCTCTCCATACCATTTGAATACGCTCGTCATAACCCGCCTATTTTCCTCTGACAGCAACGCGGTTAAAAAATAAAGTCCATGTTATTTGTAGAGATTTAAAAAAAAAAAAAAAAAGATTTTTATTATCCCAAACATCAGGTGTTTCCTCCTGAAATACTATATTGTATAAAAGCTGGGACCCTCGCTAAGCACACAAAGAGAGATATTCCTCCGGTTCCCAGTCTTTCCCCCTCACGCGCTGCTAAGTGGGGCAGAGGCGCGCGGATCAGATGCATTTTTAAAGAGCCCTTCCCTCTTACAGTCCCATCTTTTTGCAGAGGGGTGGCATCATTTATTCATCCATGTGCTTTCTTTAACATCTCCCCGTGTGTGGAGCGAGCCTGCTATGGGTGCTGTAAGCCCCAGAATAGGTTTAATGACAGTGCGTCTCCAAAGGGCGCAAAGACTGTCAGGGGGACGAAGTGAGGAGTGGGACTGAGAGGGGCGTAAATACCCCCCCCCCAGCATCAGCACACATGCAGGCAACTTCCATCACCCATAATCAAGTTGCTTAGTAAGGACATAGGGATACAGCATGCATGGGAAATGCTTTTCACAAGAACCAATAGCACACATTTCATCATCATCATCATCATCATCATCATCATCATCATCATCATCATCATCATCTCTTTGACCCAACTTTAATCTGGCTCTTTGCACTCAGCTAGGATCCAGAAATACCACAACCTTTACACCACTGGAAACTGGTTGGCATTTACACCCTCGTGATGATAATGTTTGTGGTCAGTATCATAATTACAAATCCCACTGTAATGATAATTTTACCATTTGCACACATGTGCACACGCATGCACCATATCCTTCCAGTATCCTGTATTTACAGCATGGTGTGCCAGTTGTGTGTCTCTCTAGATTTCACAGATCAGTCTTCCAGTTAATAACTCTCCCACTCCTCCCATTGGATCCTTGGTCTCGCTCTCCTGCAGAACAGATGTTGATATGTGAAGATGTTAGAGCAGGAGATAAGCCGTTTATTGCGTTGACATTTAGAAAAAGATAAATGCCAACATATGACAATAATGTAAATGTCATTCCCGACAGTGCAAACTATTTCACGTGAAGTCAACATCAGGACACATGAGCCTACTTCTGATGACTCATTTCATTTCGAACACATGACATGATTTCTTCCTTTACTGAATGTATTTGCAATCGGATTACGTTTGCGTTCCCTTTGTTTCTATTAGTTACACATTTTAACAAAGGCATGCAGCAGAGCACCAACGTGACAGCCCCCATATGCAGGCACTATGTGTATATTTCAGTGCATGCATGCACCAAATACTATTGCCCCGTGTTGCATAATGATTGCAGTATGCTTGGATTATGGGTGTCTGTCACCTCCCAAGCTGGAGGAGAAAAGATAATGTCGCTCCCAGCCCGAGAAAAGAGAAGCACAACTTTTATCAGAGTGGGGGCCCGCACAAATGTGCCTGTTCCAAGGGCCACGTTATCAACGCTCCTGTTATTAATTAGAATATTGACCAATCTAAGCATTAATACAGGAATGAACATATGTTTGTGTGTTTTTGTGGTCATTACTAATTTTTTTCTTATCTCATATTGTGTATGTGTTTGTAGGGGTGTCCCGATCCGATATTGATTATCAGATATCGGTCCGATATCAGCCAGAAAACGATTATTGGATTTTATTGTACTGCATCTAAAATCTCTGATATTTATTATATTATATTTATTCAATTGTAGAATACTGTAGATATTATGTTGAAGGTTATAATGTATGTAACCAATTAGTTAATAATAAATTGGTCAGTTTTTCTGATACCTACTGTTGCTGACTATTGTTCTCTGTTTGAGTAACAAAATAAGTCATAAAAGTATGTATGATTCGGGCTGATATTGTATCGGATCAATATCAACCAATACTCAAAGCTGCATTATCGGTGTTGTATCGGAGGTGAAAAAGTTGTATCGGGACATCGCTATGTGTTTGTGTGTTTTTGGATTCATTTTTGTAATACATTTTTTTTTTTTCCTATCATTTTACATATTTTTCTCATCTTGTATATTCTCTGTTAGTAGGTTTTTTTTGTCATTTTGTTTATTCTTGTGTGTTTTGCGTGTGATAACGTGTGTTTTTGTCGTCATTTTGTGTACTTTTGTACTCATCTTGTGTGTTTTGTGAATAATGTATGTGCATTTTGGTTGTCATATTGTGTTTTTGAAGTCATTTTGTGTATTTTTTGTTTTGTATATTCCATCATTTTGTGTATTTTTGTTGTATTTTGCAAATTTTTTTCGTTTTATATATTCTTTGTTAGTGGGTTTTTGATGTCATTTTGTTTATTCTTGTGTGTTTTGCCCGTGATTTTGTGTGTTTTTGTTGTCACATTGTGTTTTTTTTTTTTTTGTCATTTTTGTCTTTTGTATATTTTATCAATTTTATGTGTTTTTTTTGGTCATGTAGTTTAGTTTTTTTTTGTCATTTTGTGTACTTTTATACTCATCTTGTGTGTTTTTGAAGTTGTTTTTGTGTATTTTTTTTTATTTTTTATTGTTTTGTATATTCCATCATTTTGAGTATTTTTTGTCATATTGCGTTTTTGGAGTCACTTTTTGTTTATTTTGGTTGTTTTGTATATTTCATCATTTGGGGCTTATGCTAAGAAGCTAGATTTCCTCTTATCGCGCTAACTTCCGGGATATAATCAGTGTGTGCTGTCCTATGAAGCTGGCTAACATCTTACGGAGCTAAATCACCATGGCAACTTAGGCTAAAGAACTATATACAGTAGATATTTTTAACTAATGGACTGATAGTAAAATAAGTCAGCTGATGAAGCCTGTGTGCATCGGGCGCTTTCCGACCGATTAATTAATGTATTCTGGGGCGATGCAGAGAGCCTCAGTCCTGTAAGATATTATAAAATATAAATATATTCCACCTTATGATTTAGGCTGATCTGCATGAACGCAGCATCAGAGCCACGGACAAGGTGAAAGTGATCGGTGTCTGTTTATTCTTTGTTAATGCTTAAATTAGTGCGATTATAAACACTTATCAATTCTTGCAACAGTGTTGTTTTTGGCCTGAAGTATGGATTTAAATTTTTCATATTTTTAAACACTTATTCCTCAATTGTGACGTGAATTGCTCTCCAGTTTCTTTGTGATTGGTCTGACGCTGTAATCTCCTCCTCTGTCACAAGAGCGCACACGTAGCCAGGCTCTCGTTTAACCTACCGAGTTGTAGTTCGTAAGACAGCTTCTCTCTGATGGAGAATGTGTGGTTAGGTGAAGCTAACGGAGATTAATCCAGGATATAATTATCTAGCTTCGTAGTATAGGTTGTTGTTTTTCATCATTTTGTGTACTTTTGTAGTCATCTTGTGTTTATGTGCATTTTTCTTCTCATATTGTGTTTTTGAAGTCATTTTTGTGTATTTTTTGTTCCTGTTTTGTATATTCCATAATTGTGTGTATTTTTATTGTCGCATTGTGTGTTTCTGGAGTCCTGTTTGTGTGTAATTGATGTGTTTTGTGTATTTTTCAGGCATTTTGTGTGTTTTGTAGTCCTTTTACGTTTTCCTCGGGGTGCCACACAAAATTAGACTGAGGCCCCCCCGCATGTGGCCCTTGGGCTGCCAGCTGCTCATGTCAGCCCCAGAATATAGAGTGTGTGATGATTGTCTAATTGTCATCAGTTTCCTAAAGTTACAAAATAAAAGATTTAATTATTTTCAGATCTTTGGTGAAGTTCTGCTGTTTGCCTTTAGGGACACCCATCACCACGCTGAGTGTCAGTTTAAAATGCAAATGAAATTGAGAACAAAGAAAAAAAAAAAAAAGTGAAAACAAAGAAAAGCGCACAAGACATAGAGCAGTCTTCTGATCTTTAAAGCAAGTGTCAGCTGTAATTTGTAGCAATTTATGTGGTTGATAATTGAACAGAAAGAATAAATATCAGATATTTTTGTTTTAAAAAGTCAGACAAAAAGTTAATTGCTCTAATCCAAGTAAATATTTCACATCTGACATTTCAAATGGCGTTCTCAAATAGAGTATTTACCCATTTTTGATGGACATAAACTACTAATTCATTTTTGACAGGCGTAGTTCAGTCACATCAAACATGGTAAATAATGATTTTCTGCACAATTACCAACACAGTCACATTGCAATACAATTGTGACTTAAGTTACTTTGAAGAAAAGCCCAGGAACATGCTATACTATAAAGGTTGGAAAGATATCAAATGTGTAACTTGATGGAACACTTAAACACAAATCTTCAAAGCTTTACCCAATTATACTACTGCTTCAGTGTGCTCAATGCACTTCTTCCATCATGTCAGTGTTTATTTCATCCACAGAGTGCTTTGTGTGTTTATCACTTTCCCTTTTTTTTGTGCTACTATTTTCCCCACTGGTAATCCATGAGGGAAAACATGGAATTAGTTTGTAAAGCGTGATAATAATGCATAGCCATAATAACTTGACTCAAGAGGATTAGCAAATGTGCATTGTCTGAAGCAGCCGTCTCTTGGGTGATCAGCTGGTTGTCTCCCTAAACAGTGGCTGCCTCTGCCAATTAAAAATTCAGTCTAGTCTGCTTCTTCAAACCATTAATTCTGCCCACGCTGTCAATGGCCTGCCAATTATTGTCGCCCAGTTGGTATTTCCTGATGTTAAATTTATCCCATGGTGTGAAAACTTCCCATTTCTGGCCCTGATAGCTTCTACTTTTAGGTTATGGACAAAATCCAGTTATGCATATTAATGATTTTAACACTGACTCCCTTGATATTTTGTAGCTGGTTTGAACTCAATTAATTCATACTTTCTATTGTCATATAAAGTGATAATAATGTGTGAGGAGGACTTTTGTATTAGTTTGTTGAATAGATGCTAACTTCACGTAGAAAATGTAGAAAATCAAGAAAAGGTGGAATTAAAGTCAGTGTCAGGAAAGTTAAAAAAAAAAGGGTGAAAATTGAACAACGTCAATACGGTACTTTGTCTGTGATATATGCATTATTTTGAAAAGAAATGTGAGATCAAAATAGGTCAATGGCATGGGAAATGCCTTTACCTTTTACTGAAAGAAAGGCATATTCACACATGGAAAGACACAATAAATTACCTATTGTTTACTCATCTGATCAGTATAGAGGGAAGCCTTTTTAGCTTTTACATTTTTAATGCTTTAAAACAGAAACAACACAGGTTCTAAACTTTCCTATGCAGGTAAAGTCTTTTAAATGCTTAGGTGTCTGCTGTGAGAGGAAGGAAGTTGCTTTTTGCTGAACTATGACAGCAATGTAATAATGCAAATGAGATTAGTTTACAATGTTCATTAAAGGTCCCATATCATGCCATTTTTCACCCATCTCCATTTGTTCTAAGAACCCCAAAAACATAATATTTGAGGTTTATTTTCCCAAACTCGCCTGTTTTCCTGAATTTTAGCCTCTGAAAAGTGGCTTTCTGAGCAACTCTACACAAACAGGTTGATTTGTGGCCTACTTATGCATATTCATGAGTGGACGTGTCTATAAACGGGACTGTGACTTCCTCCTCCCCACATGGTGACGTAGGAACAGAGGACGGCCCGCCCTCCACTTACCCACTCCGTAGCCGAGCTCATGCTGCTTTATAAACACGAGACAGAGTGTGGGGGCGGGGCGTTCGCCGGTACATACATAGACTGCAGAAAATACATAAATAGCACTGCACGAAGGACGCTGAAATGCTCACCTTCGTGGGCGTTTCTGTTCACATGTCAATCACGGCAGAGAGCTTCCTGCAAGCGTGGCTTATCCAGCTCAGTGCCGCGTCAAATTCGTCATCAAATTGGGAACGCGTCATCAAATTGGAGCGAGGTGCTTGGGCTCACTCTGCAGGAAGAAAGGAGCAAATCACCCTCTAACTAACGATGGATAGCACTTTTATGATATTTAAACCACAGACAAGTCAAATTAGCTTAACATGAGCCCTTTAAGTGAGTTTGGTAAAGGTTAAAAAAATTGATAGCGAATGGCTACATTTAAATAATCATTTAATCTTCATCCAGGCCCTAAAATTGGTTCTGATTTTCCGTTTCCTTTGCATGTTTCTGTTTTGTCTGCTTTTTATTCTGTCTTTCCCTGTTTAGATGACTTTACTGAGTTGTTGGCACATGGCATGTTAAAGCCAATGTTTTGAGTGTAAAATATGCCAATAAAATATGTTTCATACATAATGATCTCATGAAGGTGTACACATTTACATGTTAGTTGTTTCTTAAGTCATATATAATTTTTTTTTTTTTTTAAATTGCAATAATTGCCTTATACTTTAATATCGGGATATATCGTATTGTATCCTATCGTGACCTATGTATCGGGATACAAATCGATGCCAGGCAATGCACACCCTAATTTTTCAGTGTAGTGTGTAAATGCTTGATATTGTCTGAAATCATGCATATGAGGCATTTCCATGTCATGTTGTAGCCCGAATGGATTAAATTTTTTTTTTTTTTTTTTTTTTTTTGTGGGATTTTTTGCGATTTCGTAAAACCTGTTTTAAGGAGCCTGGATTAGCACAACTGTCACATATTGTATTCTAATAGTGTTGCCTATTCCACTGCATTTCAATTCTTTAATTAATTTTCTGTGTACCAGAGTGATGTGTCATGGTTAATTGTAATTATTCACAGAAAATCATACAACTAATTAGATTAAGTTTGTGTTTGCTGCCTAACAGGACCCAGGTAAGTAAATTGGTGACATTTATGTGTTGACTTGAATTAATCGATGTAGTTCAGGATTCAATGAAATGTCATTTTGTGGATTGGTTTTAGATATGGTGTGCTGTTGAATAACATGCCAGTACATGCAGTCCGGGTGTTAATAATAAGCCTGTGTGGCAGAGCATTTGTATACTGGGATGTTTGTGTAGATCCCTGTCAAGCAGAAGTAGACTAAATCATGGAATAATGGGATTTTTCCTCCCCCCTCTGGGTTATTCAGATGAAGGCATTTTCTCTTTGAGTTTGCTCGCCATCAAGAAGAGAAGGCGAGAAGCCAAAAAAGTGAAAGACCAGTAGGCCTGGGCAATATATCGAGATTTAAGATATATCGCAATTCCTATTTTGGCGATATAGAAAAATACAATATCGCCTATATTGATACATATTATTTATTTTATAGCTTTTCTTTTTTTTGTAATATTCTCAGAACAACATGAAAAGCACAGTTTGATGGATTGCTCAGTGTTTACGAACCCTAAACAAGCCACACTACAGAACTCACACACACATGCTGTCCCTTAGCGGAGGAAAAGCCAAAAGTGTCACATATTGTGCAGCTGTTTGGTAAAAATGTGCCAGTATCGCATTTTTCATCAACAAATCAAACCCAGAATTGTCTTTCTGTTAAGAATTTGTTGAGTCAAAAAGTATTGAGATTGATATCAAATATCACCATTTACAGAACAAATATATATGAATTGTAGTCCGTATCGCCCAGCCCTAAAGACCAGTGTTACAACATGTTTAGTAAGTTAGGTATAGTTGCACGACACCCACGGTACCCCGCGGTGCCAAATTGTAACGGGTCTTACTATACTAGAAATTCTATACGACTTTACTATCGTGGATTACAATACTACCGGTGCCAGTTCCTGCTACATAGCGGTTTCCTCTACTCTCCTCCTGGCTTTTCACTGCACAGTCTAAGCTCACTGCACGCTACTTACTTGAAAACATACCAACATGGCAACGGAACTCCACAGCTGCTGAATGATTGGGTGTTTGCCTGTTACTGGTGACATCCGGAGATATGATAGGCCGTGTCCGCACGCTGGGTCCGCCCTTCTGTTAGCTGATTAGCTGTTAGTGTGTTTCTGCCGGCATGAAGGAACTGAAGACAGCTCGGCATCGACAGAAACTTGCTTCAAAACAAACAACAAGTTTAAGTTCTGTCTCTTCTAGACAGGTGCACGGCTACAGTCACAAACACGAGACAACACATGGCAGAAGCACCGAGCCCGACTGGCGAGTCTGCCATGGCGTCGTCGTTATCAGTGGCATCACTAATTTTGCGCAAAAAACCAAACTTCAAAAGTCCCGTTGGGAACTATTTTGGCTTTAAACAAGGCAGAGACGGTAAAACAATAGGAGATCCACTGTGCAGGCGCTGTCACCAAGCTATAGGAGCCAAAGGAAGGAACACTTTTTTTTTTTTTTTTAATTTTCATTTTTTTATTTACAATGTACAAACAATATTTACAAATTCTATACATACAAAGGAGGGATCACATCTAATCTCATAAAATACCAGTGACATCACCCAGAAAATGCATACATATATAGTTTCCTCAATGAATCAGTTACTGTTTATTGTATTTTGTCCTCTATGGTTTATTATGTTGGACAAGAAGCATTATTGTCAAGTAGTTAAAAAAAAAAGAAAGTGGATTTGTTATCTTAAGTTGATTATTTATATTAGTTAAACATAAATTGATGTGCAAAGGAAACTGAATGATATTTTTTTTTTTTATATTTAAATCATATAAATTCTAACTTCATTTATGAGTTTGTTTTATTGCTTATATGCTTTTGTTCATGTACTCTTATCATGCACCAAACAACACTATAAGTAATTAATAAGCATTTCTAACTTGTACAAATACATTGCAGTTCCTAAAAATAATAATATAAAAAAAGCTTTAGTATTGCGTTATTACCCGGAACCGTGATACTTTTTCTGGTATCGTATCGTGGTTACTCATTTTGGTATCGTGACAACTCTAAAGTTAGGTTTTCCTTGGTCGTAAAAGTTTAAATCAAGGCTTAGTGTTAAAGGAAATCTCTCCTCCATGATATTATGGAGATGAGGGTGCTCGTGTATGTTTCCATATTGTGCGTGCCGTATGGAAAGTGTCAGAGATCACGGTGGGACAGGACAGCAACCCCCCTGAGGAAACAGATGGGCTACATTTCACCATAACCAAAGCTGTGGATGTAACATGGTCAGCACATACAGTACGCAACATGTTGGGATATTATTGCAGATGTAATCAGCATCAGTGTAACCAAGGCTGTGTGACAGAATTGCCTAATTAAATGAAGGCATTTGATTTAGGAAGATTGTTAGACTTCTAGAGTGTTTGTGCCGTGATTCGATTGAACAAATTAAGAAATACAATCTCCCATCATAAATACTGAGCAAAGACCATCGTGCAAAGCTAATGCAGTAATGATATTGAAAAAAAAAGCAACAGGGCTTTTACTCATAAAAGATGCAGCAGCTCAACTGGTGCTGACAGGCGCTATGGGCCTTGACTTCAGAATGAGGAGTTTTCCTTTCTCTTCTGCACTTTCTTCAAGAAGATTGGCAATCTTAGGTGTCGACAAGGCCCTTTTACACTGCAGGTCACCTGCCCTTTTTTTTTCTGTCTCCATTTTCACTTCCCCTTCCCCCATGGAGAGAGCATTTGAAATGGATTGATGCAACGCAATGTTTTTATTAAAGCTTCAAGGTAATGCTTGGAGTAAATAGGATGTGCTCTCCATCTGCAATTTTGGCGTAAAGTATGAACTTTGAAAAGTGTAATGTTGGGTTTTAGGAAAGATCATTGAAAACACCTGTAGGTGTTTCACATTTGATCAGTTAGGTCTCCTCTGTTTGGTTTTACATTGTGAGCTGATTAATAAAAAAAATATGACTTATATGAAATGAAACAGAAGGTACAGTAATAAATCATCAACTAGGGACATTCATTCAGTGCAGGTAGGAAAGCAGAGTGTCCTCTGTCATCTTGACAGCTGCAAAAATGTCTATAATGAATGTTCTGTTAAAGTGTGCTGCAAGTGGTGTTTGTAACTATTTTTTAATATATTTCCAATAAATTTAGTCACAACAACGTCTGAATTTAAAGTTTGAGAATACTGTAGAGACACGAAAGTAGTGACAGACAAATATCGCCTTCATAGACCCTTTGTGCATCTCAACAATAGTAAATTGAATAATCTGTGTATGTTAAATGTTTATAGCTGTGGTGTCAAACACATTTGAGTTCAGGGACCAAACGCAAAGCCATTTGATCTGTTGGCCACAGAATTCAGATGGGAGCAATTTCAACTTTGATGTGCCATAGTTTGCACTTCCATGTATAAATGATATACAGCCCCCTTCAAAAGTATTGGAATTACATCTAGATGTGTTAGGCTTAGGACAGAGCTCCTTTTGTTTGAACCCACCCACTTTTCAAGTGAGCAAAAGTATTGGAACAGACATTATTAAATTAACTTGTAACCTGTGACCCACTGACTTCATCAGACTGTTGCATTCTTCATTTGAAATGCTTTTCCAGGCCTTTACTGCGGCCTGTTTCTGGGAGTTTCTTCCTTCAGTCTCTTCTTCAGGAGGTAAAATCTCTAATGGGTTAAGGTCCGGTGATTGACTTGGCCAGTTTAAGACCTTCCACTTTTTCCCCCCTGATGAAATCCAATGAGTGTTTTGGGTCATTGTCTTGTTGCATGATGAAGCTTCTCCTGATTACCTTGGATGCAATTTTTCTGTAAATTGCCAGACAAAATGGCTTTGTAGACTTCATTATTCATTCTGCTGCTATCATGAGTTACATCATCAATAAAGACTAGTGAGCCCGTTCCACAAGCAGCCATGCAAGCCCAAGCCATGACATTACCGTGGAGGTCATGCTTCACAGATGAGCTTGTGTGTTTTGGATCATAAGGAGTTCCTTTCTTTCTCCATACTTTGGCCTTTCCATCACTTTGGCAGAGGTTAAAACTTAAAACTTTGTTCCAAAACTTTTGTTGCTCATCTCTGTACTTTCTTGAAAAATCCAATCTGGCCTTCCGATTCTTTTTGCTGATGATTGGTTTTCATCTTGTGGTATGGCCTCTATATTTCTTCTCCCGAAGTCCTCTTTGAACAGTGGGTTGTGATACCTTCACCCCTGCCCAGCGGAGGTTTGCAGTGATCACTGACTGTTGTCTTTGGGTGTTTCTTCAAAGCTCTCACACTGTTTCTGTCATCAACTGCTGTTGATACCCTTGGCCGACCTGTTTGATGTCTGTTGCTCAGCACACCAGTCGTTTCTTTCATTTTCAGGACATTCCAAATTGTTGTATTGGCTATGCCCAATGTTTGTGCAATAGCTCTGATTGATTTTCTCTCTTCTCTCAGCTTTTTCTCCCTTTTTCTCTCAGCAAAATGGTTTGCTTTTCTCTCACAGACAGCACTCTGGTCTTCATGTTAGCTTAACAGCAAATGCAGTTTTCACAGGTGAAATCCAAAGCCAAAAACACAAACTAGTTAAGGTTTAAGTAATCAATCTAAAAGGCAACACCTGAGCAACTAGAAACACCCATCTGTCACATGTTCCAGTACTTTTGCTCATTTGAAAAGTGGGTGGGTTCAAACAAAAGGTGCTCTGTCCATCTAGATGTAAATACCATGAAATAAAAGCTGGAATTCTGAACTTTTGTCTCATATTCATGTTTTGATCTGAAACCCAAATGTCTTCAGTATACAACAAAAACAAAGGAATTGACCTTGCCGTTCCAAAACTTTTGGAGGGGATTGTATAAATATTGACAATATCCAAGCAATAAATGACATATATCAGTCCCTGCAGGATTTTCACTTCAGTTTCCTTGATTTTGTGACCAATTTCTATTCAATTTTGAAAGACTGTTCGAAATAATTTGAGGAAAAATCTAAAATTCTTTAAACAATTTGTGATAAAAAAAAAATGACTGCCAGATGAACATGGTGCAACTCTGATCCCTCTAAATATTGGAAATGTGCATTTGAAGGGGCTATGATATCTACAACTGAATTAGTTGATAATTCACACGAGTCATGTTTTTTCTGTCATTTTCACTTTCTCCTGTGGGCCGTATTGTATGCTCTTTTAATGGCTTTACTAGTTTTCTATGGTTTTTATTACAATTTATTCTAACTTCAAAAAATGTTGAATCCATGTGAGCCTTTTTCATACAAGCGTTGCAATAGTTTGGGCAACTTTTCCTTCCCTGCCATGAATAGGGGTGTAACGACACACAAAAATCCCGGTTCGATACGTACGTCGGTTTTGAGGTCACGGTTCGGTTAATTTTCGTACAGTATGGAACAAAATGCAAAACATATATTTGCTTGTTGTTTATTCAAAACTTTAGTAAACCAACAATGTATTTAACATTATACAGAATATGAAAATACAGTAAAAAAAAAAAACTGCTTGAATGCCGAAGTCAGCTGCGTTTGCACTAAGGACGTTTTCTTTCTTGTCGCAGTGATATTCGCACTCGGGTGGTGCCGTTTCAAGTGAGTTAGCATGTTTCCGGAAACATACCCGATCTCAGCTGAACAATGTTGGCACACTGCCCTCGTTTTATCCACTGGTCTTTCTCCGTTGCAGTATTTCACCCGGAAGCCGAAGTGTTCCCAAGCAGGAGACTTTAGCGACAGGGGAGGGTCCTCCAGCTCTGGTTTCCCGCTAGCGTTAGACATGACGTACAAGGGCTGCAGATGCAGGCGGAAGTGAACACACACGCAACTGCCGTTCCGTTCCGGGAACTCACCCGTGCACAACTCTGTACCTGAATCGAACGTCTTGTACCAAAACGGTTCAATACAAATACATGTATTGTTACACCCTTAGCCGTGAACCTTATTGCATGTCAATGGTATGGCTATAAAGAAATTGTCATGGTAGCTTGTGGGTTTCTCCTGAATGCTCATATATATAAAGGTTCATATCACAGCTATTTCCTCATCCTAAATAGAAGTATAGAAGTTTTGTATCTTGTACAGGTAGCTTACCAGAATATTCTGTTGCTTTTAGAGCATAGTCTAAAGATGAAAGAAGAGGAGGACCGGGGTTGGGGTGTCTGATAGAATAGTGTGATCTTTTCAGTGTTATTTTGAGCCTGAATGGAAAAAGAAATAACAAGATTGAGGGGAGACAAGAAGGATGTGCAACAAATCTTTCTAAAAGCCTGAAAAATAATGAATTATTAGTTGAGCCGTAGCATCATCCTGATTGCTGATTGTTTGAGGCTTTCATGTTGGCGTGATTGAACAACAAAAAGATGTCGCACACGCATCCGCCTGAACGTGCATGTAATTATCACGCTTTGTGGACATGACTTTGCACTGTCACCGAAAATCTCTGTCATTCAGCTCAGTGTGATAAAGGGATCCAACAAGGAGGACAGCGCGTGTACTCTGTGAGACTTTCACATACATGGCAGAGAACAACAGCTGTAAGGATGGATGGATGAGCCGAGGAGAAAAGATCTTTTTCACAGATGCAGAAACAAACAGCTGCTTATGTCCTCAGGCTCTGGGAGAGGAGTGATGTTGGAGCTATAGGAAGTACAGAATGATGGTGTTTGGACACCAGGGGGTGTGGTTTGTGAAAGGCCAGAGGCCATGTGTGGCAGATGAAATAATTGCCTGAAAGCTGCTGATGTGACAAATTTTCACACTGCCACAGCTGCCATTTTTAAACCTCTCCTGATTTGGTATTTTAAAATGTTTAGCTTATTTTAGTCAGACTAAGAGACAATGTAGGTTTGCATCCTATACAACAGATAAGGGCAACTGGCGGCCCAGGGGCCACATGTGGCCCTTAGTCTATTTTTTTTTTTTTTTTTTTTTGCTGTCCCCAAAGCAAATCCCCAAAATTTTTATTTCAATAAGTTTGAAGGAATATGAAGCCCAAGATAATACACAAAGTACACAAAAGAAATACACAAAATGAACATAAAATGAGAACAAAGACAGACACAACAACCACTTAAACAAACAAAAATACACTAAATAAATAATACATGACAGAATAGCTCCAAAGACACACCAACTGTGAACAAAAGTACATAAAATGACAGGAAATTACATATAACAATAATAAAAATACTGAAAGAGAACCCAAAAGTGCACAAATCGACAAAATAAATGCTGAAAATGACAGAACAATACACTAAATTACACCACAAACACTCACAATGACTCCAATAACACACAAAACAACAACACATTACAGAATAGCTCTAAAGACATGCAAACCGTTAACAAAATTACACAAAATGAGAGTAAAATACAGAGAACAACAAAAACACAGAAAGAGACCCCAAAAGTGCAAATGCAGAAAATGACAGAAAATACACAAAATCACATCAAATAACAAAAACACACTAATGACCCCAAAAACAAGACAAAAAACTGACAAAACATCAAAACCCTTTTCCCCTTGCTCAGATTGATCATTATTCTAAATGCTGACGTTAATATTGATCACGTGGCACTCGGATCATTTACATTTAGAATTAGAGTCCACTCTTAAGTATTTAATTTACCTATAGAATGTGACAGAGTCCAGTTTTGCTCCAAAAATGTCTATAATGAATGAAGTCTATGAGAAAAGTGAAGATACATGCTGCTCAGCATGGATATAAATAGAAATTCTGTGGTATTTCCGAAAATAGGTTAAGCTGTCGTTGCTTCACTGCTGGCATGACATCACTGATTGCCTGCCAGCCTCCCCCAAAAGATTGCACCCATACTGCGCTCAAACGTGGGGAGAGGATGATGGAGCGACAGAGGGAGGATCTGTGGGTAACTGCAGGGCTGCATCCCTTTCCTTTCCATTCCAGCACTTTCCCCCCGCACTCTGCCCCCTCCACCCCACTCCTCAATCACGTCCATCTATCTTTCTCACTGGATGATCGACGCCCAAGCAGACTCAGTGCTTTGAGACAAACTGGTCCAATGCTTTATATTAGAGATGTATCACTGTAACAATTCTTAGAGGATACAGAAAAATTGGTTTTGCCAGGTAGGAAACAAACGGAAAATTAAACGTTAAATTAAATTTGCTATTTCATGATGATCAATTTTTATTTATTTTTTCGTTGAGTGAGCAGAATATGCCATCCATCCTCCTATCTTCTCAAGTGCTAGTGATTCACAATTTTGCAACAATCTGAGGATATGCTTGATTTTAATCAATTATAGGATTTAATGACAAACAGATGGTCAGTTTTTTTTCTTTTTTTCGCAGGTTTGTGTAAGTGTACGCTATGAACATACACTGCCCAAGTGTGACTCAGTGTGGATCTTAAAAATACCCCATTTCTCCTCCCGTCATTCTTGTTTCTAAAGCGCCGCCTTTGAAGGCAAATTTGTGAATTCAAAGAGAGTGACAGTTTGATCTGTCTACAGTCACTTTGCAGCTGTCAGTCATCTGTGATTATGGGTTTGCTGCGATCAGTCGTTCTGTCCTGAAGGCTTAGATATCTACCACCTTTGAAAAGAGGAGATGTATTCTATGGAATACGCTGAAATAGGGCAGTTTTGTTCATTAAATAAAGCGCTTAAATCATTAAAAGCCTCCAAGGCGTACCAACTGACAGAGGTCTTATCATTGTCGTTGAATGGACTTCAGATTTGCAAAGGAACAAGAATCAAAGCGCTGGACGGACAAAAGTTGGCAGGAAAACTCAATGCTGGCCTTGCAGCGGTAACATGGCAGGAGGCAGTAAGTGTGAACCTACACATTATTCACAGCTCTGTGAAACTCTATCCATTAACTGTGTCAATTAGCTCGCTCATCAGGGATGCAGGGCAGGAGATGTATTTATAGATTGGACTGTGGCACTAATAATGAAAGAATAATGAACTGCTCAGATAGTCAACAGAAGTCAAGGCTTACTTTAAAGGCAGTAGAAGAGTGAAAGATGCCAAAGTGCTTGACTGTAAGTGCTATCGAGTTACACTGATAAAGAACCTTGGCCAACACGAGGACGGACAATTTATTATGCCCCCAACTCTCATTGCATCAGCTGCCAAACATTAACTTAGCAACTTTATCAGGAACTACTTACATCTAGAGCTCTTTTAAAGCTTCCTGATGCATCTACAGTGTTTAGGTCTAAGTGCACCTGACAACATTTAAGAGAAATACTCTACAATTGGATTATATATGAGGACCACTTGTGCAATAAAACACCCGTTAACTTAAAGATAACCCAATGGGCTGTGAGTGTGAAGGTGTCAAAGTGTACTTCCTTGTACGGTTATGAGCCTTCCTGCTTTTGTTATTGATCCCAAAACCTGCACAGAGCCTTTCATGAAGGATTTATTGCATCTTTTAAACTCATTAGATATTGTATGTCAGACACTGACATATATACATGCTCACATTCACATGCACACGTACAAACAGAGGAGGTCCTTTGGGACGGGCAGCCTATGGATTTGTTTGACAGCTTCTCGGGGGCGAGTGTAGTCTGTGTGGGAGAAACAAATCAATGGCTGAGGTCTCCTACTCAGGGTCAGTGAAGCTACACGGGGAGGGTGTGGGCCGGGGACTATATCAAGCCCTTGTGATGGACACAGATGCTCCATCTTCTGCATTGTGCTTCTCAGGCCTCTCTAGCCTAGCGCTCAAGGTGAGGTGATGACAGGAGGGGCAGTGAAGGAAGAACTACAGGAGAATGAGGATACTGAGGTCATACAGATTGAAAAAGTAATGGAAGAGTCTAGCCAATGTTGAGATGTTGAGTGAGAGCAGCTTTTTATTCCCTTTAAGGTGATTATCTGACTTAATTAAGGTTTACAGGTAATGCTAGGCTGCTACTTTTATTACACCATCATTACAAGTCTATTAATGCCGAGGCAGGAAAAATATTGTTGTCAGAACAATGACTGAGAGCAGTGTGAAAAGCCTTTACCAACTCCAGCTGTTCTTCTTTATTAACTCCACTCTCGGTCCTTCTTCAGCCGGAGCATTGACGGGGTTATATGAGCAGATTCACATTGTTTACTTTTAAAAATGAAAGCATGATTATATGATTGAGAAGATTCCCTCTGACCAGGCTGATTACCAGGCCTCGTGGTCAATCTGCCTTTGAGCCTTCCTCCTCCCTGACTGGCAATGATTCAGGCCCTAATCACGTTGTATCAGTGCACTGATGATGTGTGTTTCAGCTCCAAGCACCTCTGAAAGGCTATCAGTTCCCCCTGGAGCCCCACATGGCAGTAAATGAAGTAAGCAAGTAATCTAGCTACAGTGATAGCATTTTCCAAGGAGTGCAAATGATGTGTGGGAGAGCAGACAAGGCCAGTGCCTTGAATGGTTTGCTTTCTGCTACTTTTCTTCTTTCTGGGAAAGGAAATGACAGCGAGAGAGAGAGAGCAAGTTCACTCTTTTTCATTACATTTGGGCAGCCTGGATCCTATGGGATGAGGAGATGAAGAAGAAAGAGCAAAAATGAGAGGTTGAGATTTAAACTCCACTACTTTTTGAGGAATTGCATTCATTTTTGATCACTCTGCAGCACCAAGTTTCACACAGTTTAAACTGAACAGAACCAAAAGGCATGAGTCGTGATAGTTCCAGTATAAATCAATGACCTCATGGCACTCCTTTTGAAAATATTTTATTGATCAGTATTAATGTCAATGTCAGCTTTATTTATATAGCACATTGAAACCGCCAGTGGCATACCAAAGTGCTTTACATTGAAGAGAGTAAATATATAACACTAAAAACAAAAAGACATTAAGCAACTATAAGACAAAATATTTAAGAACAGTCACCTCTGGATTTTAAAATGGAATGAAGGACGTCTAAAACCATCTGATTTTATGCAATCTTTTTCAGTTAGGTTTTATTTTGTAGACATAAGGGCCACTTGTTGGAACAATGTTTTATTGTACTGCTGAAAAATGCACGTTTCACTAAGATCACAAGATCATCTGTTTCCGGGTCGATACATTGGATACATTGTATCGACCCGATACATTGGCATTCTGTCTAGGGTCTGTACAATGATTTGGCAGATAAGCATAGAAGACAAAACATTTTTGGCAAAAGAACAGGATCACACCAGATTAAGACATTGACATTGACAAAAGAAAATGTTATTTTTGCATGTCTGTTTAGTATGCATTTTTGCAGAAAAACAAGTACTTTCTTCCAATACAGTGGTTTGCATGTTCTTTTTGGGTTTGCTTGTACCTTCTGGTTTCTTTCGACAATACTTTAACAATATGAGAAGGGGTCTCTAAATTCCCTAGTTATTGGTACTCCCACGATATAGATCTGTGGTACCAACTTCTGGATTCAGCTTTGCCCATCCCTATTGATGGTAAAGTAACAGCTTTGGAACATGAACACAGAACAAAGACAAATCAATTGTTTCTGCACTATGAGGTTAGGTTACCTTTATAATGAACCTGTGGGGGGCGAAATTATTAGTTAGGCTTAATAATATATTTACTCATATATTTTAATCCTTAAGCCTTGGGTAACTTTCCATTGTGTGATTTTCATGTCTTCTACTTTGCCGGGTCAGACCGCCTTGTCCAAAGCACATGATATCTCCCCAAAACAATAATCGCACAAGGACGCATAGGCACTCTGTGTGCGCACTCACATGCTCACACAGTCACATGTCACACATACACACGCCATACACATCCATTCACACACACAAACACACACCTCCGTCTCTATGACAACCGGCAGATACCAGAACTGGTTGTTTAGACCCAAAGAAGAAACTGTTTTTCTTTTTCACCCTCTGTCCTCACCTCCTCCCTCTCCCTCTATCTCTATCTCCTGGGGGGAGGAGGGAGGGGGACGGAGGGGAATATACATGTTGGATTAGCTTTAGAATAAACCTTTTTCATAAAACCATCAATGCTCCGACTGGACTCCATCATTCAACCAGAGCAATAAATCATGTCTCCAAATGAAGTCAACCGCAAATTTTGCCGTAACAAACCTATACTGTAATTTTGTATACCAAAGCAAGCCATTGTGACAAACAGTACAGCCTATTGCATTGTGTATACATGTGTACAACATCTTTGCCCATTTCTTTAGATCCTTTTCTTTTCTCTTTGGAGAACAAAAGATTGTTGTGAAAAGCTTTCCCCTGTATGAAATGTAAAGGCCCAGCAACCCTGAAAAGGTGCAAGTGGTTTGGAAACTGAATGGATAGATGGATGGAAATGTGAAGAATATTCTCACAAATTATAGCCACTGGTTGTCTAAAAGAAAACAGCTGACTGGTAATGGTAAAGTGGAAGTGCCCAAGTGATCAGGGAAAAGGGTGCTCAGGGTTTTGTGCTTATGCTGGTTGAAGCAATAAAATACATTAGTTGTTTGTAGCAATAGCAGTTTTACATTTTCTTGTTACCAAACATCTTCTTAGTTTAGCTATCTCAGCACTGTAGGTCTGAATCAATAAAAATGCTACCAGCAGAGATATTATACTCTTGTTATTGTCAATGAAAATAGGGCTGCACCGAATAGTCGGTGGCCGAATATATTCGGCCGAATATTGCAAAAAAAGCCTTTTTCGGCCTTCGGTTTTGTGAGATAAAAGCAAGGCCAAATAGAAGCGTGTGATGCAATGATGCAATCAAACAACGTGCAGTGATTTTGAGTCAGAAAAGCGTGTGCGTGTTGCTACAGAACCAGAGCAGCAGCAGCTCCTCCTTTTCACACAAACGCAGCCAGACTCTCTCCTTTCTGCTTACCGCTCTCCGTCGTCCGTGACCGCGTAAAAGTTTGGAAGTCGTCCAATTCCACAACCGAGTTTGTTGTTAGCGCTGTGAGCCACGAATCCGTGAACATCCCCATTGTTTCCTCCTCAGTTGACAAGCGATGTCGGGTCTCGCTGCATAGGCTGATATACTGTAGCATTAGCACGGAGCGCTAACAGCTGATCTGTGTAAACAATGGGTCCGTGGCTCCAAGCAGTGACTCCCAACACGATCGGCAGCAGAATAACTAGTGCAGTTTGGGCAGTTTGCATTTACATCTATGGCAATAAAATATATAATATATATTCTATATTAAACCTCAGTGTTTGTTTTAGCTGTTGGATAGTTGGAGAGGGAGGAGCTCACATTCTAGGAGGCGTGTTAGGTGACGTCACCTACAAACCTCCAACTCACCCGTTTGGAGCTGACTTTTTACCAAATGTGGAATAACATGGAGAAAGGAAACAGAACTTTTTACACTTTGGCCCTCTGAATGAGGCTAAATCATACCTCCCCTTTAATCCACTTTAGTTTTTTTTTGGAATGCATGTTTTGTTTAATTTGAAGGGCTAATGTAAATGAAAAAAATTGCTGTGCTTTTTTTTGAAAAGCAAAGGCTAGTGGAATATTTAAAAAATGTCACAATATTCAATAAACAATTTCTTTAAAAAATTATTCTAGGCTATTTAGGCACTATTTAAAAAAAATAGTGAAAAACTTAACAACCGCATTCGATATTCGGTATTCGGCCACAAATTCTCTTTCCGGTTTGCATCCCTTCAGTAGATGAAAACTATGACAACAATCTTTAGTGAACAAAATTAACATTAGCAAAGATGTGAATTGCTTACATGTGGCTCACAGACCCAGTGGGCAGACATGCTGCAGAGCAGAATAAAAAGGCTGTTCTTAGTTACTCTAACATATTCTCTCTCTCCCCCTGAGTCCCTTGTGAAAGTTTTTAATTACATGCCAAGTCAATGCAGAGATGATTGGGAATCTCAGCTCTACATGGCCATACGCGCCCCGCTCTTCTAAAAATATCATCACGAAATAGGCGAGGAGAGTCTTTTGTATGGAAAGCAGATGAAAGAAAATCATATCATCGTGGAGAGAGATGAAGTTTCCTCTCTTTGGAGTTGAAATCAGTTTCTAAGATGAAGCTGTTTTTGGGTCTCTGTCAGATGAGGCCGAGGATCATAACTTCACAGCAGTAAGGCTTCCCCCATTGCTGTGTCAGCAGGCTCAGATTACACTGGGTTTTTGTTGTGTTTCAAACTATTTCATCATGCTTACCCCAACTCACACTCTAGCTTTTGGTATGCGATACAGCACTGGTAATTTGTACGTGTTTGGATTCCAATTATGGAGTTGTTAAAGCTTTTTTGCCTGTGGCTTGCACATTCTTATTAAGCCATACATTAAAGAGGACTGGATCACATTTAAATGGAGTTCATGTTTCTCTTTTGTTGGCCAATGTTGTGGTTGTTTTTAATTTATTCTCCATGGCCTATGCATTAGACATTAACAAACAAATCGCATATGTGACTGTAATGCAAAATAACTATTTCTCAGTCAGAGACAAGGCCAGTATTTGTCAAGTAAACCAATTGCAAACCCTGAGTTATAAAAAGGAGAAAAACGGCACCGAGAATGGAGCCATACCATTCTATTACCTTCTCCCATTTTCTAAACCGCTAAACAAACTACAAACAGTGACATTACACAGTCTTGGTCACTCTACCTGAGTTGGAAGACAATAGATTTGAGCGCCTGCAGAGTGATGGAGTGATTTACTTGAGGGTGACCATTGGAAATCATTAGGTTAGGGGTGCAGGGACATGAGAGTCGGTACAGTGTCACCAATGCAGCAGCCAGCGACCTCAAAGGTCACAACCCCAGAACACTTTGTCACTCTCTGTCTTTTGCATAGTGGCGTGCATGGCAGTGTGCAGACACGCCATCACAAACAAAAGGTGGAGCTTCAGGAAAGGGAAGAATTGAATGTGATTTGGATCACTGCCTCATACTTCCTCTGGGGTTTCTGCCTGATGGAGTTATTTTTTTCCTTTACATCTTTTTATGTTCCATTTATTTTAATAAGTAGTGTAGGATCCCTGAAGAAAGAAAGCGTCTTTAAGACTTCTCTTTGTTTCTGCAGAATTGATTGAATGGTTTGCTCATTATCAGTCAATTTGTATAGTCACTCCCATGGTACTTATCTACAATTCTGAAGCCTTATTGTGGTGACCAATTACCCCAAAGTCCAAAATTGATCTTTTCAATGTATAATGGAAACTTTTTAAAGCCTATAGTTTAAAGCAAGTAATCAATTCCATTCCAAATCTGCAAAAAACAAGTTTTCTACTCTGGACAAATGTCTTTTTCTGAGTTCTTCTTACTTTCACTTTCTCAAATACATGTTTTAACCAATAATGTAAAGCATAATCTGTTGTCAATGTTTTTTTTTTTTCACTTGTTAAAATTTGGTTGTATTTACTATGTTTTCTTGACAACTTTGGCAAAACTCTTGACCAATGAACAAGTCATATTCTCATATCAGCATTTCACAGACCATGTTGATAAAAGAGCAACATTTAATCTCAGAAACCCATGAATTTCAACTAAAGTATGCCATTCCAAATGAGGTTTAACATACATTTTTGTAGTTTATACATTTAGAATATTTTTCCTGTCATTACTTTGGTCAAACCCAAATACATCTTTGAAGGGATCTCTAAATTACAATGACGTTTGCTGAATCTGAATAAAGCTGCTATGTGTTGTCCCAGTGATATTTTCCATACATGTCGTGTGGCGTGGCTCAAATACTGACAAAAACTGAGCTTTAATGAAAAAAACTGAACAAAACAAAATCAGCCACAACCAATGGATTTTTGTATGGCAGTGGCTATATGTACGGTTGACAATCAATATACCGTCATTCTATCTGTACACAGCACCCTATTTGGCCAGTTTAGGTCATGTGATAAGTCAGTCATTGATCAATTTAGGTCGCGTGACTAAAACTAAACCTTACCCTAAACCTATTCTAACCCTAAAAATTGTTGCGATATTGGGTTATAACATAACCCTAACCCTAAACCCATAACCTAACCCTAAACCCTAAACCTAAACCTAAGACGCTACGTACGTGTACTTCGGTAACTGTACCAATAGCACTGGGGGTTGTCCGTACAGCAACCGTACAAATATACACTTTCTTTTTGAATAAAATGTATATAATTGCCTCTTGCTTAGATTTCACCCAGTTTAGATTACTGGGAAATCATAACCAAAGTGCAAAGGTCAATCAATGTGCAAAAAGTGAACATCTGCCCTTTGCTCTTTTGCTTGTGCTGCATCAGAGAAGATTGTGCATAGATGAGTAGAAGTGATCTCATTTGAAACAAAAGAAATGAATTGGAATATTGTCCGTGTAAAGACATTTATTACATCACCACTCACTGAATACATTCAGCTGCTGAAATGAGATCCAGAATGCAAAAGCTGCTAATAAACCATTTTCAGAGTGGCAGAATATGATGCATACTAACCCATATGAACCTCATTAATAGAACCCAAGCAATTCTATTTATTCAGATAGACAGGGGAGAAAAGATTGCCTCAGTACTCCATCAGCCTCTTCTTCATCTCTCATCTTCTTCGTGCCATCGCTTCTCTAATCTTCCACTACGTGTGCAGTGAGCTTGACAGATGTGTGTATGGGTGTTCTCTGCATTGATTCAAGGTGAATGGAACAGAGTGTGAGATTTTTTTTTCCCATCTCTTACTTCAGCCTCTTCTCTACTTCACCAACACTTCCTTTTTGCTAGTCCTTCTTTCCTTGTATCCTGTGGTAACAGACAGACAGACAGACAGACAGATAGACCTACAGGGTGAGGACACTGGCCGGGTTAAAGCTTTGGACAGGACAACACTTGTGATGGTTGAGGTAGAGCAGTCCTGACTGGGAACTCTGGGATGTGTTGGACATTTCCATTTTGCTTTACCCACATCAATAAAAAAAATGCTATTTGTTCTAGAGCAGTGGTATCTAAACTTTTCACAGTCCCATACCCCTTCACACATGTAACCTAAAGCCATGTACCCCTTACTCCTGCAAACCTAAAAAACACAATAATGTAATGCATAGTTTTTCAACCTTGGGGTCCCCTGGAAATGTCTAGTATTTTATAATATTAAAAAAAAAATACTGATTAAAAATATATTATTAAAATGTTTTAATTATTATTCTTTTTCAAATTATAACACCACACACACAAAACAATCTTAAATAACTGTATTCTATACTTTCACTTTCTAAAATATAAATCTAGTTCAAATAAAACAAATGTAAACTTTGTGCACTAATCCTGGCAACAACAAACATTATCAAAAGCTAATTCTAGAAAGAAAAAAAGAGTCTCTGGTGACAACAAACATTTGTGATATTTAAATGGGGTCACGACCCAAAAAACGTTGGGAACCACTGATGTAATATCTCATACAATGTAGCCTTACAGTAAAAATTGTCTTTGAATTTTACCTATCATGTTGAGGAATAATGTATAATAATAATAATAATAATAATAATAATAATAATAATAATAATAATAATAATAATAATCTGTAAGGAATGTAAATCGTAAATCAATGTAGCTCTCGTCATGTTTGCACTTTTTTGATGAGATTGTTTCTGAATCAGATCTACCCAAGGTCGTTTCACGTCATCTGGCGACGGGCTGAACTGTACAGAATGACGTTTGATGTTTCAACGCCTTCTTTGGCCCCCCGTCGCCCCTCTCTCCCACGTAGTGGCAGCAGGAAGGGCGAGCGATGTGCCTGTAAGAGGCTGCACGCTCGCCCCCCAGCGGCTAGCTGCAATCCTTTCTTCCGCCCCAAGCCCTCAATCCTCCCCGCCCACGTGCCATGTCCTCAAATTTTGCCGTGATTGTGTTTTTTGGTGCCTGTTTGTGCTGAGGAGTTTTTTCATAGTCCTACATTGTGCTCCCTCGAAAGGAGCATAGTTTGGGACGTGCCTTTTTCCCCTCCCCTTTCCTCATGTTTTCCACTTTTTATCTAAGATACAGGGTGCTGCCTTTGTGGCGACACACAGTACTCCCGCTCCTGTACTGTCATTGTATATGTGATTGTTTTGTCATGTTTCTTGGACGGGATGTAACTGAAACTGATTTGCCCCTCGGGGATAAATAAAGTTATCTAAATCTGAATCTGTTTCTCTGTCACCATGGGTAGTCTTACATTGACTAATGTGTAATTTGTGGCAATGCATGGAGGCTCCTGACTGCTGGTCACTTTATATTCTCGTTTCCAATTCTGGTTTTTTATTCATTCACCCCCTTTGGCAATTTGCATGCCCCTGGGGGTACCCGTACCCCATGTTTGGAACCTAGGTTCTAGAGTTATGCGAACGCAACATCCACTTTCCATTATGAAACAATAAAGGTTCTCTTTTTACCCTCTTGCTTCTGCGTACCGTCCATCTAACTTTGCCCATAAAGTTGGAAAATGGCTTTTTGTGACAGTTTTATTTCATCTTGATTGATGAGGTGTATATCTTCTTCTCAAAAACTTTATTGATCTATTGTAACTTCAAGGGCAACGTTGTAGTCAAAAACAATGAAACAAGTGTTTTTGCCTGAAAAGAGTACGCTTCCAACCATCCAATCTGGCAACACCGGAAGGAACATAAATTTAATGTGTGGCTACTGGAGTGAACAAGTCGTTTTGGCCCATATAAATGTGTCTAAATGTATTAGTACTTCATTTGTTTTGCAAAAACAAAACATGCATAGGTGTGAAAATATTGCACTTCTTAGAGCAGCCAACATGTTGCCCATGGGCACCAAGTAGCCCGCATGGACCATATGTGATGCCCTCAGGATTTACTTTCAAGGATTCAAACTCACAAAGATAAATACAGATGACATATGGAGTTAGTACTTAGTACAATTGAATACTGTTGCACATTTAGTATTAAATTAATATCTTTAAATCTTTATTTTCACAGAAACGTTGTGACAAATGTTTGTGTTGCAGCTTTGGTGTATGGGTCAGTGAATACATTTTTAAAAACAAAAAGGTACATTTTCATAAAGTATGATGTAATTGTTACATTTTAGAAATGTTATATGCTTTGTTAAAAGTTGTTTGTTAGTAGCTCGTAAAATAGGGAGATGATGATTTTCTATGAAATGTAATTAAAAATGAAACAATTATATAAATGAGGAGAAATAAAGTGTTGCATGTTGAAATTTAAACATTTAATATATTCTTAAGCCACTGCTCGCCTTCCTTGTTGTTTTACTGTCTAATTAAAGTGAAACTGTGAACATACAGTACCTATGAAGTAGCTCATTGTTTCAGAAAGTTTAGTAACCTGTCTTAGAGTGTTAACCTTAGAATAAATGAAAAATAATTTTTTTTTTTTTTTAATTTTTACAGATTTTTCTGATTAAATTGTATTCAGTTTTTCTTCACAATAGGTTTAAGTTGTATTTCGACTTGATTTGGCATCCAGCTCATAACGTCTGCATGTGATGTGTCTGTACTGCAGGCTGTGCATTCCTCACCTACTGCGCCAGAGAGTCGGCCATCAAAGCTCAGAACGCTCTCCATGAACAGAAAACACTGCCAGGGGTAAGTGTCTGCCCTTCTATCATTCTATCTCTCTTTATCTCTATCCTTGGTGGTCACTCGTGCCATCTGCACCCGGCTGCACACCAGCCGGCATTTCCCTTACATCGTCCCAGAGATGAAAAACACCTCGGAAAGCATTTCAATCAATAGCGGCTTCTTTTGAAGGCTTGCTTTCAGCTCTTCTATGCGTCCGTTCTCAAGAGAATACTGCCAGAATTGATCAGACACACTCTGACTCATAGTTTTGAAGCAACAGGATAAAATGTGACAGAAGAATAGAATAGCTCTTACAGGTTGAATAGAAAGTGTCAAAAGAGAGTTTGAATTTTAATTTAATCCCTCAGATGTGCGACTGACTTTCCATAAATATGCGTTGGTTATACAGCTGTATCTTTGAGGTGGTGTTATTTAACATAAACAAAGAAACATGGTCACATTTACAAAGAAAGATCATGGAAGATGCATGCACGCCCACTGCTCTTACTAGTGGGACAAAACGTGCCTGAGAAATCCAGCCTACAGGCAAGTGTTTGAATTTATATATGCAAATACAACTTTATCTTTAAAGATCCTTCCCGTGTCTTCTCTGGAAAACAAGTTGTTTCATTTATCCTGCAAATATCCAAGTGGAAAACTAGAGGGCATTGTTATACTCGTTTTTTTTTTTTTTTAAAGTGCATTTGAATGAACTGGTCCAATTACAGAGAGAGAGGAAAAGGGGAGCGAGATCGACAAAAATGTCTTCGACGTTCTGCCAGAAAATGTGTTCACGGGAGGTCAAAACTTTGTTCAACTATGTTGATTTATTTTGTGGTTTGGCCTTCCAGTAAGTTTTCCCTTATGTGTCTTATAGTCAATAATAAGATCCTCTGTTGCCAGCCAGCTAGAGCATCGTAAGAGGGTGGCCTGCCAAGGGAAGGAAGTAGCTGATTTGTTGAAGTGTATAAATGAGGGGCACAAGGGCACACACGGAGCTTCATCGACCCAATTTGCCATTTTAACATTAAGCGCTCTCTGCCAAACTTTAAAATATATCCCAGCTATTTAACAGCTAAATGCATGCCAACACTGGCGTTGAATGGTTGGATGAACGCCTTTTTGATCTTTGTGATACAGTCAAACATATAAAACCCTCTTCTTGGCTCTCGTTTATCAACCTTGCGTGAAAATGGGTGCAATTTTCAGTGCACATTTGGTCTAACGACAGGACCAAAGTGTGATTCATGAAACATTCGTATTTGCCCGATTCCAGCGCACAAATGATCTGTTGATAAATGTGGTGGCTGCATTAGATCGTCATTAACTTGTTACGCCCTACTGTATCGGAGGCCCCGCCCACTGAGATCAAACGAAAAAAGAAGCTTTTCCAAGATGAAAATCGGCATCCTCACATCAGAGGTGGAGCAAAACAAACATGTGCCTTTTGAACATGTGAAAGCTGGAATTAAAGAAAAAAATTTAAATACTATGTGAAAGAGGATCAGTTACCAAGCAGGTGAAGTCTGCCCCCCTGTGTGCGCTGCGAGCAACTTCCCAGCAGAGATCCTGGAGAGACTCACGGATATGACGTTTGTATTGGCTTCTGTCCATACGCTTTAGGCAATAAATATCACATTAAAAGAAATTAACGATCGAAACGCTTAAAAAAAAAAAAAAAAAGCCTTAAAAATGACAAAGTGTTGTCCCTTGTCTGTGTTTATTATGCCTTCAGCCAATTTTATGTACCTATAATTCATCACATTACCGATTACCGCAGCGCATTTGTAAAAGTTTAAGAAACTATTTATATTTTAATGAGGTCTTATTTTCTCCATACAGCACATCATTCTTCTAAACAACACGTCCTGTGTGCATGTACGCACTGGGTGAACCTATGAGCTCCTGCTCGGTAGCAGAGTTTATTAATGCGGTTATACGGTGAAAGGAAAACCAAAAAAATGGTATCTGACTTTTTTAAAATTAATTTTATTTTGTTTAATTTGTTTTAATAATCCTTTTAGATCTGTTCTGAATGTGTGTCTGCTTATGCTTAAAGGGGACAAATCATGCTAAATCCACTTTTTTAGCCCTTAAATGCATTTTGTTGTATATTTAGAGTGCTTAGAAATACAGAAAAAATCAAATTAGTCTCTTCAGGTGCTCCGTAGATATCTTTATATTCTGTTTTGGTCATATTTTTCAATCTGTTTCGATTTTTCGATTCTCTATTACATTTTTTGAACAATAACGTCACAGTATTTGCAGCGGAACTGCCAAATTAAGACATCGACTCCAGGCCCAACACTTCGAGCAATCCGCCATTTTTATTTCTCGCTGTGATTTTGTAGTCCACGCTTAAGGATGCCGAAGTTACAAGAGGATAAGTCAAAATGTTGGGTTGTTGGATGTAGTAACCCACACGCTTCATTACACCGTCTCCCAGCATCAGAACCTTTTCGAAGTGCCTGGTTGAGTTTTATTTTTTATGGAAATGTACCCACATCTGTGGGTAAGATCATTTTTGTGTGTGTGAAGCACTTCAAGGATGACTGCTTCTGCAACCTCCGCCAGTATAAAGAAGGATTTGCCAAAGACTTTGTCTGATTGAGGGTTCAATTCCTTCTATCTTTGGAGACGACAAACAGAGCACTTCGGCAAGCTGTAAATAACGCTAAAAAGTGTGATGATAGGACGTCCTTGTCATTGTTTTGTTAGCATTAGCAGTTGCACCGTCTTCATATGTTAGCGCTGTGTGCTCGTTTTAGATCCTTGATGATATGGCCTACGTGATTTAATTTAAGTCTAAAGTTTTCATTAGTCATTTAATTTTGCCGTTTTTGTCTCCGAAAAGACTGTATTAAAATGCATTTTGTGACGTTAGCTTGGCGCTAGCGTTAGCTCGGTGCTTGTGTTAGCTCACTTGTTAGGGTTCTGCAGGTTCATCATCTTCATTTTCATCTCGCTCCACTGGGTCCGACTCTGGCTCAAACATGTAAGGCTGGATGGACAAGTCTTCTGTTGTTGACATTTTGTAAATAACCCCTGAATAATAAGTTTATGTGCCGCTACATAGCCGTATCTCTTCTATCAAACTACAAAAATGGCCGAGCAGGGTGGAGTTGAACCGAGAGGGGGCGGGGTATGAAGAGTCTCATTTGCATTTAAAGAGACCGCACCAAAACGAGTTGCTCTCAGAAGCACATCAGAAAAGGGGTAGAAACGGGGCCTGTGGAGCTATAATAATGAGGAATTCAGACCCAAGCATTGCAGTTCTGATTTATATAGACCACAACTGTATGATTTCTATCTAAAAAGAAAGGATTTAAAACCATGATATGTCCCCTTTAAATAACAGCTGAGGCTTGTTTAATACTTAATGTTCAGTCTCAGTTAGATTTGGCTGTGCTAAACCACAAATTCACAAACTCAGATTTGCGTACACGAGCTCGGACCTAACTTCTTGTCGTAGCGTACGCTCAAGTCAGAATTGATAAATACCGAAGCTTGCGTGAATATGGTCGAAAGCACGTCGCACGCTCAGATGAACGCACGCACGATTGATAAATAAGGACCTTTTTAACTTTCCGTTGTTACATAGCCTTACTGCTGACTTTCTCTCTACCACACCCAATACCTACCCTACCCCCCCCACCCCCACCCCCCTCACTCCTACACCCCCCACTGCTGACGAAGCGGCGTGTGTCATAGGAATGTAAGAGACGGATGTTGATGAGTGTCAGGCTGAGAATCCTCTGCTGCTCCCGTCTCTTTAACGTCACTGGTCCGAGCCAACGTGAGCAGTGAGCAGTGCAGGCACAGAGACGTGCAGCTCCAAAGCTTTACATTGTTCCCTGGAGATCTGCTTTACATGTCTATGATGTAACATCTGAGGATGCAGAGCAGGAGTTGATTTGACCAAAGGTGAATTATTCAGTGGCACCAAACACAGACTATACATGCTGTCCTCCTCTGCTGAACCTCGCAGCTCTTGAATCTTTTACGATAATGACCCCTGTTGCTTCACTGCTTGATCGTAAGTAGATATGCCATTTTGTCTGTTTACAGAATCCTGCTTAATTTGCTGTTTGCCAGAAGCATTTGTGTAATTAATGTGAACTCAGGCTTTTCCACTACTGGGTCTTTCATTTTCAACATTTGTATTTTGTCATCAAACTACAAATGTGTGCTCTCTTGCAGGGGGTTGACATGTGTTCCTCCTTCGTTGGTTCTATTTTGAAAGTGTGAAATGAATTTCTGTCACTCTACTGCACTCTACTATTTGCAAATGACTTTAGGGAAGTTTGGAGACTGTACTTCCTCACAAGTTCCAATATTTGAGTAAATCTGCAATTAGAAGGCTTGGGTTCGAACTCTGTGCTATATCACCAAGTTTCCAAACCCTGCTGTTCTCAACCTTGGGGTTGTGACACACTGGCAGGGGTTTGCCAGGTGCATTCAAAAAATATTTTTTTTTTTACAATTTGAGCCTATTTTGCTTATTTTTTTTACCTTTTTTGTGAAACTACACCAAACTTGCCTTATTTTAACCTATTTTCATCACTTTTTCTTGCCATATTTTTGCTCTTTTTAATGCATTTTTGTTACATTACTCCCATATCTGCCACTTCTCCATCAAATTTCCATGCCTTTTCTGCAATTTCTTTCCACTTTCAATACATTTTTGGCACTTTATGAACCCTTTCCACCACTTTTCCCACCTAATGTCACATATGTTGACCCATTATTGTCATTTTTAACCTCTCTGCACCGTATTTCATGCTTATTTTTGCTAATTTAACCACAATTTAATTGTATCTACTTTTTTCTGCCCCTTTAAGTCAATATTGACACTTTGAACCCTTTTTTTAACCAATCTTTCTGTCCATTTTTGCCCACTCTAATTTGTAACTCTTAACCAATTTCTGTGGTTATTAAAATTCCATTTCACCACCTTTTTCACCATTTTTGGTCACTTTTAACCCATTTTATTTCTGAATAAAAAAAGGATTTACATCTTTAAGATGACTATATATTATGGAGCAAATAATAATAAACTTCCAGAATAACAGTGGACATTATTAGAATAAATAAATAAATAAGGTTATCACAGATTCATAGAACAAATGGATCATCATTTTGCTGACTTTATGGATGGGTCCCAAAAATCTCTCCCCTTGTTCTCGTTGAACATGCATTTACCGAGAGTGGGAGTGAATGTGTGCAGAGGGTTTGGCCCATTTTGGGACCAGTAATATTGTTCTATTATTGGTCACTTAATATTATTGTAACGTTACATAATTTATAATATTATTTAATGTGAAATTGTTGACCTCGAGCTTTGGACATTTATCAATAAGGGTGGGTAAAGTAAGTCTTTGAACAGTGATTTTATTACTATAATAGATTGGTTAATGAAGCATGTGATTGAGATCTGTCAGCTGGGATAGAACCCACTGACTCAGTACGTGATTAGGTAGGTATAAAATATGAATGAATTAAATGAATATCGATATATGATAATAGGTATATAATATCACAGAACTGATTATGGTTATGACAATGAACATGTGCACATTTATTTCTTTATTTTTCAAAACAAAAGCCCCTAATTAGAACAAAGCCTCCAAATCTAAAGCAACCATTTCCAATTTTTTATATTTGAAAACAGACTCTTGATAGCTTTTGGCCCTGTGCTAATCCAATAAAGTGATTATTAACTGTGGTCTGATTTAATCCGTGATGTGACGCACTACATTTCATTCATTGTCAGTAAATTAGTGTTACGATGTCTGACACGGTTCAGAATGATAACTTTTAAGGAAGTACATTTGTTTAGAATAAATATCTGATATGGCTTTGAAATGCTTATTAACAAGTGTTTTATGTACTTCTTACACCAACACGGTGGCCTCTTTTATAAACCACACAAACACAAATAGCTCAGTGTTCTTTAGAGGAAGCGCTGGTGTTTAAGTGTCATCACTAATGCAACCTTGTTACACATTAGCTGCTAAAAGGATCCGTATGGAGCTGTATAACCTAATGGAGTCGTGTTTGACTGGAATATAGATTGGGCTTTAGGCTTGGTAACTCCTTACTTGTGTGTTTTATTGCAGAAAACACGAAGCTGCTATGACTCGCGTTCTCTTGTTTTAACTTTTCTTTGGGTACCAGGGGCTGAATTTGGGAGAAAAAAAAACAGCTTTCAGCTTTGCTGCCCCGTTGGCACCGAATACTCTGAACAGTTTGAACTGAAACTCTCTGAAGTTATTCCACTTGGAGCTTTCCGTTCTTTTCTAAGGAACAGACAGCATGAGTCCATTGAACAGTGCATTTGTTTTAAATCCTAAAATCATCATTGGTTATTGCGTTCTTTTGTGTTTATTTTATTTTAATTGGTCAGTCCTTGTAACTGTTTTTAGGGCCTTATTTAGACAACTTTACTGGCTCCCTGAAAGTGTACAAAACAAGCTAAATAAGGTTAATAGAGAGGCTTAATTTACATTTAAGATGCTTCAGATTAGGGCTGGGTGATATGGAGATTCAAGATATATCGAGTTTTCTATTTTGGCTATATCGAAAATTACAATATGACCTACAAGCCAAACTAACTTACTCACTCACACGTGCTCTTCTTTATAAGAGAAAAAGCCAAAAGTTGCACATATTGTGCAGCTGTTTGTTAATAACTGTGCCTGTGTGACATTTTGCATCAGTAAATTTAACCCGGAACTGTCTTTCTGGTCAGACTGTATTTGAATTAAAGTTATTAAGATTTATATTGTAAAAAAAAAAAAAAAAAAAAAAAGATTTAGATTGTACATCGCCATTTTTACAAAATCGAGATATGAGTTTTGGTCCATATCGCTCAGCCCTACTTCAGATGATTTACAAACACGGGAGAGTTACACGTAAATCATGCACGATTACATCAGGAGAGTTTAAAGGTGCAGTCCGCAACTCTCTGAACCCTCTCTCCCGCTCCCTCCCCGCTGCTCTCTTGCCCTCCCTCCAAACTTTCCCAAGTCCCTCCCTCAGAGGAGCTAACAAGCTAAAGTTCGCCCGAAGGCAACAACACAGGAATATAACATGCTCTGTTAAAAGCAGCGCTTCTCTCTCTCAATGTGCACACACCTCAGCAGCAGCAGCAACAACACAGTGTCACTTACAGCAGCCCATACGGAGGCTGCTGCGTCCACATGAACAACACATGCACCACAGAGTTCTAGTGTAACAAATACAAATCAAACATAATGTAAATCAAGCAGCAGTAATTACCTATCCTCCAGACCATACACTGTAAAAGGGGCGGGGCCTGTGAGCAACAGCTGTCAGACAGCCCATCAATCACAATCCTGGCTCTGATTGGTGCTTTTTGTTCGGTCGTGGTGCATTCTGGCAATCTGCCAAAGGCTGCAGGAGCAGCAGGGGGGACTCAACAAGCCTGTTTTTTTCACACAAACTACTAGTTTGATGTAAGGCTGTCCTTACATAGTGACAGCTTTAGTAAATATGACAAAAAGTCACTTTTATAAGAGTTGCAGACTGCACCTTTAACGTGTCTGTTATAGCCACACTGCTAGACCCTCAGCCACCCATTTAACAGGAACAATACCATGGAAATGTGTCACCTGGTCCCAAAACATTTTTTGTGAAACCTTTCATTTCCGCCAACTGGTGATTCACCCTGACGTTTTGCATGAGTGTGATTACCAGTTGACCTTGTACACCATCAGCTAAACTTGTCTTTGTACCAGACAGTGCCTTCTAAAATTTGAATGCAGTCATAATAATTTCAACAATTGTTCATCACAACAACACATGAAAAACACACTTCAGATGAAGCTCTGCATGCATTATTCAGTCACAGGATAACATGGTCACCACTCGATCCGTTACGCGTAGCATGAGATTTAGAACAACATTATGAACCGAATTTGACATCTTTATAATCCGTTTGTCACACTTTCTAGACATCAATCACCCGTTTTCCATTGAATAATTGCGTTTAAATTTGTGATATTGTCCAAAACATGCATGTGAGGCATTTCTGTGTCACTTTGGTGCCTGATTGTAAATAAGAGAGATTGAAAAAAAGATTGGTTTTTCCATTTCAGAGCATAAATTCAATTTTTTCTATCTGTTTTCCGCCCTACATGTGCTGTTGAGTTCTTATCCAGTTCACTCTTTTTAAAGAGATTCTGCTCTCAGTTAGTTTTTATCTGGTTAAATAAAAAATGATTTATGTAGTGTGTGTTTAGTGTTATTATAACTCTATGGCACTAACATACATGGAGCCATAAAGTAGGACAAGCTCAGTTTATCAAGTCTGTGTGTGATGTAATTGTGTGTGTTTCTGCATGTGTGTTAAGGATGTTTTTAGAGATTTTTGAAGAAGCAGATAAAAATGTATAAACGTGAGAAAAATGTGCATACGGCAGCTTGCCATAATCACACGCCACCCACAACCCAAGTCTGGTGTATATTTATGTGTTTGTTTCTTGCTGGCTGCTGCTGCACGTCACTAGTTGAAATGTTACATAACCATAAAGCATTGGCATCTGTGCCAGTGTAGCTTCTAAAATCCTCATATTTTAGATCCCCCCCCCCCACACACACACACACACACACACACACACACACTAAAATAAGTGAACTATCAGGATCCCCAATGTCCTGTGTGGTGGATTGTGTCTCTGCTGGTGCTTTTATGAAAGTTAATACCCAGAGAGGGTTTCAACAGCATTTAGCGGTTGTGCTTGGGAGTGTTCCAGCTCTCCGTACAAGTCCGCAGAAGATTTACTCCACCCAGTTTAGCATCATGACAAAATCATGCATCCTTCACACTATCCAGTCACCAATCCTCATCCCCCATCCCAGGTCTTTCAGCTGCCCTCAAACTCTTTAGTCTCACTGCCTCTCCTTAAATCCAGCAGATCCAGAAAAAAAGTCTATTTTCTATAGCATTAAAACAACTTACCGCCCTGTGTGTTTTGTCATGCTAGCATTATGTTCAACAGTGATTGTCTTGGGTGTGAATGTGTTTGCTGCATGCATTTACTCCTGGTATTAGTGCAGTGCGACCTAAGGGGAGCGTATAAGCGACTGGCAGTGATTCAGGAGGCAGGTTTATGGAAATAGCGCCCGCATTAAAAACCCAATAAGAGCAGAGAGAAGATTATGCTCAGGCACACACACACACACACACACACACACACACACACACACACACACACACACACACACACACACACACACACACACACACACACACACACACACACGTGGGCTCCTGCAAAGTCAACACTCTAAGTAGATACCCTCCCTCTCAATTGCCTCCATCTCGCCGCGTCTCTGTATCTGTCTTCCCTGCTCTCTCTCTCGCTGATGTGCTGTGCCCTTTGCTGCAGGCATACCTGCACTGTTAGTTTGTACCGGGTGTGTGCACACCACTGTTGACAATGTGAGTCTGCATATATTTGTGTGTTTAATTGGGTGTATCTGCCAGCAATTGGCTGACAAGTTTGTATGTGGAGCAGAGCATGGGCTGTAGAAAATGAGAGCCACAAAAAAAAAAACAAAAAAAACAGCACAGGCATTCTTCATTGGGCTTTGTGAGTACAAATGTATACACGGGCACAAATATTGCATATTCACTTGTACATATGAGCAAATGTTATACACCAATTAGTGTTTCTGATCTGTGTTCCCTTCTGCAAAGGTTGAATTATTTCCCGCCGTGCTCTGTGAAGGTTGGCTGTATGATCGTAGTGTGATTGTTGTGTGTGTATGTGTGTGTGTGTGTGTGTGTGTGTGTATGTATGTGTGTGTGTGTGTGTGTGTGTGAGTGGGGGTTGGAAACGGATAGAGTGGTCAGGATGAAGCCAATCGGTGTTGGCAGGGTTGGAGGCCTTGTAGACAGAAGAAGGGACTCGTTAAAATTTAGCCTTTGGGTAGCAGCAGCAGTGAGGCTGTGTGCCTGTGATTGTGTTTGTATGAATACATGTAGCGACGTTTAAAGCAAGAGAAGTGCAATATGCTTTGGGTAGATAATAGTAGATAAATACAAACCATCCTTATTTCATTGTCTGTCATTTTGACTGACAGGGTCATAAAATTCCCATCATAATTTACTTTTTTTACTACCACATTAAGTACTTGTTTTTTAAAAATGATAATGGCATATTCAGTAGCATTCATTTTCATTAATTTTTGATTGATATTCACTCCGAACAAACTGAATACAGATTCCGCACTGATCCATCACACATCAAGCAGATGAATAGATGTAATTTTTTTCTCTGCGGTGAAATAATTTACTTTGGCCACAGTAGCAACATATGAACCATAGAATTAAACGATGAACAGTTCACCTGCTGTGACCCGAACACACGTCTTTCTGCAGAGGGTTTTATCACGAGTGTTTGGACGACTTCTCATCATGGCTGTTTTGAAGCTGAATGTGTGCTCTGCTTCCACACTGGAGACTGGAATTACAAGCTCCACTTCAGCCAAAGTTTTAAGTCGGGGAGCATTTCTCCCAGTGAAGTGATCAGAAGTTGGCAAGCATTCGCTTTGATGGACTCCTGCAGTGTCGCTAAATACTATGTTCATTTGCCACCAAGTGGTCATTGGTGTAAATTGCGATCTGTCATAATGACAGTTAGCCTTTAGATTTTTTCCATCACAGTTTAAAAAAAAAAAAAGGGTCAACAATGGAAAGTATTTGGTTAACACGACCCCTGCCTTAAAAATACGGATGTAAATGTTGAACCTTCTTAATACACATCGCCCAATAAATGAACTTTACTACTACATCCTGCACCAGAACAGACTCATTTTGCCTCTTCTTGCTTCTTGCCCAACAATATCACGTCTACTTCTCAACGTGTCACAGTTCACAGTAGGGCTGCTTGATTATAGAAAAAATAATAATCACGATTATTTTAGTGAAATCCTGATTATTCAAATGATTATTTGTCAACCAAAAAGTTACTTATTTTTTGTCCAAAAAAACATGAAATGTATTCTTCAAACACTAAAATCAGGTATGTTCACTTTTGCACAGAACCTTTGCTCTACGTCTTCATCATCAAACCCAAAGTGTTTCCATAGAAGAGAATCTGACTTGCCTTTATTGTTTAGCAAGTGTTTTTGCTGCGTTTCTCCTGCCATGTTTCAAAACCACTAGCAACAACCTTCCTCATGTTAGCCTGCAGGCTAGCTTTGGCTTTGAGATGGGCGGGGCTGAGGGGAGGAGCTTGCATGTGCATGGATTAAACAACTCAACGTTAGTATTAATAACATGTGTGTGCCAAGCTTTATTGTTTGTAGATGTCTGAAATAGAGGGTTTGTTTTATTTAGCGAATAAAACATATGTTAAAAAAAAACCAAAAAAAACCAATTATATATACCGTATTTTTCGGACTATATGGCGCACCGGATTATAAGGCGCACTATCAATGAATGGGTCTGACCGGGTCTATTTTCATACATAAAGCGCACGGACTATAAGGCGCACCAGTTTGTTGTTATTATTATTATTATAATTATTATTATTAATAAGGCTCATTAAGCGAAACAAAATAGTCAGATAAGTCAAACTTTATTCAACTCATTAACAATAATTCTCAACATTGTTCAGGTTTAACACATAAAATACAGAACAATACACTCACTTTTTCAGTTCAGTATGTTGAAGCACAGTACAGGTACATATCACTCCATGAGGCGCCTGTCTACGGTAGCCCTAAAGTGCCAAAAATCCATCAAGCAGTGCAGCTTCATAGTTTACCAAAGTTGTACTAAAACATTTTGACATATTAATTTCATACATTAAGCGCACCTGATTATATGGCAAAATTAAAGGATTGTAAGTGCGCCTTATAGTCCGAAAAATACGGTACATATTTTTAATAATCATTTTTTCTCCATTATGTTATTTTTGTAATCGTTGGGTGTAATAAGCAAAATTTTAATCGACTTTCGATTATGAATTTCTTTGGTTCAAGCTGACTTTTCAGCTACGGAACCAACACATCATTGGCCTTGTTTATATGAGAGCTTTAGTTCCCCTTAAATTCAAGAATAAAAGTTCAATTCTCTTTAAACTGACTTTGTCAACACTTAATTCCGAATGCAAATCTAAATCCGAATGAATATTAAATCTGTATTAGGTGGCTGGTTTATTCCGATTTTTCATAAAATTTATGAAGCTTAATTCCGCTTTAAGTTAATTCCGGTTGTTCTGCTCATGCTCGACTTGTTGCGATGATGACAAGCTGGTGATGACATAATCCAAGACGGCTGCCGAGACTATTTATTTAATAAAAGTCTTGGAATATATGGATGATGGAAGGCAGCTGCTCACTGGCTACTGTCACAATGTTACTTTTTACTGTTTTTACTTTCATTTGTTTCTCTCTCCTCCTCTCTTTCCTAAGTTAATTTGTCTTTTATGCTCAACACACGCAGACACAATTCACTTCTGTTTTGCTGAGGTTTTCATGTAAGATTAGCTACTATGGCCTTTATATCCTCAGGGGATTGGCTTTCAAATGCATTTATAGAAGCAGCAGGGGGTTCACATTGGCCGAGAGTTTAGTATACATCATATATCCAACAGTCTTTGGAATATAATGCTTGACGTGCTTGGAATCTCTGATGTTTATTTGTTTGACTGATTGAATAAACCCAACACATCATATACTATATGTCTGAATGAAATAATGATTTTTATTTATTTTTAATAAAGAGGATCCTTTTCATTAACATAAGTGCAAAGATTTAATTCCTATTTTCTCATATTTGTATTTGTATGATTTTCAAGGTTTCCACTTTATTGATAGTTCAGTGCTATTCAACAACCATGTTATATCTGACACTGATTACCAATGGTTTCCAACTCTAGTCCAGTTTTAAACTCTACTTTTATACATCTACCCACTTTAGCATGGATTGTAAGGAGAGACCTGTTTTTAGCCCATCATGTTTCAGTGTCTTAATGCAGGTCACCACTGCATTGGAGCCCCCCAGGAATAGACTTTTAGACACTTTGGGTATTTCTCACCACCGGCTATTTTGGGTCATTTTCTTGTCATACCAAAAATAATCCATTCTGCAAATGACCAGTTTCATCCCCTTCAGAATGAGAAGTGAGCTATTTTTTCTGAGGTACAGGTTAGCAAAAGCAGAATTATTGATGTTTTCTGATTTTTTTTAGCTTGTTTAACCTATTTCTGCTTGTGACTGGAGCCTTGGTTGTCGGTGAGATGCAATCATGTGCTACAGCTTTCATCTGGGTTATGAGGCAGATTTTGTGTGATAAACAGTGCATGTGCGCGGGAAGGTTTTTTTTTTTTTGTTCATGTGTCGTTAATGGTCTATTTTGAAGCTTTAATGTCATATTGAATCTGTACAGCCCCTGGAACAGTAGCGCTAAACCAAATCTGTCTGATGTCTGATTATTTTTTTGGATGGACAGCATTGCTGAGCAGAGTTAGTGACACTCAGAACACTCTAGAACAGAGATGGGCAACAATGTTATTGTTCCATCAGAGGGGCTACTTTATCATTTTTTTGTATTTTTCCTTTTATTTTTTATGTATTCTTCTTGTGTGTTTTTGGAGTTATTTTGTGTATTTTTCGTTAATGCATGTTTTTTGGAGGAATTATTTTATTTCATTTTTATTGCAGTTTTGTGTGTTATTGGAATAATTTTGTGTTTTTTGAGAGTTATTATACAGGTTTATTTTTAAGTCATCTTCATTTTTGTTGTCACTTTATGTATTTTTGCATAATTTGATGTGTTTTTGGATTTATTTGGTGCATTTACGTTAGTGGAACGCACAAAATTAGATTGATGACCTCATGCAGTCCCCATTGCTTTAGTCTGTTCCAGAGGCATATACATGTACTGTATACCATTGCCAGCAGACACAATGTAAAAGCCAAGGGTACGAGCAGACACCTGAATGATATTCTATGACAAAGGGTTGCGTGCACGTCTAAAAAATGAGTGCATGTGCTTGTATCTTTATTGAAAATGAGAGGTGGAGGGATTAGCTCACTGTACAAACCCAATTCCTGCGATGACAGGTTTGGAGGCAGTATGCCTGAAAACGTGTCACTTTACACGGTAATGAAGGACATAGTTAAAACGCATCACATGATGTGGCTAATCATAGCTGACATCTCACTGGCTGGACCTTGTGCCTCTGGGAGTAGGGTGGGGGTTGGCGCGGGGGGGGGGTGCTGCTGAATGAGGACAGTGTGAGGAGGGATTAGAGGGAGATGAAGTGATTTAACAGTTAAAATATTGAGAAAAGAGGAGAGGAGGTACAGGGGGGTCATGTTGACAGCTTGAAGCTATATTTCCGGTGTATAAATGTGCCTGTGAGTGAGTGAAATGGCACACGTGTGCGGGTGCCAGTGAGAGCTGTGCTTTGGTGTCCACGGAGAGAGGGTGAGCGGGCTGCACGGCATGACAACCAGCATTTGTCAGCAAAAATCAGGACTAATGAAATACAGTACACATGGCTGGAGGGCAAGAGGAGCAGTGTGACTGACAGGACGTATGAGTGGAAATAGCCCGTGGCAGCCCTCCATCATGGCCATGGACGCATCAGCCTGCTTCACCGATTCGTTTTAAGCCCCAGCCCTCTTCCCCGTCCCAGATGAGGGCAGCAGCATGAGGCATAGGAAGGAGGAGGGTAACAGCGTGTGTGAGGGTCCCTGGGGGTAATGGCACTGAATACGAGTGTATGGGGAGTGCTAGTGATGGGCCTGCTCATGTGGAAGTGGGTATTTGCATTGCAGAGGAGAGCTGTCAGTGGAGCACGCTTGGGGAGCCCGTGTCAGGGTGATCGCTGAAGGCTTCTGTTGTCTGCCCCACACCCTGGATGTAGTAGCTAAGCTAACCGTGGTGAGACAGAGCATGACGGTGCCTTAAAAATTCCCTTTGTCAGGTTTCTGCAAACTTTTGAGCTTGTGGTTTTTTTTTTTGTTTTTTTTTTTGTTCTCCATTTTAATTACACCTGACAGTTTTTTCAGAGATTTTTTTTATTTTTTATCTTCTCTTCATACAGGAAATCAATGAACTGGATGGACGCCAGTGAAATCGTATAGTTCAGTGCAGTGCTTAATTTGTAAATCATCGCGTGTTGTTCAGACTGTAAGAGAGAGACAAAAATGCCAAGGAATAAAACATTTTTTTAAAGCGTCTTTTGCTAACTACATGGGCCAATAATATCACGTGAACACAAACAACCAATTAACCTAAATGTTTAATAAAATAATGATGAATCAGGGTTAAAGAAGCACAGACAATCGGCCGTTACGGAGCGCATCCGTCTCTCACGCTGAGTGACAGCTGTCAAAATCTGCCACGTTTCAGCACCAAGGACAGCGCAAACTCACCGCTAATGTAGCCATACATTACAGCAGAAAATGAAAATATGACGTGTGCTTAGCTTTTATTTGTCCAAAAGAGGAGAACTTTGTATTCTCATAACTTTTTTACATATTTCACAAACAAGGCCTGCCTTGTCTTTCATAAGCCAATAGTGAAGACTAAGCCTCTGTTTCAATGTCCACACCAGAACTTTCCCCATTGTCCCTGTTTCCTCCTCATGTTCCCTGGATAGTTCTGCTCCTGTGTCCTGTCTGTTGGAGGCAGGTTCTCCTGCATTAGCATCATCGCTACAGGTGCTGCTACTGCTAGCAGCGATTTCCACAGAAAAACACCTCAGACTTATTTGGCTTAAAAAAGCTCTTTAAATCCAACTTCCTTTTTTTTTTTTTTTTTTTGCCATTTTCTACTATCTACCAAGCTGACAAGACACAATTTTTGTGCAAAATCACCCTTTAAACGTAGCGTGGGCGTGGCCTGACTTTCCCCTCCCTTCCTCACTCACACTCTATTTTTACATTCAGTTTTTTGTGTGTACAATGAGATTTCAACTCAATGAAGGACACAGTTGTCCAAATATAATACTTCAAAATGTAATGAAAATGCATAAAAGCAAATGAGATGTTAGAAAAAAAATAAAAATAAAATAAAAATAGGTGCTGGATTTAATCAAATAAGTGCCAGTCAAAATCTGGGAGGTGCCGGTGTAGTGTAGACTAAACCTACCGTGAAAGTTTCCTATGGTAGACAATGGGCATGCGCACTTGGCAAACTGCGCATGAGCGTCCGTCATGTTGAAAAAAAGTAAGAATCTTTCCTTTAATTTTTAGGGGTAGGATTTGGGTTAGAATTAAGGTTTATCATAGTAGGAATATTTAAGGTAGCAAAATATTGTACGTATATGTGTAATTATTTACAATGCTATTAGTGCGCATGGGCCTGGAGGAGGCTTTCACGCGTAGGATTGTTTTTCACTTCACTTTGGCAGAATCCCGCCCAAATTAAGCTCTGGTTTTGTGGTGAGAACTATTCTATTTCTGTAAAAATTCTTTCAGTGATATAGTTAATATTACTTTATTTTACAAAACTTAACTGCACCGATAAATTGATGTTTGCCGTTTGTGAAAGTTACAAATATGTAATACATGTGAATATTTAACTTGTATATTGTATCCTAAAATATATTTTACTGAACCTCTCATAAAATTGATTTAACAAACTACATTTTTGAGTGTTTACCAAAACTAAAACTTTCTGACACGCCCACATACTGCAGGGTGAACGGTTATTAAATCAGGGCTTTTGCCTTTAGTTGGCCATGTAATGTTAGTACAGTAATGGAATTTGTCCTCTGCATTTAACCCATCCCTGAGGAGCCATTTTGCAACGCCTGGGGAGCAGTTCGGGGTTAAGGGACATGCTCAGCATCCCACAGTGACGGCCCAGGTGAGGCTTGAACCGGCAACCCTCCGATTACAAGCCCAGCGTCCTTAACCACTAGGCCACCACTCCCCGGTATAGTACTTTTAAGATCAGGTCACAAATTTCTTTGATCGATTTTAGTTTTAAAATTCAAATTGTATCTAAACAGTTAACTGTGATGTTGCCAAAAAAAAAAAAAAAAAAAATAAATAAATAAATGCTTTTGTTGAATAAAAAGGTTGGACACAAATACCTTTCTTTCTTAAATGTAACAGATTTTATTTGGTATTTCTTATTCATTTTATTAACTCATTTTGACTTTCAAAACATGCAGAATCATTTTCATTTAAAACCATTAAGACTGATTGCATGATTTTGTCCAAATCAATTTTTTAATATATACATTTTACTTTATTTAATTAAGTATGATGTAGTTAACAACCGACTGTTTTTTTCTATCCTAGAAAAATTGAAAACAGAAAAATACAATTTTTTGAGTTTTCCGAATTAAAAAACCAAGAAGCACTGAACTACTTTTTTTTTTTTTTTTTTAGTTAGAACTAAGCAACAGTTTTTTCAGTGATGTGTGTTATATATAATACACAGTCTCTAAGCTATTTCAGTATCACCTACAATAAGAAGCAGCTATTAATAATTCAGTAAAACAGTTTACTTGATATTCTCCAGGCAACATGCTCACATTCAGGTGAGAAAACTAAACCCAGTCTCACCACAAAAACCCCAAAGCCATCGCTGGTTTTTTATCAGAAACCCATGACAAGGGCATGTAAGGACACAGATTGCTGGTTTGCATTACTGTTTGTTGTCATGTTGCGAAACCCTTGCACATAATGCGTGGGTGTGCCAGAGTGTCAGAGCCTGGATTTGCACTCCTGTTAGGCCTCGTGGTCCCCTGCACACAGCTGTGGCACACAGGCACGAGTCACATTAGGAGGAAGGATTTTGGAGTCACGCTGCTCCGCAGGTTTAGTCAGCGTGCATCCTCTAATGTGCTTTTCACAAGCACTCAGATGGAAAAGTGTGTGTGTGTGTGTGTGTGGGAGGACGGTGTAGGGGGTGGGGGTGTTCTAAAAAGTCTCATTTTGAGGTTGAAATGAAAAACGGAATTGATGAAGATGTGTGTGTTTCTGTGAGGGAGGAGAAGAAGGAGAAGAGAGAGGCTGAAAATGGAAGTAGGGTGACAGATATTTGCATCAGTGAGTTGTGAAGATTAAGAAATGAGATGGGAGGGTGTGAAGTAGAGCGACATGAGGAGGAGAAAATGAAGGGTTGGATGCTATTGATAGAGGGACTCTTTGTCTAATTGGGTCTAGTTTTAACCTCTCATGTGAAAGAAGGAAAGCTCCTCATAAAGCAGCTGTTGTCTGCTTTATGAGGAGTTCTACAGAGGAAGCCTCCCAAAGCCAATCACTTGGTCGTGCAATTCAAACTGAAAAAACCTTGATTTGTGTTGCTTAAAGCAGGGTTTCTCAACTGGTCTCACCCTGGGACCCACATTTTGTCACGGTCATCAAATCGCGACACACTTTTTTTTTTAGAATTCAACCAACCAAATTGAGTTTTTCAAAAATCGCCGTTGAAAACACACACATACTGTATGATATTTTTTGAAACATAAATCGATGTATTTTCCTGTGCAACATGCATTTCACAGCATGCCTGTCAAAAGGAAAGTTTCTTTCAAAAATAAAAGACTAGTCCAACATGAGAAATATTACGTTTTTTTTTTTTTTGACCTGCTGTTCACGACTCGTCCTGTACAAGTCCACGACCCACTTTTGGGTCCCGGCCCAGCAGTTGAGAATCGCTGACTTAAAGGTGCAGTCTGTATCTCTTATAAAAGTGACTTTTTGTCATATTTACTAAAACTGTCACTATGTAAGGACTGCACATAGAACTGTAACATGGTTCCAAGACGTTTCATGGCAGTTACAATTACAAAGTGAATTATTACAATTTAATTATGATTTTGACAACAACTGTTTTTTTTAAATTACAATTGCAATTATAATTACACCATAATTGCAATTAATTATTAATTACGTTATTACAATTATAATTGACCCCAACCCTGACGTTATTAGATAAATATAAGAAAAAGCTTGTTGGAGTCATATTACTCAAACAGAGAATACAATAGTCAACAACAGAATTAAGGTATCAGAAAAACTGACCAACTGTTATTAATTAATGGGTTAATTACCTCCTCAAACATGAGAATATTCTACATTGAATGAATAAAAAAAAAAGACCCTGAAAACAAAACTAAATTGGAGATTTCAGATGCAGAACGATATAATCTGATGCTTGTTTTTGGTTTTTTTTCTTGCTAATATCAGACCGATAATATTAGTAGGTGAAACAAAAATTCTAATCCTAAATCTATAAAGCTCGATAAGAACCGTTGAATCGGACACTGTGAGCAGTGGAGGTCTGTCACATCCTTTGATGCATCTCAAAACCATTGGGCTGAGTCTGCTGAAAACCCTGGATGTGATAATGCCCGATTTATTATAGCATCTGTACATAAGGCGAGCCCTCTGGGTATAGGCCGACCAGCAATGCTTTGCTCTGTGCTGCGTACATTTCAGTTGGATGGTAAAGAAGAGGAAATAAAAGCCTTTTATTTCCATCTCTTTCACTCTCTTTTGCACTCTCCCTCTCACACACGGTTTCTCTCTTACTATTTCTATCTCTGTCAATACTGACACATTTTGCAGCCCTTCCCCCAACACTCATTGACATTTTTCTTTTTCAGACATACACATACAATCACGAAGGTAGAAAAAAAATGACAGGTTATTAACTGATCGACACGGCAAAGACCCATAATGAAAATATCAGAGTTTATAACAAAAACTGCTGGCCATAACTTGGTGTTGTCTAAATATGGGGGAATTACTGAGCTCTAAATCCACAGTGGACTTGAGAAAGAAAGTGCGTGCCCATGTTGAAAGAGAAGAGAAGCGAATGCGAGCAGATCCGACGAGGGCTCGGTTGAAATTAGGAATTAGGATCAAAGCAGTGCATCACACCCCCCCCCCCCCAAACCTCATCCTCCCCAGTTTTGATTTTATTTTTCCAGAGTGGCATCACTCCGAGCTTGTAAGACAAATCCTTTCTAATAGGAAGCCTCTGGGGCCACAGAGGAGCGTGGTCGATACAAAGAGACACAGTGGGCTTTGAAGATGGCCTCTCTTCTCGCTACCTACAACCAAATATAAAGGCGAGAGAGGGGGCCCACAGGGACAGAGCTTTGCTAAGTTTCTATTAACGCTATCTACATAAACACCGAAGATGTGACAGTCACAGGAAGCAGATTACCTCACCTTAGGGAGAACAGTAAAAGCCCCAAGTACTCTTTTCCCAGGAGACGGAAGACACGCCAAAATACAACAGTATTTATAATTATGTCCACGTTTCACATGTTTTCAGTGCCCTGCAGGAGTCAAAGATGTAACATCCTCAACCTACACTATTTAGTAAAATAAACGATTATTTTTTCAAAAAAAACAGTCGTACCAACGCAACCTAGTAGGTATTAATGTAAAGAATAGCCTTTGAAGAAAGGTGTGTGGTCGTCAATTGTGCGTTCCCCTAAAGTAAATACACAAAATAAATCCAAAAACAAATACAATTACAGAAAAATACACGATTGACAACAGAAATGCACACTAAAAAAAACACACAAAACAAAAAGAACTCCAGTAAAATAACTCTCAAAATACACAAAATAATTCCGTCCCAAAAAAAATGCATTATTGAAAAATACACCTGAAACATGTGTGTCACACGGGATCTCTTAGTGTCATCATGGGAAAGAAGCGGAAGTTTGTGTTATGTGTGTGTGTGTGTGTGCATGTGTTAGATTGCTGACAGTCATGCAGGGAGGAGTTAATAGTATGTTGTTGTGATGAAAATGGTCAACACAGTAGGTCTGAATGTATGAACACCCCCATTTTTTAGAAGAATCGCGATGAAATACGCAATCCAGATTTGATCCGTTATTGAGAAACCAACCCAACATAACTGAGTCAAAATTCTTAAAGATCGGTCAATTATAAATCAGTGTATTGATCTGGATCCCCTCCAAGATTTAAATACATTTTCCACGACGTAAAGCACATATGTCAAACTCACGGCCCGAGAACCAAATCTGGCCCTTTAGACCAGTGATTCTCATCTGGTGGGTTGGGACCCAAAAGTGGGTCGCAGACCTGTACTGGGTGGGCCATGGACAGCTGGTCAAAAATGAATGAGTACTTAATATTTCTCATGTTGGACTTTTTAGTTTGAAAGAAACTTTTCTTTTGCATTTCATGCTGTGAAATGCATGTTACACAGGAAAATATAGAGATGTTTGTTTGAAAAAAGATTATATATGTGTGTTTTCAACAGCTAATTGAGAAAAAATTAATTTGTGGTTGAATTCTACAAAAAAATTTGGGTCACTATCGAATGACCATGGTAAAATGTGGGTCCCAGGGTGAGACCAGTTGAGAACCCCTGCTTTAGATTATCCAATCCGGCCTGCAGGAGAAAGTTAAAAAGACAGACAGAACATACTGTAAATTATGGTCCAAATGACCAAATATTTAATTTGTAAATATCTCAGCCCTTCTAAGTACACAAATTTAACGAAACTCCACAATATTTGGAGGACTTGGTGACATTAATGTTGAAATGACTCGTTTTCCTGCCTAAAATCTGTGGCCCACTTAAGATCAAAGTACTTTGTATTTGTCCCCTGATCTAGAATGAGTTTGACACGCCTGCCGTAAGTTCTGTCTGTGGTTAAAATTTTGTCAAAATCTTTTAAGTACTTTTGACGTAATCCTGCTAACAGACAAAAAAAACACATAAATAAACACAGGTGAAGAGGCTACTATTAGGAGTGTTGGATATTGATCCGATAGTAGCCTGAAAAGGAATATCAGATTCAATATTCTGGATTTTCTGATTTTTATTTTATTTATTTATTTTTTTTTATTCCTTTTTTTTTATTTATTTTATTCAATTGTAGAGTACTGTAGATATTATGTTGAACGTTAATAAATATGTAACCAGTTTTTCTCATACCTACTGTTCCTGACTATTGTTCTCTGTTTGAGGAACATCACTTGATCAAGTCTTTTCTATCATTCCACACTACAAAATAAGTAATTGTGATTATTTTATTAAAGAAAAGAGAGAGAGAAAAAAAATGTCTCAATGAAAAAAGAAAAAAAAGTACGCTTCATGCTAATGTTGGAACCAATATCGGTATCGGCTGATACGCAAGGCTGCAATATACTGTAGCTACTATAATTTGCACTGGTTAAGATTGACAATAGTTTCCCCCCAAACCATCTTTACCAGTGACAGTGCAGCACTACTGAGTGCATTAACAAAAGAAGAAGAACGGCAACATTTCTCACTTGTGAAAAAGTCAAAGTTGTGCAGCAGGAGTTAGTGAAGAAAAGCCTGTTTCAGAGACTGATGTTTCAGGTTGTCACTGCTTTGAAGAGTTTACTCCTAAACACAGTCAGGATGAGTCAAATGGTAAAAGATTTATAATGGGACTAGCTGTGGTTTTGTATGCTGGATAGATAAACTAGGTCAACACTGACACTATATTGTCGGCTTTAACGGTAAAAAAAAAAAAAAAAAAAACCTCCTGCAGCAAACATTTATTGCAGCATTCCATTCTCCTTGAAGTTGATCTGCAAATTAAAAACCAGATTGTCCATTATTAAAGCAAGGCATGTCAATACATTATTAAATTATCCATTTTGACACAGAAAAAAAAAAAAAAGTGTTAAAATCCCAGGGATTGTTCCTACAACTTTCTCGTGAAATAACATTTTAGGAAACATGAAATAAGAGCAGTTCATTATTAAATAAGAATATGATCAATGACTGACAGATAATAAAATGTTTGGTCGAAGTCAACGTTTGTTGGATCACAATGTCGGTAATGAGTGGGTATGGGTTTAAACATTAAGACATGTTAAGAGTGTTCAACAATAAATGTTCTGAGTGCAAATTCAATGTTGAAATACTTTTATTTTGGAAAACACAGTTTGTAGTTGTGTTTTTTAGTGACTGTGACTCACAAACTACTGTAAAGTTATTTTTTGAGGAATTAATATCACAGAATTATAGTTATTCCAGTGTTTCTCTGTATTTGCATGTTCTCCCTTTGTGTACATTGGTTACGTCAGATTCATTGAAGTCGATATATTGACCAGAGTGTGTGTGTGTGTGTGTGTGTGTGTGTGTGTGTGCGTGTGTGTGTGTGTGTGTAACTGCATTGGTCTGGCAAACTCTATGCCAGAAATAATAGGCAAATGGTGGCCCTGGGGCCACATGCGACCCTCGTTCTTATTTGTGCAGCCAAAAAAAAAAGAAGCAGAAAATGACAAAAAATGCACATTACTTCAAAAAACATAGAAAATTTAGAAAAAAAGCACAAAAGGAAAACAAAAAAATAAACAACAAATGTATACACAAAAGACTTGTATTTATTTATTTATTTATTTATTATCTTTCTTTCATTATACACAGAAATAATTTATTTATCTATTTTTTTTTAACTTTTTATACACTATACAACATACAAAACGACCCAAAATTATCAAAATAACAACAAAAGCACAAACCCTTTGTTTTTTTCTTTATTAACGCTCATCGATCATGATTCTAAACGCACATAAATGTTGATCATGTGATTCTCAGATGTGTGTGTGTGTGTGTGTGAGTACACACACATCACAATGCTGCACGTCTGCAGTGCTGACAGGCTATGTTCACATTTGGTTCTTCTTTTCTGACTTTGTGCCTGGAGATACACCTAAAGGTCCTCTGGTTGAGAACTATTAGATCAGATTGAGTCAAATTGGCAACTTTGCCTCAAATTAGGTCTTTTTTTTGACAATTGGCCACGAGGTAGTAGTTATTTAGAACTGTGAGGAGTTATGAGACAATGGGAATTTAACTCTGCTGTTGAGTAATTGTGTGTGGAAATGGTTTCTCCCTTGGGCCAAACTGTGCTCTAATGCATTGCCGTCTGCCTTTGATATTGACTATAAATATGAATGGACTGGAAGCTGTGTTTATTATTGTATATAAATATTTTTCCCGAGTTATTTGTGTATGTTTATAAAGAGGACGACAGATGGGGAAAACACAAAGCACTGAGAGATTTAAAAACACAGAAGCACAGGCTTTGACGAATGGAAATTTCATTGTAAATAATTACATAATTTATGGGCGCTTTCTTTTTCCAAATTCTAAGAGTTGAATGCGTTGTGATAAAGTAGGCTGCGAGCTGTGGGAGCGTGAATGCTGCTTAGCGTATGGAAAGGTAATGATGTGGTTGTGTTAACGTTGAAGGGCTGTGTTGAAGCCACGCGTCACATGCTGAGCTTTCACCAGCCTACACGCTCCCACGTCAAACCCATATATTTAGCAGGGGGAACTTTTTTTTCTTCTTCTTCTTCTTCTTCTTCTTCTTCTTCTTCTTCTTCGCTGCACGTTGTGGTGCGAGAGGTGCAAGGGGCTTCTGAAATGTTTGTCTTTGTTCTCTTGGCAGAGTTTTCCTTGTGTGGGTGTTTCACAGTTTCTAGGAGCACCTCGGGAACGCGCTTGAACAGATGGAGGCTTTAACTGGAGTGTTGGCTTCCAAGATCAGGGCTATACGCTTTTGTAGCTGTACATTTTAATTTGTTTGCTTGTTTGTTTGCCTTTGTGTTGTTTTTCCAGCAGGCTAATCAGAGAGTGTGAAGACGATCGGGGGAATAGCAGTTTTTTTTTTTTTTTTTTTTGTCGTGGTAATGTGCAAACTGAACATCGATGACATCTGACACAAGGTTCTGTGCTTGTTACTCATTTTTTGTTACAGCTGAAGTAGTACATCTCACAGACTAACAATAAAATGCTGTATTTCACAATATCCCAGAATCGAAAGGGTACTCAACTCTATGGTTTAGTGCAGGGATGGGCAACTTTGATCACGATGGGGGCCACAATATAGGAATATCTACTCAGCATTAGCATAAGGACCAATCTGAGTATTGATGCACAGTCAGTTTTTGTTCTTATTGTGCATATTTTTTCTTTCATTTTTTGTTTGTTTTATATATTATTGGAGTCATTATTTGCATCATTTTGCATGTTTTTGGACTCATTTTGTGTATATCTTTTTGTCATTCTGTGTTTTGTTTGTTGTTGTTTTGTATGTTATGAGTTATTTTGTGCATTTTTGGAGTCATTTGTGTTCTCTTTGTGTTATTTTTGTTTTGTGGAGTAAATTTGGGCCATTTTTGTTTTACCTTTTGTCTGTTTTGCTGTTGTTTATTCATATTTTTATTGTCATTTTGTGCATTTTGGGGCGGGGAGGGGGCACACATAATTAAACCCAAGGGCCACATGTGGCCCCTGGGCCCATAGTTACCCATGCTTGGTTTAGGGTTTTTTAGCCATATAGTGTGCATAGATTACCACATTTGACTCAAAATAATGCATTTTTGGTTTATAAGAGTCTCTAAATCAGGGGTCATTCCTGTCCTTTTAACACACCTGTGATAGTGTGCTGCTGCGTGTCAGCCCGATGTTGTGTAGACTCCAGTGTAGTGGTGTCTTCATCATGATAAGTATGCATCGAGGCGGGAGCCCTGGTCAGAAGATGTCTTCTTTTTAGACGTCTCCCAGCTCCATCACGCCTGTCTGGTGGCCTTCAGCAGAGCTGGATAAATACATTTATTGTAATCAATAATACGGTTTTAATGCACGTGAAAAATGTTCAGCAGAATTTTGGAGTCTTCAAGTAGAGGGACTAACATCAGCAGGCTGATGCCCTGTCCATGGTCCTGAAATACTATCTCAGGACCCGCTTTGAAAACTCAATAATTTACCAAACATTATTCATCCATCCATCCATCCACTGAACATATTATGCTATTAGAGTCTAATAGGAGACTACATCATCAGGAGAAATGTGCAACCATTCAGGCATTTTTTTCCTCTCCCTATTTTTACCTAATATATTTTGTTTCTTTTGTGCATGACAGTTAATAAACTCTGTGGCCTGACTGGCTTTCCTCTCTGTGTCACGTCTCAGGTTCTCTTCCATAGTTTGTCATTTGTTGCTGTTTTAACTTGTACACGAAACACACATTCTATGAGACGACTGAGCAATGCCTGTGTAGTAACAGGGTTACCTTGTTTTCCTAATTCTGAACATTTGCAGTTTTTTTTCCCACACAAACTATTGCATTAAAAGTAGTTCAGTGGTTTACATTCGTTCTTCAATAACCTGAATGAAATGTATGTGAAAAATGCACAAGAACATACTTTTTTGCAAGGCAAAAGATTTCCTAGCACCTCAGGGGCAACACGGCGGCGTGTTATGACACCCATCCAGCTGCATGCTTTTCATCTTTTCCCTGAAACACATTTCTTATTTGATTTGGCAGCTTCAGAAAAGAGTAATTGCTTTCCTGACCTGTAATTTCAGCTCAGCCTTTGTATATACTAAAATGCATACCTGTGATTTATTTCTTTTGTCATGCTGCAGAACCCCCCCCGATTCACATGAACCCATGTGGGCCTGCCTGTGCGGGAATTTTTCTCCGCTCCTTAAACTGTTGACACATCAAACTCTTTTCTTTCTACTTTGTGTTTGATTTGTCAAGACTGATGATGTTATTATACCTCTGCATTGGAGCATTTCAGGACTAGGTTAAGTATGTTAAATAACAATGGAGATGTGATTTGTTGTATATTGTTTCTGTGTTTCTGTGTCTGTTTTGGTGACGTTTTGCTTTAAAGCTACAGTCCTTCCTCGTGTCTCTCCCCCCCCCCCACACACACACACACACACTGTCTCTGTCTTTCTCAGTTTCTCACCTCAATTTCAGCATGCTCCCGTCGTTGCGTCTCAAAGCCATTTTTTCTTGGTGGTGGCACTCCTCTCGGGACCGTTGGTGCTAGAGTGCCGCAGGGTTCCCTGGAGCCAAAATGTAACCTACAAACACTCCATCTTAGACCAGACAGAGCTCCTTTATATTAGTCGTGATTGAATAAAATATAGTCACCTCCTGTCCAGGTCTTGTATCAATGGCTGATAAAGGATCAACATAGGCCAAAGTAGTAAAATGTGAAGTAGCCAATTTTGAGACATTTTTCGATACATTCAAAGTGACACTGTGCTTTACTTTAAGGTTAGGGGGATGGTGGGCTTTGTGCAATCATGTCACCCAAATGGTTTTGAACCAAACAAATAGGTCACTCTCATGGTAATGCACTATAAATAGTTGTGTGTGGCTCTGCGTGCAAGCTGGTGGTGTTGCTGTGTGTGTGCGTGTGTGTGTCAGGGATGTTCCGTCTAATTTTAGACTCTCGGGAGAAGAGAACAGTGAGCAGATCAGGACACTAAAGAAGGAATGAGCCCCGGCTCCACCAGCTAACGCTTTAGTGTTTTAATACTCTGGCTTGCATGGGAAGTATTTTCTGCTGTAATACAGTATATCTCTTCAGTTGATAGTCTTTTTATACATTACCACGACGCAAGAGTCTTATAAACAGCCGGATAGAGCGTTGGCTTTCCAATAAACCTATATTATTAAAAACGTCCATGTCTAATAAATAAAAAGGGAGTTAATTTGGCGCTCCTTCCTGTTTAGACTTCATTCCTGGTGGGGATGATAGCATAGATTTAGTAGGAATAAAGTAGATCGTGATAAGAATGAATACAGACAGGAGGAGTAATTTATTAATGCACTTTTCCTAACCTATTCTCCACCAGACTGGTTTGCTCTTCATGCATAAATTTTAAGAGAGGCTCATTAAAATCCAGATCTGCATAAATGGAGCAGACAAGTAAAAAACAGAGTTTATTCATGGGATTATGGGTATGAAACAACAGTTTTGGTTTTAAATTGGGTTTTAGCTTTATAAGAAGACACTAATATCCTATACAAGCTTTTTAAAAGCCTACTGGACCAAAATGGTATCAACATACAGTCCAAACAGCTAAAGACAGAAATACACAATTAGGTTCTATTGTATCATAAGGTTAATATAAGTCTACTACTTAATGTGGTTATTAATTAATTAATTAATTAATTGAATGTATGTAAAAGGGACAGATATCAATAGACTGTGCAACATGCAGGTAACAGTGTTTGGAGCTTCAACTAATTTGCAAAGATGGACAAAGTCAATAAAGGAAGCTCAGTTAAAATATTACTTAAATGAAACTACTGAAAAATTTTCCCTTCAGCAGAGCTGGATAAATACATTTATTGTAAGCAATAATACGGTTTTAATGCACATCAACAACATGCAGCAGCATTTTGGAGTAGAGGAAAGTAGTAGGATTAACATCAGCAGGCTGAGGCCCTGTCCATGGTTCTGAAATACTTGCTGAGGACCTGCTTTGAAAACGTAATCATTTACTGAACATTATCCATCCATCCATCCATCCATCCATCCATACATCCATCCCCTGAACATATATGCTAATAGACTTTAATAAGAGACTGCAGTAACAGGAAAAAAACATGCGTATGATCAGGAGAATTGTGACCATTTGGGCATTTATTTACTCTTCCTTTTTTTACCAAATATAAATATATATACATTTTTATGCATGACACAGTTTGACACGAGTTTGTCTAATGAATTCGGTGGCCTGACTGGCTTTCCTCACTGTGTCACGTCTCAGGCTCTTTTCCAGGGTTTGTCATTCATTGTTGTTTTCACTTGCACAAAAAACACAGATTCTATTAGAAAACTGAGCAATGCCCATGTTGTAACAGGGTTATCTTATTTTCCTAATTCTGAACATCGCATTAAAAGGTAAGTCTGAATTTTGAAAAAAGTACTTTGTAACAAAGTATTCCACGGAAAGGTTGTGGAGAGGAGTGAAAGTAGAAGTATCCCCCAAAAAATAAAACTTACGTAAAGTATTTAAGTAAATTTACTTCATTACTGTCCACCACTGCTAAATTGCCCTGCACTTGTCTGTAGAAGCTAATGTTATAGTAGTTATAGCCACACTTTTTTTTAAGCGGATTGTATTTCATGCAGTGCAGTGTTAATGCAAAATTAATAGCACTGCATGAAATAAAATACTGTAATTTTCAAAGCACAACCTGTATGTATGAGTGATACAACATTCCCTTCAGATTAACTAATGATTTACCTTTAAATGTTTATTTTGTAATTTAAGCAGCACATTGCTTGTTATTCATTGTTTATAAAAAACTCTGATATCAGATTCAACAGCTGATCTTGCTGTGATTGGACTGAAGTGAAATCTGAAAGTTGTTTGAAGGTTAGATTCTTCAACAGTATGGGCCATTTAACCAGTGGGATGTAGGAAACAGTAGAAAATAGTACCAGTATTTGTCCTTTATGTGTTCAAGTGAGTTACAAAGAGTGAAATCAGAACTTAAGTTAAATCTCAGAAATAAATGTTTATTTGCTATATTTTAAAACAATAAGAACAACAAACAACTTTGCATACTTTTATCTACAAATATTTACAATTTAAGATGTTAAACTATGATGGGATTTTCTCGCCAATTTTTGCCAAAAGAAAGTCAGTTTTCCCTCCCCAGTCTTTTCTTTCTCTTCTTTCTTTAAATCCTTCACTTTCTTTTTCTCTAGCATTTCTCGCTCTTTTAGCTCCCTTTGTCTCCTCTTGGTGGCCTCCTTATTCTCTCCTTTTTTCTCTGTTTTCAAGTCCAGCTCCTGGAGTTCAACACTCTTTTTGATCAGAGCCTCCATTTGCTGTTGCGTCCTTTGCTCCGTTGCTTTGCTCATGGACAGGTGTTGCTCCTGCAGGGTTTTGTACTTGTCACTCCACTCTGACTGAGTCCAGATGAGCTGACTTTCCAAAGCTGAAATCTTTGTCAGGTTCTCAACATTCCTGTTGGTCAAAGCTTCCCTCTCTGCTCTGACTAACTTCTCAGCTTCCTGTTGTTCTTGCCAAAGTTCATCCATCCTCTGTTCATGCTGGCTCTGAATGTTGGACATTGAAGTTTGCATCTCCTCCTCCCTAGTGGACCACCGCTCATCCCATTGTGCATGGGAGTCATTCATGGCCTTTTCGTGGGATTCAACAGCTTTGGCAAACTTTTGTTTGTCCTCCAGCTGCTGCTTTTGGAAAACAACAACCTGCTGCATTTGGCTCTGAAGAAGACCTTGCAGGGAGCTGATTCGTGCATGGAGTTGGTTTATCTGTGCTGGGGAGTTCCTACAGACAACGATCTTCTCTGAAGCCACCTGCTGTTTCAAGGCTGCCATCCTTCTGCTCCAGTGTTCATTAGATGTGGCCATCTTTATTTCAGCAGATGTTTTCAGCTGGTTGATGGTCTTATCACGGTCCTGAAGCTGTTTAGAAGCTTTGGCAGCATCTTTCTGTTGGCTGTGGAGGGCAGATTTCAGAGTCTGTATCTCTGATGATGACTTCTGGAGCTCAGTGTTGACCTTTTGGGTCTCCTCCTGCTGGTTGTGAAGAGCCTTCCTTAAAGAAAGGACTTCCTCCACCAGCTCAGCATTCTGCACTTGAATGAGCTCAGCATTCTCCAACTTGCACACCATGGCCTTGTTGTCTTCAAGCAGTGCATTCATCTGCTTTTCAGTGTTCCACACTGTGTGTTGCAAGATGGCCTTGTCCTTCTCTGCCATCTTGTAAGACTCCCTGTATTCCAACAGGGCTTCCCTCAGAGCCAGCACCCTCTCAGAGTCACTGGTGCAACTTTTCAGGAAACTGACCAGCTAAAAACACAAAATGAAACATTTAGAAATATGTTACATACAAGAAATTGCACTTTTCAAAAAATTATAAAAAATGACTACATGTGATTTGAGATGTATTTCACACACATGATGTTAATGAAGACACTAAAATACTATAATGTGTATTTTAAAGCTGAGTAAAAAACTTTAAATAGTGACTCCCTTCAGGTGTCTTTCATCTCTGAACACATTCCTCTCTGTTAAGTTCAACTTAAAGAAACTTTAATGTGGTGGAATAAAACAGTGCAGGTGGTCAATCACTATACAATTTACTCACATTTTAACCAAATACATCACAGTCATCCTAATAATGAACCACACAGTCAAATATCTGATGGTTTACCAAGATGTGAAGCTAGTGTGTTATTTATCAGACAGTTTATGTAAATTAAAGCTATCACCTCAGGTAGATGCTAAACATGTTATTTATAATGTCAAATATTAAGTAGAAAACAGTTTTTCATTCTGAAAAAGTTATTACAAATAGCAGAAATCCACTTACTTCTTGTTCTTTCTCCATTGATGTCATCTTTTTTTCTCGTTGTCGTTGTTTAGTCATTGTAGGGTTGTTTGTCATTGACAGTGTGTTGTTGTTTGTCTTTGACTGTGTGTTGTTGTAAGTCTGGGACGCCGTTAAAATGTTTAGGATTTTCTGACTGTAAGTGCACGTGTGTCCTGAACAGAAATCAGTTAAGATCTAAGAAGTAGCTCCACCCAAGCAGTTAACTGTTTACACGTTGCCATGGCAGCAGCAGCAAACTTTCCCAGTATTACAAATTCAATTGTAACTTTTTTTTTTTAAACATAAAATTAAAAAAAAAAAACATTTTTAAATCCAATGTTTTGTTGATTAGAGTTGTTCAATCCTGGAGTTCTTTTTAAAAAAAAGAAGTAAAAGAATTAAAAAAATAAACAAGTGTAATACATAATTTAAAAATATTAATAATAAAAAAATGAAAAAAACACATTTGAAAAGTAGTACACATAATTTGGTTATTTATTAAATAACTGAATGTTGTTCTATATAGTAAATTTATTCACGTTTGATCTATTACATTTTATGAAAAGTCTCTCAAATATATGACTTATTTAAGAGAGGAGACATTAGCAAACTGTAGCCCATGTAATTAAATACAAAATAATTATAAATTGATTAGAAATAAAATCAAATTGTAAAAAAAAATACTAAAAAAAAAATTACTAGTATAAAAATCAAGGACATTTTTAAAAGCTGAAACAAATCATCCGTTCACGTAAATTAAATGTAATAAAAATCAATATTAGGAAATAATTACACAAAATACAAAGCATTACTGCTAGTTTGACTTGAACATGGAACACTAAACCTGAATTTGTAATTTTACTTTTAATAATACAGACGAGAAACAATAAATATTTTAGTTGGAAGGAGTTGTAGCGCAACATATTACCCAAAAAAAAAAAGAAAAAAAAGTGAAATACACAATTATATACATTAAATGAGCAAAACCATAATGTAGGGAACACAACCAAGAACAGACTCCAAACAAGAGCACTCAGAGCACCAAATCTCCTCTTTGCCTGATATTCACATTGATCTGGATCAGTGATCCTGACTGTATTGCCATGATCATTCACACTTTAAAGGCTTGGAAGACATTTCCATCCCCATTGATAATGATACAGTTGTTCTAAATGTATGGACACCCCCATTTTTAAGGAAACATTTCAATAACAAGGACAATCTGGATCTGATCCAGATTAATCTTGGTGGTGTTATTGAGAACCCAACCTGACGTAATTGAGTCAAGTTTCATTCCAGTTATTAATATTGACGCTTATGGAAAGTAGGAATTATTTGATTTTTGAAAGTGATCTAGAACGAGTATTTAATCATATTTTAATATACTGGGAAAGCAAAACAGAGTAGCAAAACTTTAGCAGCAGGAAAACGGACGACTCGATCAGACAATTACAAACAGGCACACATGCACAGTGACAGGAAACACACAGAGAATGCTTAGAACCACAGAGGATGATAACAAATAAACTAAACCCTACTGACATTTTACTGAACTAAATAACAAAAACACTAATATGGATGCCTTCTACCTCAGAGTTGAGGTGCCTAATGCTAATATTTGTGTTATATAGTATGATTATTCAATGCAAAACATACACAATATCTTTGAATTGAATTGATTTTATTGCATACCCTATTAATATTCTGCAGTGTCAGCGCCACACATCTCCTTGCGTGAGCATTTTGATACTTTGTAAGCATTGTGCTAAGCTTATCCTCCTGCATAGTGTACAGTAGCTCCATGCAGAGGCTCCTGCTCATCTAAAGTAAAGCAGAAGCTGTGAGCCTACTGGCCCGCGGAGGAAAACCATCCCTCCGGTGACCGGGCAGAGACAAACAACATACACTGGTCATTTTTTACCCGCCTTTGATACACCTGCTTACTTGCCTTGAGAAGAAAGAACAGATTGTTTGTTTTGCTGAGGCGTCTTTCATTTTGCACTGGAGAAAGGCACCATTAATAATGTCTTGCCATACATCTTATACACTGATAATGCAGGCATTGCTGGAAGATGAAAAGGAATAGTGCATTTCTGCTTCTCCAGCAGATGACACATGAAGCTCTTACTGGGTACCTGCTTTGAATAGCATTAATGCTGTTGGAGAAATGAAGGCACGGGAGCAAAAAGACAGAAAAATAGAAGAAGGAATGGCAGAACAATGGTAGGTATTGTGGAAAGAAAGACGAAACACATATGATCAGATCAAACAAACCAAGATAGGGCGGGAAATATATTTTGGACAGAAGAGAAAGAAGAAGCAATGCAGACTGAACACAAAGCAATGAGAGAAATGTTGCACCTCTTTGTTTATGAATATTGTTTTGAAAGAAGTATTCATATAGTTTGTTTTTTTTAATGGGCGAGCTTGGCTTTGGTTGTAAAGGGGTCATCTTCTGATGAAGAGTTTGGGGGTTTGATCCCGTTGCTATACATACCTACAGTATGTGTCAAAGTGTCCTTGGGCAAGATGCCAGCTGGGTTTCCATTACATTTGGAATATCGCAAAATATAAATTGTGTAATGGAAACCTTAATTTTGGAAATACACACAAATATCGCTCAAAGCTTTTTACGCTTTCATGAGGAAGAATTTCAGACGTTTCGATATTGAAATGTGGCGCAAAAGTACTATGGAAACACTTTATGTTTCCATAGTAATACACGCCACAGAATGTGACGTACCTGGTCACATGATTACTTCTATCAGAGAAAACATGGCGTGTTATGTGTGGACAGAAGAGGAGACCGGGACATTTCTTACCATTATACTTAAAAATTATTACTGCCGCATCAGACGTGAAACAACAAAGGAATAGTGTTATTAGAAGTCGCTCTGGATGAGAATACTCGGGAGTTACAAAGCTCCTGTCCAAAACAACCATCAATGGAAACATGTTCAAAGCGCAATTATACTTTATCAACATTTAGAAATATTGCCTTTATTTTGCAAACATCTGTAATGCAAACCCAGCTACTCAACCTTAAGTTGCTCCCAGTGGTCGACTAGAACCTTGCATGGCAGCCCAGTCCCATTGGTGTGTGAATGGGTAAATGAGGTGATATCCTAAAGCACTTTGAGAGTACTTTGGTGGGGATAAAGCGCTATACAAATCAAGTCCATTTACCATTTAAAGGTGCAGTCTGCAACTCTTATAAAAGTGACTTTTTGTCATATTTGCTAAAGCTGTCACTATGTAAGGACAGATTTACATGAAACTAGTAGTTTGTGTGAAAAAAACAGACTCATTGAGTCCCCCCTGCTGCTCCTGCAGCCTTTGGCAGATTGCCAGAATGCACCGCGACTGAGCAAAAAGAACCAATCAGAGCCAGGATTGTGTTTGATCGACTGTCTGACAGCTGTTCCTCACAGTCCTCGCCCCTTTCCCGAGCTGGAGCGCCATCTTTTTTACAGTGTATGGTCTGGAGGAGTAGAAGATGGAATTGGTGACTTTTCTGAATGAAAGGTAATTACTGCTGCTTGATTTACCTTATGTTTGATTTGTAATTGTTACACTAGAACTCTGTAGTGCATGTGTTGTTCATGTGGACGCAGCAGCCTCCGTGTGGGCTGCTGTAAGTGACACTGTGTTGTTGCTGCTGCTGTTGCTGAGGTGTATGCACATTGAGAGATAGAATCACTGCACTTAACAGAGCATGTTATATTACTGTGATGTTGCTGTTGGGCTTATGTTTGCTTGTTAGCTCCTCTGAGGGAGGAACTTTGGAAAGTTTGGAGGCAGGGCAAAAGAGCAGTGGGGAGGGAGGAGGTAGAGAGGGATGTGAGAGTTGCGGACTGCACCTTTAACCAGCAGCTACATTACAAACATGTTTCTCAGGTTGTAGGTCACAAAGTTTTCTCCAACATAAAAAGGTTTTCTCCCAGTCTTTAGACACTCAATAGTCACATTATTAGGAAAACATTGTCTTTATACAGCGTTTGCTTCAACAGTGGCAATAGTTAGCAAAACTTAGCATTAGCAATGGTTGTTACTATCTGAATCCATATGTTTACTTTTGAGAATCCAGGCTCATGTTATTGAGAGAAGCAGTTATCTGCATTACATAATGCAATCTAACAATCATTTGCTTTTCATTTGCCATATTAAAGCGCACAGATGTACCCACTAAAATGTGTTCATGCAAATGTTTATGATATTTAAAAACTTGCAACAAGCCATCATGCAAAATGCAACTTTACTTTATGTTGCAAAAGCAGCTTGCTCTTAAAGTTTGTGTTGGTTAGCGTTTTGGCTGAGAAATGCAGAAAGATAAACCTCCCTCAGCTATTTTGGTTGATATTTAGAAAATAGCATCACAGCTGTTGCAGATTCCACAGCTCCAAATTCACAATGTTGATGTCTTATTCCATCCCATCCTATTAGCGCTCTGTTGGATTAAGATGCTATTTGGATCAAAGGAGGAGCAGGAACTCAATGTCACGATATAGAAACCAGCGCCAAGTGATTTGAGTTTGGCGAAATAGTGCCTTATTACTACTCTGTGGCCATAAAAAGATGAAAATAGTCTACAGCATGCTTATGGAACCTGTTTAGTTTAAACAATAGAAGGGGCTTTGATTTTTCGTTTCAAAAACTCAGAGTTCCAGAGTTTACCCTTTTCTGTTTCTGTTTCCATTTGATCATCTTTTACTATTTAGATAAATTTACAGGCTGTTTTACTTCGCAAACTTTTACCAAACATGCTAAACAGGGTTAACTGAGTAATTTTAGATTTATATGCTTAAAGGTGCAGTCTGCAACTCATATAAAAGTGACTTTTTGTCACATTTGCTAAAGCTGTCACTATGTAATGACAGCCTTACATGAAACTAGTAGTTTGTGTGAAAAAAACAGACTCATTGATAAGCTTTGGCAGATTGCCAGAATGCACAGCGGCCGAGCAAAAAGAACCAATCAGAGCCGGGATTGTATTTAATGGACTGTCTGCCAGCTATTGCTCACAGTCCCCGCCCCCTTCCCGGGTCTGAAGCGCCGTCTTTTTTACAGTGTATGGTCTGGAGGAGTAGAAGATGGAATTAGTGACTTTTCTGCTTGAAAGGTAATTACTGCTGTTTGATTTACGTTATGTTTGATTTGTAATTTTTACACTAGAACTCTGTAGTGCATGTGTTGTTCATGTGCGTGCAGCAGCCTCCATATGGGCTGCTGTAAGTGACACTGTGTTACTACTGCTGCTGCTGTTGAGGTGTGTGCACATAAAGAGAGAGAAGCGCTGCAGTAATTTGCTTTTAACAGTGGATGTTATATTGTTGTGATGTTGCTGTCGGACTAATGTTAGCTTGTTAGCTCCTCTGAGGGAGGGACTGTGAAAAGTTTGGAGGCAGGGCAAGAGAGCAGCAAGGAGGGAGGGGGAGAGAGGGATCTGAGAGTTGCGGACTGCACCTTTAAGCTAAAATCATGCAAGATGACGTCGGGAGACATTTGACATGTCTGTTTGCTACATAGCTAGACACTCAGCCACCTGTTTTATGAAAAAAACAAATACAATGGAATGTTTAGTCCAAGTCATTTATGTAGCTATATCCATTTCATTTTCAGTGAACTATCGCCGATTGGTGAATCACTGTCAAGTTGCATAATGTTGCACGCAACCTTCTGATTATGTAGAGTAGGGTTGGACGATATGCCTGGAAAATGTATCACAATATAAGTGTTTCATATCAGTCGATATTGATAATTATTGATTCATTTTTTCTACTCAAAATAAGGACCAGAAGAAAAAAGGCATTTATTTACTCATTTATAATGATATTTTCTAAATTAATAATAAACCAAAAAAAAGCACATGAAATGCAAAAATAACTCCAATCATGTTTTTACTGTTTAATATAAACCACTGCTGCTGAATTTTGTTTATTTTATATCTGATATTGAGTTACATAAAGTTATGGTTGATAAATATCTCTCTGATTTCCTCGAAATAAACCAGATCAGATTTGGGGATTTGAACATTAATTACTGAGAGCATTACTAACAGGATATTTTGGTGTAATAATCACAATAGTGACATTACTGTTTTATGGGACCAGCTTTGTCTTGTGAACACGTGAAATATAATTAAAAAATATTGTGTTTCAAAAGTTGGGACGGATGTATAGTGATGTTAGCTTTATGATAACATTTATTTCACACAACATGTGACATTTACGCTTTTCAAGTGTTAGATCTTATAAGTAAATTGGTGGCCCTTTGTTGTTTAATGACGGTAAGCCGTGTACTTGGTTTATTCATTTAATGAAGAGGTTAGTGTTAGCGTTTAGCACAGTCTTATGTTTTGGTGGGTTAGCTTAGCTTTGTTAGCTTTAGAGCAGTTTCCAGTTAATAATTGTTGCTAGCAGCGTGCATCTCTGTCAGCGTGTTTGCGAGAACTTTGGGTGGATCTGATGGAGGATCTTGGACTGGTTGACTTTGTTTGGTGTCTGGTCTTTAACCAAGTAGCGGTCCATGATGTGCTACAGGTTAGCCGTGATGAGCACAGCTGTGTCTGTGAGTGGCGGGATGAGCCAGGCAAACATGTAGTTTGCCTGGCTCATCCTTTCAGGTGGTGAAACATGAAACTACTAATGTACACAGCTACTTTATAGCGGCTCAATCTGTTCCTCTGCCTACATCCCCCAGAATGCCTTGGGTCAGGGGTTGTTTCAGGTTTTTTCTAACGGACATTCTATCGCATATATTTTCTATTGGTATTGATTACATTTCTTATCGCGATATACAGTAGTCCCTCACTATAACGCGGTTCACCTTTTGCGGCCTCGGTGTTGCGCAGTTTTCTTTTTACATTGCAATTTTGCATGCATTTTTTTTACAGTGTATGAACGCACATTGTGTTCTGCATCCCGATTGGCTAATGCTGCGTTCACCAACCAGCGACACATCCAACTCGGTGAGTTTCACTGCCTGCTGAAGCATCTCACAAACTCTCACAAATCTCACAAACATAAACCACCAGTGAAAAAAGCTGGTGTGATTAGCGGCTAATGCTATCCTAGCTCAGTGCTACAGAGAGAACTTTTACCTGCTACAACCACCTCCTCTCTGATTCTCCTCCACACCAAAACCTTCCTAGTCCAGTCCCAGTTATAAAGGCCATGTCATACAGCTCTAGGTGGTCACACAGCTTCTGCTCCATGGTTGAATGGGTGAACAGACCGGTGTCTGTGTTGACGGCCTGACGTCATCATCAACAAAGACTCTGATTGCTTTTGGCATCAATGTACTGTATAATAATTGTAAAAAAAAAACAGCGCTGACTACTTTGCGGATTTCGCCTATAGCGGGTTATTTTTAGAACGTAACTCCCGCGATAAACAAGGGACTACTGTAAATCGTTTTATCGCCCAGGCTTAATGTAGAGCAAGGTTTTGACTGAAATTACGAACAAAATTTTCCACTTTTGCCCATTTGCTACATTTGCTTGGAAAAAAAATTGAGTAAATGAGTGATATTGTCCCAAAACATGCATGTGAGGTATTTCTGTATGTGCTTGATTTTAATTAATTAACATAATCAAAACAGTTCAGATATTTTTTTCCATTTCCGAACGTGAATTTTGTATTTTCCTTCCTTTTTCCGTGATCACGGAGAATCGGAGGCCCTAGTGTTGTGGGGGAAAAAAAACAAAAACAATCGAATCACGTCCAAGCAATCCTTACGTTTTCCAGGTTTATTCCAATATGACACAATTAGGCTACAAACGTGGTGTCTCCTTGTGCTCGTATTGAACATAATAAAAACATTTACCTTCCCGGTGTCACCTGGTGCAGACGTATCCCCCTATGAAATATACCCAGCACAAAATACTAAATAAATACATCCCACACAAAGGAGAAATGCTTTCTTTAAATAAACTAAAACTTAATTAACTACTTCAAGGTAAATGATTCAATTATTTGAAACCAACACCCATACAATTGAACTTTTTTCACATATGCCTTGTACAGCAATGAAATGGATTGAAGAAAACAGATTTTTCCCTTCCTGTGTGCACTCAGTGTGGAAATTGATATAATGTGATGCACACAGAAACAGTTAAACAATAACCATAAATAATTTAATTTGGTTTGCTTTTCATGTTGGCCTTTGTGTCTCATCATGTTTTTGTTTTGTTGTTCCACCAAAAGAAAAAGCAATTACCAATAAAGCTCTTTTTAATACTAAAGCAACAAAGCTTTTTATTATTTAGACATTATTAGCATCACTATATGAATACACAAATTGGAAAAAGAAAACACGAACTTTGTAGCCACATGATCATTATGTTTAATTTATACAATAATGGCACAGGCTTTCTCTCCAAATGTGTTTTTCCTCCTACGGTAACCATCTGGCATAATGCAGAAATAAATAATATGTCAAATCTGTGAGTAGTGTTGTAAACTTTTGTTTTGAAGAAAAACAGCTTTTTGTGGGGATGTGCCAGACTTGGAAAAGTTATATTTGAAAAGGAGTAGGAGTGGATATAAAAGGAAAATGTGCATCAACACCATATTTCACAGTTTCCAAATATGTTTCAAGTTAACGTAATTGTCAGATTTTCTTCTTAGTTGCTCTCACGCTCCAAGACTTCCCTCTCCGGCTGTCTCTCCCCGGGCATGTGACCCATCAGCAGACTTGTGTGAACTGTAGTGATGCTGTCAAAAACGGAAAGCCTCCCCCGAGTCTAAGAGGAAACAACAGAAGGAAGCATCAGGAAAAGCTAATGCCGTCAACACCAACTGGTGTATTTGTCAAGCTGACCTGGATTTACTTAAAACAGCAGTCAGTTTTACCATCCAAAACTGTCAGGTTAAGATTTGAGAAATGAAAAAGCAGATGAGTTTGACACTGTTCAGCATATTTCTCCTGCCAAGAAGCTGTGGGGTTTTTGTCGTTGACCGTTGTCAAGCCTGCGCAGTTTTAAAGAGAGAACAAATTACTCCAACCAAGAAGACATGTATAGGTAAAGTAAGAGGTGCTGCTTGAGTTTAAGTTCAGAGTGAGTATCAATGTCAGAGATAAAACATATATGTATATATATCTGCACAATCAAATGCACGCTGACATAAGTGCGTACTGCTGTGCTCAATCAAACTTGGAGAAAACACTAATGGATTTCTCCAGCTTCCCCCCTTTTCCTTTCTCTGTCGGCTGGTACGTTGCATCTGTACCACTCCCCCCACCCACCCAGCCCCCATCCCCACTTTTGCCTCGATGGCAAACCAAGGTTTATTTCCCTGGTGGAAATATTGGACTGTCAGTCAGATCAATTGCCAGTGTCCAGGGCACTTCATGGTTCCTCTAATTACAATCCTGTGCAGCTGGCGCGGGCCCACGTAGCTGTGGGGCAGCCATTGTAATAGAGGCATCAGTGGGCTATAGATAGATGGAGCGAGGCGTCGGCCAAAGCCTCGCAGTCATTGCTCGTGTTGGTGGAAGGAAAGCTTTACTCTCCAGCAGTCAGAGCCGGGGCCAGGGTGTCTTATCTGGCTCTTCCATGTGGCTTGTTGTATGCCGGGGGACAGCATTACCAATTCGCTGCCCCTCACTCCCCACTACCCTTCCTTACTCTCCACATCCTTATGAGAAGTCTCGGCATTTTGCGGTGTATAGACAGAGGTAGTGTCTTTTGAGCAAAGCTGCTTTCTAAATATCATCATATTGTGGCCCTGGTTCTTGTGTAAGTAAAACTGTACATCTACGAATCCAAGAGTAGTTGGTCATCAGCTTACACTCAAACACTAAAATATGTGCCTTCGCTGTGACATTTGCACTTATTTCATCCCCTAAAACAGACATGGACAACTGGCAGCCTCCAAAGTATACGTACAAAATGACAGAAAAATACACTAAACACATGCAAAAATACATTAAAAAAATTGCATAGAATTACGACATTGCCGAAAAATATAGTGAAAACAGAAAATAATCCAAAAACACACAAAACTACTACAGAAATGAACAAACCCTCAACAGTAATACACAAAATTACTCCAAATAACACAAAACGACAGCAAAAACACACAAAATGACTCAAAAAATATACAAAATTAAAGAGAGACAGCAAAAGTATGCAAAACACAAGACATGACTCTGCAAACCCACTACTAAACAAGCAATATGACAAAAGAAATACACACAAATTACTACAAAAATGCAAAATGCAAAATGCAAAATGACAACATAAATACGCAATGACTCCAAAAAACAGACATATTTCAAGAAAAATACACAAAGGGACAACATAAATTACCAAAATGCAATCATAACAAGCAAGACGAGACAGAAAAACTCTTTGTTCTTTCCTGTGTTAACGCTTAGATTAGTTATTATTCCAAATGCTGACATGAATGTTGATAATGTGGCCCTTCCATTTAGCAAACACATTTTTGTGGCCCCTGCTGTGAGAGAAGTTGCCCACCTCTGCCCTAAAAATTACAATCTCCTCTCCCATGCTCAGGAGAGGAAATGTGAATACTACATAGAAATGGCATTTTCCCTCCCCCATCCTCACTGGCACCGTGTGATTTCCATCTCGACATGCAGAAAGATGTGTGAGAGCGGATCGCATGGGAGCGAGGGAGTGTCGAAAACAAACGACAGACAGAGAAATGGTTTTGGGTAGATAGCGCGAGGGCAAAGTGAAGGTATTAGTTGAAGGGAATAAGAAATCGGAACATGAAATGACAATAAAATAAGAAAGAAGCAGTCGTTCAAATGTATGGGATCGGTTCAGGCGGGAAAATGTGAGACAAAGAACAACAAAGAAGAGAAATGAGGGTCACCAGGAGCAAACAGGCATTTGAAATACACAAGCTGACTGTGTTACATAAGGATATGCTGCTGCTAGAGAGCAGTTGGCTTTTGCTGGAGACAAGAAGGCTTTCTGTTTCCTGAAGAGGAACAGAAAGAACAGATAACGGTAGGATAAACAACAAATTGACTTAAAGTATTGAGAGAAGCATGAGGAAGTACAGGAAAACAGCATGTTGGAGACGGTGTTGAAGAGCAGCAGACACAATGTTTCTCTTTATGGTTGTAGCAAGTGCAGAGAATTGCTCACAATTATACTGGAAAGAGTATAAAATATGAAGATTACAATCTTAAATGGGAAACATGTTACAAATAACACCAGGTGTGTGCATGCACTTTGTGTGAAAGTTCCTTGTTATAATTGTGTGAAAGTGAAAGTGTTTCCAACCACCCAAGTCATGCTCACATTACTTTGCATAAATAATTGAACTGTCTTGTAAGACTGAAGCATTAAATGGTCACATGTAAAGATGCCTCATGCATTCATGTATGTTTATTAAGCATGCTAGGGTAAGTGTACAAGACCCACAGACACACATCTGCATTTCAGCTGGGAGAACGAGGCATGGAGGGTGTTTAGGCTGCCAGGTCTGGGAGTCAAATAGACCGTGAAAAAGAAAAATAACAAAGCACCCCCATCACAACACACACGCACACACACACACACACACACACATTGCCCGTCTCCCCTACATTCCCCACTTCTTTATTCCCCAGTGGATCACTGGCTGCAGCTCTGGCCCACTGTTCACTCCATTTCTTTGTGTTTCAAACCACTGACTCCAGTTGCTTCTTTTTTATCTTTTATTTTGTTTCACATATTTTTAGGGACAGATTCCAGCTCTGGTAATGTTTTCCTTCACCGCTTTCATGACAATTTCCATTTTCTTGTCCGCCTCCCACTCTCTCTCTTTCTCTTGACTTTTTGTGTAATGGGCGTGTCATGCCTCTTCTCATCACTCTTTAAACTTGTTGACCTTTGTTGATCTAATTCTGTCCATTCCAGATAGGACGGCCAAGAGTGCATGACTAAGATTCTGGCTGGGATTCGCTCATGTCCTATTGCCAACTGGATGTTCAGAAGCCACTGATACTTGCTAATGAGTTCAATAACTATTTGAAGATTTATGTTTATATTTTTGGAAGTGTGGAGCCTAAAAATCCACGTTTCCTGCTACTTTTCAAATGTCATGGTTTTTGGTCTTTAACTCCTCCGCAACTAGAAAATCCACTACCTGTGTGATAAAGGTTAATGGTATTATTCCATTATATCTATTATATTATATCTAGCAGTGACTGCTATAGTTACCACCTTTTCTTGGGTATAAAATATATTTTTGGTAAATTTTTGTGTTTTTTTATTTAGTGAGATTTAGATATAAAGAGTGTTACAGGGAGAAAATTGAGACTGTAAAACAAAAAAGTTTGGAAAAAAAGAATAATGCGTATAGAATTCTCAACTATTGTTTCTCCCAGTGTGAGCAGTGTATAATCACTCAGCCATACCACAGTAATGACACCATTTGGGGCTGGAAAAGATGGCACCTTCCCTCCTCTAATGTAAGTTCCTAATGGTGAAGGTGTTGGATTTTTATATGTACATATTATTAAGTATTTATTTATTTTTGACCAGCTGTCTGTGACCCACCCAGTACAAATCCACGACCAACTTTTGGATCCCGACCCACCAGTTGAGAATGTTAACAATCACTATGAAAAGATAGATTTCCAGTTGATGATCTCCGAGCTCACATTAACAGTAAGCAGCCGTCTAGTTTTAGTGAGTGTGCTTTATAGTCTGGATCGGGCTGTGCAACAAGGCACCGTGTGCTTTGACTTGTGTGCTTTCCATCTTCCAAAAAAAGACTCACACAGTGTTGGAGACGTGATTGCTGCTGCAGATATATTTCTTTTCAAACCGGCGCTTAAGCCTTTTTTTACTCTGATTGAACATTGTTAAACTTAATCCATCCCACTTATCATTTACCAACACTAATCTCACACATTGTTCCCTGAAAATAGCTTCTAGTCCTCCAATCACGAGTACTCAAATTAATAAAAAAAAAAAAGGTGTGTGCTACAATTCCAGTCTGCATTGATTGTTGTGAAACATTTCATTTATACTTTACTTTGAAAAAGAAAAAAAAAACATTTTTCGTGAAGATGGGGCTGCAAAAAAGAAGAAAGGAAAAAAGAGAAACATGACAATGATGGTTTTTCAATGACCTGTTACCATGGCAACACTTCTCTATTGATCTCGCCAACTCTCATCTCCTTTTACATTCGCCTTCACTCTCACTTTCCTCCCCTCTATCAGTCTCTCTGTAGTTACTCTCTCCGTCTCGGGCCTCACTTGCATTCCATCTGTCGGTGGCGCTCCGTCTCGTAGATTGATGTTTTGTGGAGCCACGCTAACCTCCACCTGGTTGGAGCATACATTCTGCTCAGCGGTTCCAATCCGTCAGATTAAATCCACGGTACCTATTTTATTCCATAAACACGTTTATTCAGAATTTAAATCCTTCCCTCGGGGAATGATTCAGTAAATACTTTGAAGTGCAACTGTATAACGTGATTGCGTTATTAAATGCTCTCATGCCCGAATATAGACAAACTGCAAGCGAGGAACAAAGACTGTACTTCATGCTCATTTCAGATCATTTTAATTCATTCGGTAATCTTCGCAGTATTCGCCCCCTGACATACTTTTGATGACATTCCATTCCAGATTTTTTTTCCTCCTTTTATTTGCTCAGAATATCTTGCAACAACTTGCCCATCATTTTAGAGGGAGCGCTATAAAATCAATAGGTTGTTAGAGGATTACAACTAGACTTCTCAACATTGTTATGTCACATTTCCAGATTAAGGAGAGTTTCTTTTTAAAACATTTGCATTAATACAAGAAATACGCTAATTTCCTTTCATGCTGAAAGTCAATAGTGTGACGCAGCTGCAAGTGGATTTGATGCGTTACTGGAGCATGTGCACCGACATGCACCACTTTCACATTTGTATCAGGCTTTAAAATTTTCTCTTATTGTATTGCACATCTGAGTGCACACAATTTCTCTTCTTCAGGTCGATGTAGCAGCATTTTGTATTTCTTTTGCACAAATTAACCTGAAAATTCCAATCCATATGAATGCCCCAAAGGCTTCACGCTAACTTTTTTTTCCCCCCGGTGATTGTTTCTTCAATTTTCCTTCTCAAAGACTTTTCTTATTTCTCCTTCAACTGGATCACTATTTTTCTCTGAATAATGAAATCATTCCTGCTTGGTTTCTATAATCCAAATCATTTTTAACTGAAGCACATAAATATTTCACACAGTTTAGCAGTTTGTGGAATATTTACTTTGCCACGCTGTTCAATTCCCTCAATCGATTTGATTCCCGCATGGCTGAGATTATTATTTTTATTGACCAGATACACATACATGCAAGAAGTAAGTACACACCGAATGTAATTCACCTTTAGAACCTTTATCTACAGGTATGTCTGCAAAAAAATAGATTATCATAAAGAAGTGTAATATTTGTGGTCACTCCTTTCAGAAAGTCAAACCCTGATATGATATCGGCTCATGACACAGAGTGAAATACATTTCTTGAAATGTTGATGATTATGGCTTACAGATAATGACAACACAAAATTCAGTGTCTCAGAAAATTTGAATATTGTGAAAAAGTTCAGTTTTGGAAAGTCATGGTGTCACAGCCTAATCAGCTAATTAACTCAAAACACCTGCAAAGGTTTCCTGAGCCTTTAAATCAGGGGTGCCCAATCCTGGTCCTCAAGAGCCACTATCCAGCATGTTTTAGATGTTTCCCTCTTCCAACACACCTGATTCAAATGAGTAACTCATCATCAAGCTCTGCAGAAGCCTGATGACGATCCTGGTCATTTCAATCAGATGTGTTGGAAGAGGGAAACACCTGCTTTAAATGGTCTCTCAGTCTGGGTCAGTAGGTGACACAATCATGGGGAAAACTGCTGACTTGACAGATGTCCAGAAGACAGGCATTGACACCCTGCACAAGAAGGGTAAGCCACAAAAGGTTATTACTAAAGAAGCTGGTTGTTCACAGAGTGTTGTATCCAAGCATATTCACAGAAAGTTGAGTGGTAGGAAAAGGTTTCACCAGTATAAGGGATGTCCACAGCTTTGAGAGGATTGTCAAGCAAAATGCACTCGGGGATTTGGGGGAGCTTCACAAGGAGTGGACTGCGGCTGGAGTCAGCACATCAAGAGCCACTACGCACAGACCAATCCTAGACATAGAATAGAAATGTTGCATTCCTCGTGTCAAGCCACTCCTGAACAAGAGACAACGTCAGAAGCGTCTCACCTGGTCTGTGGAGAAAAAGAACTGGACTGTTGCTCAGTGGTCCAAAGTTCTTGTTTCAGATGAAAGTACATTTTGCATGTCATTTTGAAATCAAGGTCCCAGAGTCTGGAGGAAGAGTGGAGAGGCTCAGAATCCACGTTACTTGTAGGCCAGTATGAAGTTTCCACAGTCTGTGATGATTTGGGCTGCCATGTCATCTGCTGGTGTCGGCCCACTGTGTTTTCTGAAGTCCACAGTCCATCTACCAGGACATTTTAGAACACTTCATGCTTCCTTCTGCTGACAAGCTTTATGGAGATGCTGTTTTCATTTTTCCAGCAATTGATATGTTTGACAATTGGTGCACAATATAAAATGTGCATTGGAAAAATGTAGCTATGTTTAACTGTGCCTAGTCAGCACGCAGGTGTGTAAATAATGAAAGCAAAACACATTTCACTCTTAGGAAATTGCCTCAGTAAAAAATCACACGACCCACTGAAAATGGGTCTGTGACCCACTTTTGGGTGCCAACCCATAAGTTGAGACAATTTGCTCTAGTGTTGGGAAATGTCTTTATAGATTGGTCTTGCTTGTGCCACACATCCTGCCAATAGTGGAATGCATTTACACCTATAGAAACGCCACAAACATGTGCACAAACAGTTCAGATAAAGAATATCATTTATGTTGTAGGGAGACACAAACAATAAATGATTTCTATTTATTTGCAGTTTTTAGTCCCAAGCAGCGTCTTAATATATGAAAGCTTCAAACAAACAGAAATATGAAACTTCCACAGATCCAATTGTCTTCCTTGTACAGTAACTCCTATAGGAAATAGGACTCCCCTCCTTAATTCCAACGGGCATATCAGTTTAGTGCCCAGACCAAAAACTGTCTTTTATAAAACCTATGAAATTACATTTTAAGGTTAGACAGAACACCCTTTGTTTGGACAAATTCCAAAAATAAAACAAACCAAAGTGTGTTTCACTTCGTCTGCACAAAAGGAAAAGAAATACAGTTTCAAGCTCTTAATTTATTGTGGAGGAGCTGGAGCTTCCTATCGGTTTAGCCTTTTGGCGAGGTGCAATTTCCTGCTAAAGGAGGCCACTGCCTTCAGGAAACACCGTTCTCATGAAAGCTGGTCTGTAACGATGTTTAAGTAGGCGGTTCCTGCCAATGTAACATCCACATACATTTCCCAGTAGAACATTGCCCAAAGCATCACGCTGCTGCTGCTGCTGCTGCTAGCCGTCCTTCTATCCTCAGAACACCCTGCCCGTGTCATTTTAGAGGACGGTGTCATTCATTAAACCTTGCATCATTACTTTGAGGTCCAGCTCTAATGTGTTGTGCATTTAAGTGTGATCTGACTTCCTCAACAGTTGGAGCTACAGTATTTTGAATTTCAGTCAAACACCTTGAATTTTCTTTGTGTAACTCAAAACTTGATCAATGTTGTCAATGCAAATAACTTGCATTAATATATGGGGCGGCGATGGTAAAGTTGCGCATGCTGAAAAATGGCTACTTTTTGCCACATTTAGCATCAAACCACATTTAAAAAAACATACGTGAATTTTTTTTTGTGTTGCTTTTGACTATAGATTTACAGCAATACTTGTGAAATTTGTGATATTTTTCTAACAAAAATATAATCTCAATGGCATATAGCTAAATATTTAGTTTCACCCGTGACATTTACATTTATATTTAACTAGGGATGCGCCGAATATTCAGCCACCGAATATATTTGGCCGAATATTGCAACATTCGGCCTTCGGTTCAGTGAGTTAAAAGCAAGGCCGAATAGTAGCGTGTGACGCAATCAAACAACGTGCAGTGATTTAGAGTCAGAAAAGTATGCGTGCGTTGCTGCAGAAGCAGAGCAGCAGCTCCTCCTTTACGCCCACAAACACAGCCAGACTCTCTCCTTTTCGCTTACCGGTCTCCGTCGTCTGTCACGGCATAAAAGTTGGAAGCCTGAATGGCTGCTGCTGCTCTGGTTCCACAACCAAGTTTTTGAAAAGCAAAGGCTACTGGAATATCTAAAAATTGTTATAATATTCAATAAACATTTACTTTCTTTAAAAAAAAAAAACATGTCTAAAAATGTATTCTAGGCCATTTATGCACTATTAAAAAAAAAACTTAACCACATTCGATATTCAGCCAAGCGTTTATATTTTATTTGGCTTCGGCCACAAATTTTCATTTCGGTGCATCCCTAGATTTAACATTTACATTTTGATTTATTTACATTTAACATTTAGCATTTATATTTAACATCTAGCTGTAATGTTTCAGTTTAAATTTAACATTTAGATTTAACAGTGGCATTATATTTTTATAAGAAAATAAATACAAAATATTGCTGTAAATCTGGTCAAAAGTAACAAAAAAAAAATCACATTTGTTTTTTAATGTGGTTTGTTGCAAAAAGTTGCTGTTTATTTTAGCATGCGCAACTTTACAATCGGCGCCCCATATTAATGAGACAAAAATACATACATTTTTTCAGGTCAAACCAGTGTAGCCTTTGTAAAGCCCTGCGTCATCAGTGGTTGACTACTACTTAAAAGATGCTTGTTCATCAACATTTACATGGCTCCAGGCTTTTTTTTACAAGTAAAGCTAAAGCCACTCATGACTTCCTTATTACAAGCCTCTCCTTTAGCCTCTCTATCGCCACCGTCTGTCTGCACACTGTTAGTGCATCTCCTCAGCCATCTGTGTTGCTCCTGTTTTATACCTGTATGAAATCCTGCCGCTCTAACAGCCTGTTGGTTCTCCCCTGCCTGCCCTCATGCCTTCCTCAGTGTTTGTCTTCACAGTGTGACGGTCCACTAATGAAAGCAAGATAAGAATTTCACATTCTAAAAGCATTTCAAATAAATACAAAAAAAAAAAAAAAATAAAAAATCCCCATCACACATTAAAAGTATACCTGCTATACACACACGCGCATACACACTCTTATCGTTTCTGTGCTCCCCCTCCCTGCCTGTTCCCAGCTAGCCGGAGCAAATTTGATTGGGTTCGGATACGGAGAGAATGGCAGAAGATAAGCTACCCGAAACTATCGCCAAACCAAGCCGATCCAGCAATGGATAAGGGCCGAAATGCAATTATGCTGGCAGAATTCTCATATTAAAGCCCAAACAGCAGTGTAACACGCTGCCACCTTGGTTGCGTTTCTCCACACCACTATCCCCTCCATCCCCCTTCATCCCTAACTCACTGTGAATGACGAGTGTCTAATCTCTGTGGGTGCAGAGCTCTCTCTCAGGTTTTAACATGGCTGTAATCCACCCCCCCCCCCTCCCTCCACCCAGCCTCCCACCTCTCCTCCCACGCCGTCACCGGTCAGATGGACTGTAGCTGATAACAGCACCGCCACAGAAACATTTTTCTCTCTCTGTGGAAGTGGACAGCTCTCCTGTCACTTTGTAGATAGTTACAACTGTTTTCCCCTTTTTCTTCCCTAATGTGCCTCACAGTCAGTGTGAGCACGTTTGAGGCTTTAATATAGGAATGATTAACAGTTTCAAGCATCACTTTATGTCATGCATTACTATTTTTCTTTGCTATACCTACATCCACACACGTTCTATTGTGTTCATTAAAGAAGTAATATGATGGAATAACTCAACAGTTGTTTCCCCATGTATGATGTGGTTACATAGGCTTAAACATAGCGTTCTGTAAAAGGAATTTATTTTAAGGACTAATCATGACAGTCATTGAAAAATGCTATTATATAAAACAGAGGGACGCCATATAACTTCAAGAATCTGAGAATATTTTTTGAACAGCCCATTTTTGCATATTTTTACCCTTCTACTGCAACTACACTAAACTTGCCATATTTTACTACTTACTTAACTCCCATTTCTGCCACTTCTCCATTGAGTTTCAAAGTCTTTTCTGCACATTTTTCTACTTTCAAGACATTTTCGGCGCTTATAAATACTTTCCACCACTTTTCCCAACCTAATGTCACATATGTTGACCCATTATTGTCACTTTTAACCTCTTTTCACCATAATGTATGCTTTGTCATGCCCATTATTTGCAAGTTTACTCATTAAATCAAATCAAATTTATTCTTCCATGTTTTCCTGTTCACAATATCAGCATTTTAATTGACAGTCGCTACTTTTCACATGTCAGATTAGGGGCATGTTGAAGACTGAGTTTTATTATACATGCCCCTTTTTGTTAAACAATAGAATGTCCAAGTGGATGGTTGCCGATCAATTCTGTTTTATTTATTTTTATTTTTTCTAAGTTTAAACTTGTTCTTCCTACTATTTTCTGCCACTTTTAAGCCAACATTGACACTTTGACTTTGATCAATTTTTGAGCACTCAAATTCGCAATTTTTAAAAAATTCCATTTCACCAGCTTTTCTACCATTTTTGTTCACTTTTAACACATTTGTATTTTGGATTAAAACAAGGATTCTCATCTTTTAGATGACTATATACAATGGCGCAAATAACAATAAACGTCCTGCATAACAGGGAATGTTATTCCAGTAAATAAATACATTTGATTATCAAAGACTCATATAAAGGACCATCATTTTGCCCCAAAAAGCTCTGCCCTTTATTCCCCCTTATAGATGGCCCTGTCTCCACATGACTGTTCATGTCTGTGTTCAACAACCTTCAGGTAATGTGGGGGTCCCCGCTCTCTGGAACCTTTATTTTGAGGGTCGTGGGCTGAAAAGTTTGAGAACCACTGATACAAAACATGGTAATATTAGTGAAAAGTTCTAAACTATGTTTCCATTTCCTACCCTGACTCCCTCTTCCCTGTTCCCTTCCCCCTCAACTAGGTGTAACACTGCCCTCTCTTTTTATATCCTCCCTATAATAAAGTTCTTACCCTTCCTTAGGGAGGGCTGGTGATGGTCACAATTATGCAATAAAATAAATTAATTTATTTAATTGCAATTACAAAACATGCATTGCTGTCTATAAAATATTGCACTTTTTGCAGTGTTAACAGCATGTGCAGACAAAGAAAACTATGTTCAGCTTTCACCTAAAAAGGAAAATCCAACTCCGGGAATCAAGATATACTTTGATCTTTCCAACACAAATCTAAAAAAAAAACTATTTCTGTAACAGTGATATGATTATTGCGGCGAAGATGTTGTGAGTTACTTGGATTGAATCGGGTCTCGGCTCCACAGCAATATTACAGGGACCGGTTGTGACCTCCTGCTGAGTGCTTTGTTGTCAGCTGCCCACTTAATAAGCAAAGAGTACAGGAAACGATCCAACCTCTATTGTGACATGGTTGGAAAACAGCGAAGGGGACAAAAAAGTCTTATGACGGTATAATCACATGTCGAATGCTGTCCCTCCCCCCACTTTTATCTATTCAGCTCTGCTCCTCCCTCTCGCTGTTTTTTTTTTTTTTTTTCTTTTCTTTTCTTTTTTCTTCTTCTTAATGGTAGAGTGTCTGCTAATTAAGCACTTCCATTCGGCAGCCTGTAATTGGTTTGAAAAGTAATGACGAGCAAGTTTATTTACAAGGTAATTATAATAAAGGCCGACTTTGCTCTGATGATAATCATTTACTGCCATAAAAGGGAGGAAAAAAAATGATGATTTGACAGACAGGACGTTCACCACTTTATATATATATATATATATATATAGTTATCTGTAAACATTGCACTCCACTCCTTGCACGGGCAGAGCTTTTTTCCATCTCGCTACTCTTTGTTCTGTGTGCAAATACAGGCTTTCCTTTGATACAATGAATGAGATCGAAGTAAATCAAAGGAGACATGCTTTCAAGCTTCCTTCATCATTTCCCTCCCAACGCCATTCTGAACGTACAGAACTGGTTTGTCAGCTAAAAGCTGCTTAGTTGGTGTCGCTTTGACAGGTAAAAGCTGATTTTTGTTTTTCCAGTATTGTACATTGTTATATAGCAATGTGATTGGAGTATGGGGAGAATGGGGGGTGGGGGGTGTTATTGTGCCTCTATACTTGGACTAAACCTGCCCTTCACTTTCCAGGCAACAGATGGAAGCAGTGTATTACTGCACCCAGGGGCAACCCTGGGCACCCTGGCATGGCTAAGACACAGCCAGGTTCAGGGGTAGCAGGTGGGCATCTGTTTCATGCCCTTAATCGCTTGATACACCCACCACTCCTGCAGTGAGCTTGGCTTACTATTTGTGCCTGTGTTGTAAGGATGCATTTATACTGGTGCACAATGTGCATGTATTGGTGTGTCAACCCTCTGTTGCTTTCAGTCAGGGGAAAAAGGGGAATTTGAATTCCTGTATATGGTTAAAGGTTTGATTGTTACAGTTTTTTGTTTTTTTTTTGGCAGTAAAGCGTCAAAGTTTCTAATATCTTTAACTTTTAGCGCGATGAAAAACCATTTGGTAAATACAATCATTCTCCAGTTTAACACCATCTTCCTTTATTCTGCTTTCTGTTTCAAAGCAGTGTTGGTTTTAACAGCACATTTTTACTTATTCGTCATTAGGACTATTTCAATTATTGTCTATTTTTTAGACAACTAAATCACATTAAGATTTTAGTCGACTACATCTTTCACAGATAGAGTTGACTAAGATGTAAAACATGAAAGTATATTCATGTTTTAAAGATTCACTTATCATTGATCAACCTGATATTAGATGGTATTAATGTTTGTAAAATACACAGAGGTAGTCTTGATGTAAACAATGCTTAAGACCACATGAGCTTGATTCCTATTGGAGCGCTTACCGACTTGTCCCGCCTTCCATGCAACAAAAGTACTGTAGTTCTGATTGGATTGGTTTCCTTTTTATTAGTTTACAAAAATATCAATATATTTTGATATATTCTTTGTGCACGTATTAAAAACTGGGACAAAAATGTGTAGTCAACAAAATAAACACTGCTTCGTAATTATATAAAACCCAAGACTGAATAAACTGATATAATTAAATATGAACATTTGTTTAATATATATATAATACATATGGATATTTCTATAATGTAGATATGTGTATTTAGAAGGTTGTATACTGTGCTATAGATTTGGATATTAACGTAGTATACATTAATATGGACATTTATGTAGGTGAAATATATTTGTGTGTATATGTTATTAGCAATGAGATAAACTGAAAAGGGTAGGTATAAAAAAGTTCCCTCATTCATAGGGATTATGTAGGAATATGTAATTAGCTAAGAAGCATTTTAAAATCAAACTGCACTAATAGCAAGGTTTGCTGTGGAAAAGGAAAGTGAATATGGGTTTTTCATTGCTGAGCTGCTCCTTTCCTTCTGTCGGCACTTCTCTGTATAACAGCTGAATATTAAATTGGCTCTCTATAGCAAACACACTACAGCCTTCAACATTCATGATTGACAGTCATGTTTCAAAGCCAGGCTAATTCCATTAAGCTATTGATCCCTCCACCTCAGCTTTGGCCCTGCTACGGCTATGAATACCACTTTACTCTGCCCAGGCCCTGAGTTTACCCTCAGTTTCAAACTGCCCATCCATTCCACTGTCTGTCCTTCTATTGTTAGAGCCGGAAAATCCCATTTCAGGAACCTCTGATGCTCTTTAATTACACACACATAGTAATCAAAGTTATTGATAGCTTGGACGACAAGGGCCAAATCACATTACTGATACACATTCACTGCTGAGAGATTGAGTCTAAACCTTATAAAAATGAAGTTTTCCATAGAATCTCACTGGGTTTATCTCCCTCTGCTGAAAAGCGTGTACTTTGGTTACGTCGAGTTTCTCAATTGACTGCTGCAGAGTGTATTTGAACGTTATTGTTTGTGTCGGTAACCCCTTAATTGGTGGTTTCTCATTGGTGCAAGACAAAAAAACATCCATGCCCAAAAGTGTGTACATGGGGCTTGAACAAGCTCGTGATTGGATGTGTAAGATCCTCGTTGTCTATCGATGTGTCATTCTCTATAGTTTGTGACTCAGTCCTTGCCATCATTTTGTAGCCTATATTCACAGTCTGCCTTCTGGCTATATCTCAGTCCAAAATGATCTGTAAGAAAAAGGCATATTACTAGCTCTCTCTTTCTGGGCAACAGAGTGTGTTGCTGTCAAATCAAGCCTGAGATTTCACTAGGATTGGAGAGCAGAGGTGGGGGTGGTGGGGGGGAGGGAGGGAAGAAGACCAGACGTTGGGGGAAAGATGGAGACTGGAGAGTTTGCTGATGTTCCACTTGAGTTTCACTTTACTGAGCGAATCACTTGGTTGACTGGCATGGTGTGCAACTCATCTCCACCTCCCTCCCTCCCTCCCTACCTCTTCTGGTCTTCTGCCCCCCCCCCCCTTTTTTTGCCTCACAGGAAATGGATGGGAGGATGGGTATGGGGGGCGTGCTCAGGGGCTGTTTTCCTCGTGTCCTGCTGGTTATGAGCAGGGTTGGACAAAACAATAGCTCATGACAACTTACAAGATCAATGCACAGTGTAGGCACAGGTGGGCCAGAAGAACTTGTGTTATTTTCCTGTTTTCTTTTTTCGTTAATCTTGGTAGTGGTCAAACTATGGTGTACAGGCCACGTTTAGGTCATTGCACTGTTTATTCTGGCCAGACAAATACCTTTGCTCCACACACTAATGCTGCCGTGTACCTGTTTTTCATGAATTTCTGAGATTTTATGAGAATTGTTCCTTTTTTTTTTTAGTTTACACAGTTTTACTTCAAACAGATACATACGTACAGTACCATATTCCTAAAATGCTTTAATTAATGATGTTAAGTAAAACAATAGGAAACATGCAAGATGAAGGACATAAGTGGAGATGGAGGCAAATTAGCTCTGCAAAGGAGGTCATACTTTGGTTACAAGCCCACTCCCTTAATCAGAGGGTCACCGGTTCGAATCTAACATGCGTAGGCCACCACTATAGGATGTTGAACCAATACCCGAACCCTAACTGCTGATGCTTTTATGTTTCTTATGTTTGCAGAATGTCAAAAGTACCATCCCAACAGATTTTGACCAAAGTTTAACCAAATATAAATCTTAGGCCATGGAAGATTCCATTATCTTTTGTCGGAGATCCATTGATCCAAATGGAAAAACCCTCATCATTGTCAAAATTTCAAAAATTAATATCTCAATTCGTAATCGACCGATCTTTATGAAATTTGAGTTTTGGGTTTGTTTTACTTAATTTGCCCATTGAGTTTCATCTGGATTGGATCCAGATTGAGCATTTCATCGCAATTTTTTGGGACAATGGTGTGCCAATAAATTTGGAACTGTGTATTGTTATTAATGGGCTTTTAAAGTGTGAACAATCATGGCACCGTAATCAGATTCACTGATCCAGATAACTGTCAATATCTGCCACTTGGCTGAGGTTTGCACCAAATATCTAACTTAAAATGTACAAATGTAAATGTAAACTCATCAGATAACCCAACAGATACTTGAATTATATTTTTTTAAATGTTGTATATTTGACACAATATGCACACGAACGCACAGCTGAGCGCTAAAGAGTAGCTTTAAGCAAACAATGATTTACCCCAGTGTATTGTGGCGGCCCTGCTTTAAATGGGAGCCCAGTCACCAGCACTTAAATGCTTGATTGATGGCACAGAAGTGAGGATGATTGTGGGATATGCCAGCTCCAAATGACAAGCAATTACTCATTTTGTGTAATGAAAACCTTAACACCAATCATGGACGTATAGTTTATATATTATTATATCTTCCCTTCATATACCTTCACTTCTACCGTAGGCTGCCATCCCTTGGGTGCTGCAGCAGACGTTTACTAAATAACATAATTTGTAATGGCTCAAGTGATGGCACAACAGGCCTGCTAAGTGAGTAAGCAAAAAGTGTGTTTAGCTAAAATCTTTTTATTTTATTTTTTTATTAAAGCTAATCTATGGATGAGAGCACAGAGTTCTGGCAGGTCTACTTATGACGGTTAGTGTCATTAGGTCCTCTGATTACCGTTCTAAAGATTTGTGCCGGCGTGGCTTAACACCATCATCTGTCCAGCAAGGTGTTGCTATGGCAACCAAGGCCCAATTAGAGTTTTTTTGTGTCCATTAGCGTGCGTGTTGGTTGTTCTCGCATATAACACCATCATCTCCTGTCAGTATTATCTCAGCTTGTGTCCGTGCGCTGCAATGAGTGTGTTCATCAACAGCTACAGTGAAAGTGCTGTCCTCCTCTTTCTTCTCTCTCTTTTTGTCCTGCCAAAACTACAATTATCTCAGCGCTCTTCTATTCCACAAAATCACTGTAATTATCTGTGGCCTGCATGGACACACTGGCTGTCAACAGGTGCTGTGTGAATGCCGATTCCCTCCCTTTCCCGCAACATTCTCTCCTTCCTCCTGGCCTCCAACAAACCAACTGTCTGGATGATATACAGATGCTTTAAAGCTGCGGGAGCCCTCTGATGAACATGCACGGGGACTGTATTTAGGCTGTCCAGTAATGCTAAGTTGTCTATATCAAGTGTGGCTAAAATGCAGAGCTTTCCTTTAGCATGCACAGCTGGGTCGCATTTGTGGGTCCTTTCTTTTTTTTTTTTTTTTTTTTGTTCATGAGATACACATGATGGCAGTCGTTCCTCCTTATGTTAATGTGTGTTACAAGTGCAGACACACATCCACAGATTTGTCATCAGCCCATGGTATTAAATGAAGCGTGAAAAACAGGTCAGGGAGGACTTCCTGTCTTTATAAACAGCCTAAATGCTATCCAGATGTTCAATGCCTTTCCTGTCTGTACAAAATCTGCTCATGTCAGCACCAAACGGCAAAATATAGCCTCTTTAAAGTGATATACGTCAAACTGAAGCAAGGACATTAGTGCTTACTACTACCTCAGCTGCTGAATGGTGATGACGGTCCCACGTTTAAATGTACCGACCTGTATTTATACAACATTTCACTGTCATAGCTCGAGCGCCATCCCAATGAAAACTATCAGTTTCTCTTTGTCTTCTTCTTCTTCCTCTTCTTCTGTGTGGCTATTAGAGATCAAACTTGCTCAATGTCTTTTTATAGACCATGGTGGAAATGACAGGGACACAGGATGACTACTAATGTTCACTCACTCTTTGTAGTTCATATGTGGAATGAAGACAATGTGCAGAAGATTAATGCAACTTGAAGGATAATCCACATGTGGCCCTCATGTCTAATTTTTTGCGGCCCCCAAAGCAAATCCCCAAAAAATGTAATTCAAGAAGTTTGAAGTAATATCAAGCCCAAGATAATACACACAGTAACTCCAGAAACACACAAATCGACAACAAAATGCACAAAGTAGGGAAAAAATTTCAAAACCACACAAAATGACAACAAAGACAGACACAGCAACCACTTAATCAAACAAAATGACTACAAAACATCAACAAATTAAAGAATAGCTCCAAAGACACGTATGAACTGTCGACGAAATTACAAAAAATGACAGGAAAATACACAAATTACAACAAGAACACAAGAAATTACAGAAACACACATAATGACGTATTAATGCTCAGATTGGTCATTATTCTAAATCCTGACATGAATGTAGATAATTTGAACAGATACAATCACATTTTTGTGACCCCCCGATGTGATAGTTGTCCATCTCTGATCTAGAGTAATGCTGGAAGTCCAAAGCCAACCTGAGTAGAGGACAATGTGGTTGAGCACATCATCATATCCTGGTTAGTGGGAGATGCTGTGATTTGTCTTTCTCCTATGTTTGGGAAAATGTGTAGCGCGGCAAGACACTGATCCCTATGTATAGCTGTAGTGCCTTACAAGGCAGCTCTGACTGTTGGTGTGTCTATATGACAAAAGGTTTCTGATAATGTAAAACACTACTCAAGTTGAAATAAAGGTACAGTATAAATCTTCATGTATTTATCATGCATATACACCGGCATGCCAGAAAATGAAAAGGCTGCCTATTTATTCCCTGTGTGTGAGTGTATACCTGCACCTCGTATAGAGCTGGTGGTAAAAGGCCGAATCCATAAATGAATAAATAATGACGGCCCTTTTCTTTGTGGAAAGCCTGGATGTTGAACACGGTCCCTCGACTTCCTCCCTAATAATTGTTGCATGCTGGGCCGGCTTGACCTTTATATCCTCACATTCAAGTAGAAACGTCTAAGACAACTGGTCACATATTTTTTCATTCTGCCCCTTCTGTCCTTTTAACTCACCGATTTCTCCTTTGACATGAGGCAATGTTCAATGTTTAATGCTGTTTGCTTTATAGTCTTGCCTCATTACCTTATATAAAAATTTATGATGACATCCTCTACCTTACATAAAATATTAATAAATGCCATTACTAATCACTTTCATAGATCATCTAAATAGATTTTTCTGTCTTCTTTTATCTATGGGGCCAGGCTGGGACAGAGAGTGAACAAATGTATATATTTGCCTGTGCATGTGTGTGTGTTTAATGCTGATGCGGGTGTAGGGGTGGGAGCTTTCATCACCTGCATATCAATCTCTTCCAATTTATTTCCTCCCAATTGTCAAGCAGTCTTTAAGCTCCACATTGTGCATCACTGATCCATACCTCTATATTGATCTCACACAACAGATAAATCAGTTAACTTTCTTTGGATATGGTAAGGGACGGCGTCATTTAACGCTGATCCTATCCCTGTGGTTCCACTAATGGATGTGTACGCTCTTTATGCATAATTCAGTAATCCTATGCATTTTGTTTGAGGGTTTCAGATGCTCATATTTTGAATTTTAAACCAGTTAACTAATGAATGTATACCTTAAATGGTAAAAGCTGTAAATCCAGCCATGGATCCTCTTTCACTGGTGTGACCTGATCTTTATTATGTTATGGATTCCTCTCACTCTCACTGAGCGTATTCTCTATAAGAATTTCAGACCTCTCATAAATCATTTACAGGCTAATATTACTTACATGGCATATACATTACATTACATTTCCAACTTATATGTGACTAATTATGCCAAAAGATAACCGTCATAAGGAGTCGGTAATCCATCTCTCTTCCTAATCATTTCTGTCATTCATTATGATTGCAAGACTCTGTTGAATGTTTTAATTGAATGTGCTCATTTTGAACTTTGATTGGATTTTTTCTGAATTGGTTTCAGTTTCATGCCACATGACATTAATACTTATTTTTTGATGTTTTCCAAAAACCCAAACCAAAGTTACATTTCAAAGTTTGCTGCTCCTCAGAGTTAAATGTTCACTATTTTCTATTAAACAAAACTTGTAACAGTGAAGCAAACAAAAAAAAAACAAAAAAAAAACATGGAAATCTATATTTTTCAAACAATCAAGAGTCATTTCTTGGGGAAAAAGCGTTTTAAAAACGACTGAAATTAGAGCCATTGTTCTCCTCGTCGGTGTGCCCGGGTTTGCTGGTTGTCTGTTGTAATGATAGGTCTGAATGTTAGATTGTCCTTCTGCCTCCTGTCCGCCACCACGACACAGAGATGAAAGATGAAATGGAGATTGTGACTGATGCAATTACGTAGCAGCTGATTGAAGGAGAGGCCAAATTATCACCGCTCTGATTGGGCTTTGTCTGGACTGAGAGCATGCCACGCTCTGATTAAAGTGTCACACAATCGTGCGTGTGTGTGAGTCAGTGTCTATGTGTGTGTCTTCAGAAGAAGAATGGATTTTGATGGTAGAAAGAAAAACCCACAATGTCATATTTGACCTTCCCACATGGAAATCTTCTTCACAAAGAGCAAAATCAACACACATTTTCCTCAAACTGGCTTCATGTCATTGGGATGTGTTCAATTTCTCATTTATAGCTTTTCTTGGGAGTCGACGGTTGGTTTTTAATGAAATTTTCATTAGACACCCCTTTACTGATATACTGTGTATTATGCAGCAAAAATATTAAGATTTATGCCGGTGATGGTTTGGATTTACGCATCATTTTGTTTACCAGTAAAGTATTAACATGGCAGTCGATCATACTGGTGGACGCAAGCTGCATTTATAGCGTCACCGGCTGCCATTGGGTTGCTAAATGTCTTGCCCAAAGGAACGGAACCGGAACCAACCCTTAAAGAAGACATATCATGCTTTTAAATCCTTCCTTTTTACATATAAATCATACAGTTGTGGTCTATATAAAGCAGAACTGCAATGCTTGGGTCTGAATTCCTCATTATTATAGCTCCACAGGCCCCTTTTCTACCCCTTTTCTGATGTGCTTCTGAGAGCAACTAATTTTGGTGCGGTCTCTTTAAATGCAAATGAGACACTTCATACGCCGCCCCCTCTCCAGGTTGCAGAGGTGACACTCGGTTCCATTCCACCCTGTTCGGCCATTTTTGTAGTTGATAGAAGAGATACGATTATCTCGCGGCGCAGAAAATGTTTATTCACACGTTATTTACAAAACAAAGGAAGACTTGTCCATCCAGCCTTACATGTTCGAGCCAGAGTCTGACCCGGCGGAGTGAGATGAAAATGAAGATGATGAACCTGCAGAACCCAAACAAGTGAGCTAACGCAAGCACCGAGCTAACGCTAGCGCCAAGCTAACCTCACGAAATGCATTTTAATACAGTCTTTTCGGAGACAAAAACGGCAAAATGAAATGACTAATGAAAACTTTAGACTTAAATTAAATCACGTAGGCCATATCATCAAGGATCTAAAACGAGCACACAGCGCTAACATATGAAGTCTGAAGACGGTGCAACTGCTAATGCTAACAAAACAATGCCAGGGACGTCTTATCACACTTTTTAGCATTATTTACAGCTTACCGAAGTGCTCTGTTCGTCATCTCCAAAGATAGAAGGAATTGACCCCTCAATCAGACAAAGTCTTTCGGCAAATCCTTCTTTATACTGGCGGAGGTTGCAGAAGCAGTCATCATTGAAGTGCACAAAATGACCTTACCCACAGATGTGGGTACATTTCTGTGAAAAATAAAACTCAACCAGGCACTTCGAAAAGGTTCTTGGACTTCCTTGAGCTTGGACTACATAATAAAGGTGAGAAATAAAAATGGCGGATTGCTCGAAGTGTTGGGCCTGGAGTCGATGTCCTAATTTGGCAGTTCCGCTGCAAAAACTGTGACGTTATTGTTCAAAAAACGTAATAGAGAATGTGAAAATCGAAACAGATTGAAAAATATCACCAAAACAGAATATAAAGATATCAAAGGAGCACCTGAAGAGACTAATTTGAACTTTTCTGTACTTCTAAACACTCTAAATATACAACAAAATGCATTTAAGGGCTAAAAAAGTGGAATTAGCATGATATGTCCCCTTTAAAGGTCCCATATTATGCTATTTTTCACCCATCTCCATTTGTTCTAAGAACCCAAAAACATAGTATTTGAGGTTTATTTTCCCAAACTCGCCTGTTTTCCAGAGGTTTAGCCTCTGAAAAGTCACTCTCTGAGCAACTCTACACAAACAGGCTGATTTGCGGCCTACTTATGCATATGCATGAGTGGGCGTGTCTATAGACGGGACACTGACTTCCTCCTCCCCGTATGGTGACGTAGGACCAGAGGACGGCCCGCCCTCCTCCCACCCACTCCGTAGCTGAGCTCATGCTGCTTTATAAACACGAGACAGAGTGTGGGGGCGGAGCGTCCGCCGGTACACACATAGACTGTAGAAAATACATACATAGCACTGCGTGAAGGATGCTGAAATGCTCACCTTCGTGAGTGTGTCTGTTTACATGTCAATCACGGTAAAGAGCTTCCTGGAGGCGTGGCTTCTCCAGCTCAGTGTCGTGTCAAATTTGTCATCAAAGTGGGAACGCGTCATCAAATTGGAGGGAGGTGTTTGGGCTCACCCTGCAGTAAGAAAGGAGCAAATCACCCTCTAACTAACGATTGAGGGAATCAATGAGAAAAACACTTTGGGCATGTGTATGAAGCCTAAATAGCACTTTTATGATGTGTAAAGTACAAAAAACTCCATTTAGCATAACATGAGCTCTTTAAAGAGTAACTCAACCCTGAGGTTTTGGCTGAAGCACGTCTAAGCTTGAAATAAAAACTAAAAATGCCTTGATTATGGGCGGGGCTCCTGAAGCAGTTAAGAAATGCCCACTCTATACTATAGAACACAGGTTCTCAACTGGTATCATCCTGGGACCCCATTTTTGGCTCCCGAGCCACCAGTTGAGAATTGCTGCTATAGAATATAGTACAAAGAACAATTTATGCTATGCAAACTACCTATCAATCACCATACCTATGCTAATTTCTCTCAATCCAAACTACTCGCAACAGATTACAGAGACAAAAGTGCTTTTATAGGAGGGGCATTGCTAACAGTAGTGCATTTTTTATTGTACCCATAGAGGGCAGTCACTCTTACATTTTGACAACAAAATATGCCAAATTGAAATACTTGGACAAGACTCAATCAACAACGCTACTTCATACCAAATACAATCGTTTTTAGGGGTTTGGTTACACTTCATCTGCTTCTCTTTCTGAGCTACAGCTGGCGAATATGACCACTGACGGGAAGGTAAAACACTGATAATCTCTTTATTACAGGAACTGTTCTTAGGTTGGATATATCTTCTGACGAGTGAACATTTTGTCCAGTAAAAAGACGTGTTAGATTAGGATAAATGGGCCAGGATTTGAGTCCTTCAGACAAATTGTTAGAGTTAGAAGAATTTGGCAGGACACATTTTAAGCTACAGCTCTTATGGGCTATAACTACTGCAGTGGTCACTATATGTTCGTCATTACAGTTTTATTTGACTGGTGATCATAATGTTATGACCTTGTTTTAGGGAAACCATCATTTATTAGCAGTAATGTCATATATCTCAATCTTTTTTGTTTACACATTTGTCTATTTCTAATTTGTGTTCTTGACCCAGTTCTAATACCGTGTGCTTTCCCATGCATTACCCACAGTGTTTATGTTATTTTACATCCTCTCTTCTTCTGGCAGCCCCCTCCCATTTCTTCCTCGTTCCGGCTTCTCTCTCTCATCTCCTGCTTAGCTCTTGCATCAGTATTTTTCAAACGCCTTGTGTTCAACCAAACCCCCAACTTCAAACATACATATATTTAAAAGAAGCGAAATGATCTCATGTTTAAAAAAAATAAAAAGCCCCTGAGTCTTATTGGCCCAGTGCTGCCAAACTCCCCTCATCACTCTCTCAACCCAGCCCTTGGTTCGTCCCTCCCCATTCAAAATGGTGTTTGTTTATCATCATTGGAGCATTCTTGCTTCAGGTTGTTACATCAGTTAGAGCAGGGCTTCCACAGAAGCGTGTGCGTGTGTGCGTGTGTGTGTGTGTGTGTGTGTTTTTAGTGGGGCTGTTGGCTCATTCCTGATTCCAAAGGGAGTTTGTTCATCCCCATGGCTGATCCCAGGAGCCAGCTACTGGCTGTAGACTATAGCAGCCACACAGTATGGCAACATAAGGTAACACACACCACACCCTTCTTTCTGGAGACCAACTTAAAAGGTATTAGTCACTCACTCAGCAGGAGCCCGATCCCTCCCCCTTTCTCTGTTCACCCATCTATCATCCATCTTTTTTTCCTCTTTCCTCCATCATTTATTCTGCTCTGGACTGTATTACCAGGCCTTTAGATAATTACACTGAGGTGAATAGCTAGCTCGTAGAGCACCATGAATTTTAACCCTTTCACTGCACAGCAGTTTTTTTAACCCTCTTATCACAAAAATCTTGATCAACACAGCAGTGATCATCTTGTCCGTGTGTCTCTGTGTGTGTTTGCTTCTCTGTTTAAAACCAAGCTGATGTAATCTGTGGAAAAAGCAGCTTTCTAGTGACAGTGTCTGGCTGGATATCCTACGGCTTTATCTGTAAAGGCAATCTGTCAATGGAGAGCTCTCTGAGTGACAAGGTCTGAGAAAGACGTTGATGATCCTTTCTTTTGGCACCTCAAAGTATTGAGCTTTAGACTCTTATAAAAAAAAACAAGCCCCCAACTATGTATTACCTCTATTTATTTGTAAAAAAAAATATATATATATATATATATATTGACTATTATGCATGGTCCAGTTTCTCATGTGAACTTGATATTTTGCAAAAACAGAAGCAAAGTACACAATAAAACAAGTGACATTTCAAGCTCAGATCACAATCTGTGTACTGTTCATTCTTTGGTTATTCCATTTTGAAACCAAATCAAAATAACAAATAAACAGTGTGGTTATTTTGTTTTGCTGACTTAAAACCAAAACAGAGATAGAGTCAATAAAAACAACAAAAGCAGCGTTTTTCTTTTTTTTTAATAAAATATTAAAGTTGAATTATTGTTCTGTTTGATATATTTGGATATTCATGGGGAAATTAGAGCAAGAGCTGCAGAACGTCTAAACAGTTGACTGACTATTGACTGTGACGCTGGTGAGAAGAACAATAGATGTTAGAACTTCAACGATTTGACACTTTTGCAAAAACAATTCCACAGTTTTTTGAGGGCAGTATAAACATTTATTTTGCACACTATAACACCACTAACCACTAACGGGAAGTTGATCACAAGAAACGAGGAACACCAGTAGACTCATTACACCACCTCTGGTTCCTTTAATCACATATCATTTTGCATGCTTTTCGTAACATCCTTTTTAAAAATGTATGTATTAATAACGTTTCAATTCACCAGTTCATCAGTAATGTGACTTATGCGTTTCTCCTTTTTTTTGTTTGGGAGTAAAAGTCCGCCCCCGTCTGTGGGTCCCCTTTGTGTAGTGAACTTAAAACATGAAGCTCTAGTCCTAGATTTAATTTTAAAACAGAAAATAGCTGATTGTCTTTTCTTTATTTATTTATTTTTTTCCCCGTAATTTGGTTTTGGTTTTAAGTCAGTAAAACCAAAAAAATTTTGATTTGGTTTCAAAACAGAATAACTAAAGAGCGAATAGTACACGGATTGATCACGCATGCCGGTGAGGCAGGCTGAATTGGCTTGGACTTACCTTGCACTGTTGGATTGTTTAGAATTGGGGGCTGGGATTTGGCTTTGCCGTGGCACCCATTGATGTGCGTCTAGTGGCTCGAGCCGAGTTCACAGCTTGAATCCTGTTAATGCAGATGGCTGCTTGCGCTGGCATATAGGTCGGGTTTATGTGCAAAGCCAATGAATATTTATGTGTTTAAAGCACATTTGTGGTGGGAGGCTCCTGTGGATATGAGAAAAGACTTTGACTTGGAGCGTCGGTGAGTGTCAGGGGGCGGTAAGGGGCACTGGAGTGTGGCTTAGGAGGATGAGAATTCTTACTCACCTGGCTTTATGGCTTTAAATGTCTTCCTCTTTATCATTGGGACCTGGGCATGACCGTATAATGCATACATTTACGAATGTGAGTGGGCAGTTCTCAGTGTAGTGTACGGTGGCACTATGGCTAGATATTGCTGCTTCAGCACAGAGATAACAGGTTCAAGCCCTTGTGGCCCTGAACATTTAGTGGAGTTTGCATGTTTTCCCCTCTGCCCAAAAGAATATGACCAAGGATTCAACCTTTTAGCGCAGTGGTTTTCAAACTGTTTTAGCTCAAATACCCATGATCACTTATTTCTGAATCCAAGTACCCCCTTTGTTGGGCTACAACATTTTGTTCTGCAGAATACTAAAAACAACAACTTTAGAGTGCAATTAAGGAGTGAAGGAGGGTTAACACACATTTTAAAGAATCGAACTTTGTAAATAATAATAATAATAATGCATCAATTTTATATAGCGCTTTTTTGGACACTCAGTCACTTTACAGAATTAAGGGATTATTCTTTCACTCAACACTTAGTGGTGGTAAACTACTATTGTAGCCACAGCTGCCCTGGGGCAGACTTGATGGAAGCGAGGCTGCCATAGCTGCCATCACCAACACTCACTCACAACACTACATTCATACTAGGCAATGTGGGTGAAGTGTCTTGCCCAAGGACACAATGACAGAAACAGTGTTTATTGGCTCATGAATAGATTTTTTGATCATGTCCTGTCATCTTTTTCATCATTATTATGATTATTATTTCAAACCAAAAATACACATTTTAAAATCCCCATATTTTTCATGTTTTTATTTGTAAATTTTCCTCTCTCTCTCTCTCTCTCTCTCTCTCTCTCTCTCTCTTTCTTTCTCGCCCCCTGTAGTGCCATTGCGTACCCCCATTTGAGAAACACTGCTTTAGAGCAGTGGTTGATTGATCACTTCAAATCTGTCTGTGTGTATTTCCAAACATTATTATCATCCCATATCAGGTTGAGCAATGCTAATTGAATCTTGAACTAAATGTATATTTTAGTCGACTATATCTGTAACAGATTTAGTTAATTATAATCTTAATGTCATTTAGTTGACTAAATTTAAACTTTAAATGAAATAGTCCTGATGACTAAATTTGGACTAAAACTGAGTTGCATTTTAGTCTCACGAATACGACTAAAAATAAATCGAAATTTGCTGTCAACATTAACACTGATGTCAACATGGTTACACCTATTTAGTGTAGGTTCTTTCATTTTCATTAGGTACAATCATACTGGTAACACTACCATGGTACCGCTTTTAAAGGTATTTTGAAAAACTCACTTTATAATGGTTTTGCTACAGTGATATTCATCCCTTTAGCCTTATTCAGAGGGTCAAAGTTAAAAAAGTTCTGTTTCCTCCCTCCCTTGTTATTCCACAGTTTGTAAAAAGTCAGCTCTAAACGGATGAGTTGGATTTTTCTCACGTTGTGACGTCACATGGCGGAAACTCTTCCTCCTGACAATCCAGGCTCCTCCTACCCAATATACGAATCTGAGCTCCTCCCTCTCAAACTTCCTTCACAGCTCAAACAAACCCTGCGATTTGATATAAAATATACATTATGCTTTATTGTCATATACTGTATGTAAAGCTACATACACTAAATGTGTATTTTGTATAATGTGTTTTTAGCAACCGTTATACAGTAGTCCCTCGCTATAACGCGGTTCATCTTTCGCGGCGGCCTCTGTGTTTAGCGGGTTTTTTTACAGCACAATTTTGGATGCATTTTTTTTTTTTTTACAGCGTATGAATGTGCATTGTTTTCTGCATCCTGATTGACTAATACTGCATTCACCCACCAGCCCACCAGCTACACTTCCAACTCAGTGAGTTTCACTGCCTGCTGAAGCAAGGAGCTGCGTTCCTTTTTCTCCCCTCATAAACATAAACCACTAGTGAAAAAAGCCAGTGTGATTAGCGGCTAATGCTATCCCAACTCAGTGCTACAGAGATAACTTTTACCTGCTACTACCACCTCCTCTCTGATTCTCCTCCATGCCAAAACCTTCCTAGTCTGGTCCTGGTTATAAAGCTCTCGGTGGTCACACAGCTTCTACTCTATGGTTGAATGGGTGAACAGACCGGTGTCTGTGCTGACGGCCTGATGTCATCGTAAACGAAGACTCTGATTGCTAGCGGTGTGACTCTGAAGTGCTGTATGTTTGAAAACAGGTTTATGTTTTAAAATCTACGAAGGTTTGAGCTTTGAGAGTGTTTAAACAAGAGAGAAATGTTAACTCCTGTCTGAGAAAAGTGTATAAAGTGTGTGGTGAGGGCTTTTTCGGCCTTAAAACATGCATAATAATAAATGTTTGTAAATATTGTTTGTTGTAAATATTTTCCTGATGATTTAGGGAAAAAAAAACATTGTCAAGCATTAACTACGCTGGTTTTCATTGGTCTGTAGAATGCTGAGGTGGAAATGGGATTCTTCCATTGGTTGGGAGTTTTTGTTGAAACTGATAACGAACCATGGCGAACAAAGCTGAGCAGCCTTTTTTTACATTAATTGCTGAATAACAATTACTGTATATTTACGGTGGTACAACTAGTATTCAAGTGTGTACTACTATATTATCTTAATCATTTGGTAATAAAGTTGGTAATTTTGAACATGGTTGTAAGCATGTCTATAGCTGGGATTCATAAATATTTCCAAGTATCCCCTGAGAATCACTGCTTTAGAAGCAATGATGCTGCCACCACAAGCACAAAGCATGACTTTTATTTGAAGTGAGTGTCTGTAAATACCGTTTTGTACATGTTCACATATTTAGGGCTTTGACTAGTGGTTGAAAATGATCTGGACTATGTAATTTCCATTTGATTTTAAATTAGCCTAATCCTTGTTAATTTTAACAACATGATAAAATTGAATTTGGATGTTAATTCACACAAATCATCCTTTGAGGGCTTTCAAGACCGTGCAAAATGCTGCAGTAAGACTTTTAACAAGCACCAGCAGGAGATCTCAAATTACTCCAGTTTGGGCTTCTCTTCATTGCCAGGAAATTTTAGATTTTGACCTAAAATTCCTGTTTTTCATAGCTCTACATGCTCAGGCTCATCCGTCTATCCCTGACCTGTTAACTGTTTGTGTGCTCAGCACTTCCGACACTGCGGTCAGCCACATGTACTCCCCAGGTTATGCATGCCCTGGATACTCAGTTTGTCTTATGTACGTTTGTTTTTGTAGTCTCTAAATTCCCACAAAGAGTGAATCTGTGTGTTTGTGATTCAGAAAAAGTGGTTGAAGGGTGATGGATGGATGGATGGATGGATGGATGGATGGTTGGATCCTTTTGTGGTGTTATTCTTTGCCTCTGGAATATAAAACACCTATTTAGCTCTCAAGGTATCTTGCTAACCAAAGCTAAAGTGTTAAAACCAAGAAGGAAATTTTCAAGGTAAAGTTTTACAGATTATGATTAAAATGTGTAAAACAGGAGCTTACTCCACTCCCTCAGTGTTTTTATATGGAGCAGGTATACAGTACAAGGCCATCACTAATCAAATTCTCTCCTCCTGTCCCCTGCCTCTGGTGCATCTTCCACATCAGGTAAGAAATTGTTTTATCATTTTACCAATCAATAGTAATATGGCCCGTAGCTACACTACACGACACCGTCTGCACTCAGAGATTTAGATGTGTGCAAATGGCAGCCGTGATATTTTCCTCCAGACACTAACAATATTATTGGAGCCCAGGTGAAGCGGCAAAGTAAATCCACCTCTCATTCTTTGTTTGGATCTTTCATCAAGAGTAATACTTTCCGTGTAATGAAAGCTATTTGGCAAAGGCTGTCACAGCGTGGTGTTATGGGAATGAACTAAAGATATAGAAAACTGCTCAGTGGCTGCTTCACACTGCCGCACTGCTGCTGCTGCTGCTGCTGCCACTGTGTGGTGCCTCTCCTCAGTCCTTGGCCCTCATGTGACAGCTCCCCCTAGTTTATGACAAATGGTGAGGCAGTGAGCAGGCTAACTGGGAGGTAATGCCTGTTGGTTCATTAGTGGGGCCGGGGCATTGAGGGCCTGAGACCAGACCTGGGCTGCTGTTTGCTCCTGGTTTCACATCTGATTGACAGAAAAACAAGTCTGGCTGTACATAAAAAAAAAAAGAAAAAAAGAAATGGACCCCTGTTTTACTTCGTATTTCATGTTTGTACGGTTTGTTGCAATCTGCCATGTGGCTTTTTCTGTCTGTTTTTGAAAATATTATTAATTGTATTATTTTATTGTACATTTTAAGTGTTTATTTAGTGATCATCTGCCATACAGTGACACTTGGGTCCAATTTGTGTGGAGTTTACATGTTATCCCTGTGCTTGCGTGGGTTTCATCTTAGGGCATCTCGATCCTGTATTGATACAGGATATCGGTCCAACATTAGTAACAAAAAAATATGGCCTGCATCTAAATCTTCCAATATAATATAGTCTGTCGCTCTTGGTCCAGACCAGGACCTCAGACAAACCTGACTATAGTTCCGGCACATCCTGTTTACATTCGTCCGCATTCCGGTAGTTTCGTCACTGCTGGACCCGTGTTCTTCTCGCTATAGTTCCGTCAGTTGTATTTTAGCCCTAACCCTAACTCTAACTCTATCCCTATAAAATGTTTCTTTTTTTTGTATATGTATTTTTAAAGGTGGAATTTTCCATGTTAAATATGTTTAAAAAATAAATAAATTAATTAAAAAAAAATTCAAACCCACATCAGCAGAAGGAAAAATCCTTGAGTCTTGCGCCTTAGATGACTCGGCCATCCCAACACGGTGGTAACATAGGCACATTGCGCTTATGCAGGATTATTTTTCACTACACAGGAACTATAGTCAGGTTTGTCTGAGGTCTGGCAGGGGGGTGTGGTGTTAAGGCAATTGTTTTTTTCTCCTGCTGCTCTAAGGTGACGAAAACTTTAGCATCTTTGAAGACCATTTTCTGCTTTGTATACTTTAGAGAGTGACAACCTTCAAACAGCCATAACTTCTTCAAATATTGTTTAATTTCTATGTGTGACACCATTGGGAAGCTTAGAATCCACGCTTTGAGAATCTGTAAATAATTCAAAACACTCCCTTTCGACTTGGCGCGTCGCATTTGTTCTTTAAGTAACATCACTTGATCATAGGGCTGCTCAATTAATCAAAATTCAATTACGATTTTGATTTTTACACCTAACTATTACAAAAATAACATAATCGAAAAGAAAAACAGTTGGTAAACAAAAAAAATATATTTTGTTATTTATTTATTTATTTATTTCACATATGTTGTATTCACTAAATAAAACAAACCCACTATTTTGGACATCTACAAATAATAAAGCTTGGCACACACACACAGTTGTTTAATCCACGCACATGCAAGCTCCTCCCCTCCGCCCCGCCCCTCTCAAAGCTAAAGCTGCAGGCCAACACAAGGAAAGTTGTTGCTAGTGATCTTGAAACATGGCAGGAGAAATGCAGCAAAAACTCTCGGTAAACAAGCAAGACAAGTCAAATTCTCTTATCTGGGAACACTTTGGGTTTGATGATGAAAACCTAGAGCAAAGACACATCACGTGCAAGAAGTGTTTTGTTTTGTGCAAAAGTGAACATACTTGATTTTAGTGTTAGAAGGATTTTATTTATGTTAAAAGAACATATTTTATGTTTTTTTTGGACAAAAAATAAACAACCTTTTGAATAATCGTGATTTCAATTATGACTAAAATAATTGTGATTATTATTTTTTCTATAATCGAGCTGCCCTACTTGATCAACTCTTTTCTAACATTCCACACTACTAAATAAGTAATAAAAGTATTTAGGATTTTTACTGGGATTGGATCGGTACCAGCCAATAACCAAGGTCGCGATAATAGTATCATATTGGAAGTGAAATTGCTGTTCTCTGGTCTTCCGGTCCAGGGTCCTTTTGACTTGAAAGATTCAATTGATCACGTGATTCATTTCAAACAAATACTTTTTTGGCATTTGGACAAATAAGGCTCACCTGCCTTTAACCATAATTTGTTCATTAAATCTTTATTGAGATTCACAAGCAAGGAGAAACCGCTCTTAGCTAACCTCTACCTTTACTGTCCTACACTCTCCCAGTTGCAGCAACCCCCAGCCACTCCTAACTTGTTCTTTTTTATCACTCACCACCGCTCTCTCTCCATCCTAACTAAGGGCTCTCACAGGGCCACAGTCCAAACTGCCGGCCCTGTCTGTCTATTAATAAATGGCATTAACCGCTCGGCTCTTCGGGGACTATTCATTTTAAAGATGAACTACCTCAAAGTACAACACAATGCTGTCTCATTTTTACTGCTTCCTCATTACTGCTCAGGGCGGCTCGAGACTCATCACTGACCCTCCTTCTCCGCCCCCTCATCCCACCACCCCCACTATCTTCTTTATCTGGCTTCAGCCACTCCGTTTTCTCGCTGTCCTTTGGATGAAAAAAAACGACCCAAGCATCTGAAGCTAGATCAATAGCAGAACAAGAAAAATGATTATGATCACAATAGTGAGAAAGTTGCCTTTTCTCAAGATGGATTTCTAATTCTGCTAAACTCCCATCAGTTCAATGGTTTAGTTTTTCAATAGTTGGTCCCAATTCCCAGCTCTGGGAATGCACTTAGAACGATTGCAATGATAAATCTAGGCACTCGTGTTAAATGTTTCATACATATGATTACCATAATAATCAGGTTTTTGTGGTGTGGCAGGCTTTGCAGTGCTGTAGACATTTCATTCGTTGCTATTAACATTATGAATGTGCCACAGTGACTGTGAATCTGCACAATAAGCAGGCCATGCTAATTTATTCTGATCCATGATGATGTCGTGTACACTGGCTTATGAGAATTTATAGCAGAACATACAGAGTCTGTTTTTTGCTTTGACTTTTCTAAATGGGATTTAATAACATAGAAATAACAACTACTGTAATGTGACAATAGAAAGCATCATCATCTGTTCAGTATCTTTACCTTTTTAAAACGTTGTTCTTCGTTACTTTTTTGGTTTTCAGAGGATGAATCAGAATGCCAGGAGAATCCTAGCACACATCTTCTCTTGTGTCTGAATGTCAAAATATTTGTTCCGAGTTGGTTTTAAATCCTGGCAAATGGGTGATGGGGAAGTGTGAAGTCGCAGAGGAACAACCTCATTATACTGACGAAGCCGCACAGCTATTCTGTATGAAGTGGAGATAAAAGCACGAGAAAAGCTGAGAGCAAGAAGAAATAAAGAAAGCTGAAAAAAAAAATAAAAAAAAAATACATGCAAAGGAAAAAAAAGACAAAGCTTGAAGGAAGAGAAGTATGAAAAGAAAAAGAGGTTGGATCAAAAGTAGAGGGGGAGGAAAGACCCACATGTTTCTAAAAAAGACCCGGATACAAAGTGAAAGAGATGAAATTATTGCAAGAGATAGTGACTCCATCGGCATGACTGGTTTATCAGCTGAGTTTAATGATTTAAAGTCTTCGTCTCTCACTCTTTCTTTGTGAAGTCCTGGAGACAGTTTCAAATGACTAAATGCTGATATGGCTCATGTTAATTAAAAGCTGAATGCTTTAGTCTTCATTGTAGCTTGTGTTTTGAAGCATCAGACCTTTACGTTATTCTTTTCTCTGACATTTCGTTGTGTTGTTGCATATTTCTATGTGCATACTGTAAAATCCTACTGTACACAATGGAATGAATAGCATTCCAACTCGGCATTTAAAGATGGGATTCCAGTTCAAACGGTTTGCACTTTGAAAGCCCTTCAACAATTGGTTAAATTCTTGCCATCCCAACAGTATCTATTCATGAAGCTCTTAAACATTAATTGCTGTATACTCATACTTTCCAAACGTGTATCACATGCATGCATGTATTCAGAAAGAGCTCAAATTGGAACATTTACTTTCAATGACCATACACAATTTTTTTAGTTATATCTTATAATGTTTAGTAACACTTTACTTAGTCTTATACATAAGGCTGACATTACGCTGTCATTATATGTTGTTAGCATGAATAAGCTGTCATTAAATGATGTTCACTAAATGATGACACCTTTAGAACTATGCTAATGATAGCCATCATGACATCTTATAATCACAGATGTCTTGTCATAATAATGACAGTGTAATGTCAGCCTTATGTATAAAACTTCAAGTAAAAGGTATAAAGGACAATTTTTCTGAAGTTTTAAAAAGAAGGCAATGGCTATCCGTACGTTTGCCCTATCAATATACCGTTTAGGTCATGTGATAGTTCAGTCATTGTCCAGTTTAGGTAGCGTGACTAAGACTGAACCTTACCCTAAGGCTAACCCTAACTCTAAATATTGCATTGTGACTTAACCCTAACCCTGACGCTACATTCTTGTACTTTGGTAACCGTACTAATAGCAGCAGGGGTTGTCCGTACGGCACCCATACAAATAGACACTTTCAGAAAAGAAACACCCTCTGTACATATACAACACTCTACTTGCTTCCAAGTAGGAACGCCTTCTTGTGCGAGAGAGCGTGCACAAGCCCAGATTTCCTCGAGCACAGCTCTGTTTACAAGTTGGAGTCTTCAGCTTACCTTGCACTTTTCTCACTATGTCAGACTCGCCACCAGTAAGTGAAAATCTATTTTCAAACGATTGATGCGCACCGCATGTACGACGGCCTTACGTAAACATATTGTCAGAATGATTGACAATTAGGAGGACCAATAGTCTTGATGATCCACCCGGAATTAGAAGTAAAAAAAAAAAAACATTGTCCACTATACCTTTAAGTGTTACCAAATGTTTTTTTTAGGACGTGGATGCACTGCAACTCATCTTTCAACTCATCTTATACAATTCCTTAAGAACCCCCCTCACCATCTCTGTGGCCATGATTACTACTGTATAGGCCAGTGGTTCTCAAACTTTTTTCACCAAGTACCACCTCAGAAAATACTTGGCTCTCCAAGTACCACCATAATGACCAACATTGAAATACAATAGCGTAGTATGCCTTAGTATTCATTAAAAACAAAGCAGAAGTTTTACCAAGTATATTTAATATTGTTGGCCGCTGTAACATTACACACAGTTTGAACAATAATACTGTTTAAATATAGGAAAATAAAATGAATCAAATCAAATTAATTTGGCGTACCACTAGATGGAGCCCGCATACCAATAGTGGTACTCGTACCACAGTTTCAGAATCAGTGGCCTCGGTCATGTTATGTCACTTGCCATGCAAACTTTAAGATTGATTGCTAACTGTTTAAAATGCAGTGTTATATCTACGTCATATTTTGGAGTTAATCTTATTACACATTAGAGTACAATGTTTGATCAGTTGGGGTTATTTGATGAAATTGAACACAACAGAGGTAAACCATGACTTCATTGGCTATAATGCATTGCGTCAGCTGGACATACAAAGCCGGTATTCTCACATTAGGGTGACAGTTATCAGAATCAGAATAATTGTATTTGTCATTGCACAACAAAATAAAATAAAAGTAGCCGTTCTCTTAAACAGTGCAAGAAAATAGTGCAAAAAATAATTATATATACAACAGCCAATATTAAATACAAAAGGGATGGGATGGACGTGGATATTTACATATGAAATGAATATTAGACAGTGTAAACTCATTTATACATGTAAAATGAGTACAAGCAGTAAACCCATGTGCAAATTTAAGTTTTTTTTTTTTTCTTTTTTTTTTTTTCATTATAAATTATACAATCACCTTCAGCTTTGGTCAGACAGACAGAACAAATCCCACACAACTACTGAGGTGTGTACAGGTTATCCTGTCACATATTTATATTATGATTTGACACATGCTATTAAAAGCCTTAGCATTACTACAAAGCCTTTTGACACAGCAGTGAAATTGCTATTGCAGTGTTACAGTTCTGTGTACTTGTGTGTTACTGAAAGTGTGTCACCACCAAAAGATTGTTTTTAAAGCCTTCTGCCTTAAATAGGACAAGTTTATCTGACAGCTCCAAAACCCATTTCGGCACAGCAGCACAATTGCTGCCACTAGAGCTGCCTGTCCTGACATTCTATCATGTTTGCATCCTCCCACATTGAATATGCATTCAATTCACTCCCACAGCAGATGACTCTCATATCCCGCACATGCGTGACATGAAGGTTCCTCATGGCGAGTGTGGATGTGTGATGAGAGGGCTGAACAAACTCCTGGGATCTACTCTGTGATGAAACATTCAAGAGAAGTTGCCAGAGGAGTGTATTCAACAGAAGGCTGTAAAATGAAGCTCTGGAAAAGCAATCTCCACTCACAGAGACCTATTGCTTTCATTACCTCCCAAGCTCCGTGCATCAAAGGCTGCGTTTTGCTAAGACAAATGTTATGTCGTGGCTTCTCAACAGTGGGAGGGCATAAATGGTCATTTGCATTTATTGTACATGTGTGCTGCATGCGTACACAAAGTGCAGAATGAAAATATTACAGGCTTCTTTTTATTTGAATCTCCATTTATCATGTATTATAAAATGTGGGGCTTGTACAGTGTGCTCATCCTGCACATATTAAATGAAGATAAATACACAGCATTAATCGTACAGTATCTGTGCTAAAGCCACTGATTAATGCCACTGTTTGCTGATTCAGACCTTGCTGTGATTTATGAGCACTTTTACCGCTGATAATTTTCGGCTCACACATTGTTCATTGTGGGGCAGCATAGGCTACATTGAAACAATATATATCGGTAAGTGTGTACCTTATTCACATACTGAGGGCACAGACCACGGAGATCAGAGTGTGTGTGTGTAAAATGAAGGAGTATTCAACATTTGTTGAACTAATCAAGCAAATGAGTGCCATAAAATAAATCCTGAAGCCAGAATCAACCACAGGAGTGCTCAGAGGGAAACCACTGTGTCACCACTCGTGGGAAAAAAAAAAAACACAAAACAAAACCATCCAACTCGCATCCTCCACATCGCGTTTCAGCAATTAAATGTTGACTGATGCTGTGACTGATCAAGGTTACTGGGCCAAGGTGAAGCCCAATGAGCAGTGTCACATTGCTTTATGGTTCCTGTCACATAGGTCCCCCTCTGTATGGAGTGCACTAATGCATTCAGTATACACTGACACTGTCCCCAACACAGAAGAGTCAATATCGCTTTTAGCTAGTAATTAGCTATCTGACAAAAATGCTTGGGTGGTTGTAGATTATCACATTATTTGGTTGTTTTTAAAGGTTCCATATTAAACTGCTTTTCATACCATTCCACATAGGTCTCAAAAGCCCAACAGAATAGTACCCAAAGTCCATTTCCCCAAACACATCCGTCGTCCCAAATTTCATTTTGTTTGCGGTACTAAGTTGGCATTCACACATCTTATGTTGAATGTCTCCTGATATTATTTGCTCTTGCGTGTTAATGGACACATTAGCAGCATTAACTGAGCAGTAGTAGCTTCCTTGCGAACATTAAACTCACATTTTAACAGCTAGCGGCTCATCATGCGAGTTAGTCTTATGCAGTAAAAGAAACACACAATGATATGAACTTACATCTTCCACATTTGTGCTTGAGTCATAAAGTGTTGGTACCGTGTTGTGCTTTATCCGGAGTCCAAAGGTATGTTCACACTGAACAAGACTTCAGCAACGATAGTCCCTTAAATTGCCCGTGATGAGTTGCTTAAACATAGTTGCGCTTTTTGGACGCTTTGACGTGACAACTGGGAAATAGTATGTGTCTACAGAGCCGGCGACAGCACTGTGAGGGCTGCACACTTCTTCTCCGGCTGTACAGCACTTATCATAGACAGCGCCACTTGTATTTATGTTTTAAATGCTCAACTTGCGGAGTTAATAAAGGATGTCTTCACTCAAAATATACTTAGGATTTCAAAGGCTTAATAAAGGAGCCACTTTCATTTTTCCGACAGTAAGTTCAGGAAGTGTACAGGCCTCCGGCTTTACAGGCAGTGATGACTGGGGGGGTGACGTGAGTAGAAACTCATTACCTATTGGATGTCGCGACATAGCGTCACTTGTAATTGCTTTGAATGACTTGAATCGCGTGAGTCACGTTGCTTGAAGGGAGGTCGCTTGACGTCGCTTAACGTCGCATCAATTACATTTTGAATACAATTTAGTCGCCAGAGTCGCAGAAGTCACGTTCCATGTTAACGCATCTTTGGAGCTGAGCTAGCTGTGTTCGGGCAAATGTTATTAAAGCAGTCTTCCCTGAAATGCTGGACACACTCATACAAATGTTTGGGAATGTCATTTGGTACACAATCAAATGCGTGCTATTCTGCCCCTGAACCAAGTCTTCATCCCAGTTATACACTCTTGGTGGAGCGGCCCAGAAATGTGGGTATTCCCAGTCAAATCTGGCTTTACGCTTATTCTCCCGTTTTCTTAAAGCTGCTATATGGAGTTTCTGAGAAACGTCTCGATGTCTCGCCCTAAACAGCCTTACTTCCTCCCACTGCCTCTCCCAATCTAGCAGAAGCCACGCCTTTTCTGCATGTGCATCGTGGAACATAACATGGTCGCATCAGATCGCATTGATTTAGGTCTATGGGTCAGGTAAGAGCCAAAATCATATTTACCTGTTTGCTGTTGTGACAGTTCGGCATTCACTTTGATTGACAGTCTCAAAAACATGAAATTGGAGCCTATTGGCTGGGCGCACTCGGCAATCGTTTCTATTTGTATAGAAGTCTATAGGACGATGGAGGGACTTATATACATTAATGTATATGAATGACCACCGGCAGTAGACCATAGTAAAAGACTAGTTAGGTATTTTTTCACATTTCAAAAGAATCATACATAAAAATAGATTTCTCATAAACTCTGGAGATCAGCTTGAGGTTCTTTTCCTCCTATGCTCGTCTGAACCTGGAATAATTGCAGCACCCCAAGAAGGTTGCACTAGAAGTTTGGAAGCAGTTCTAATTTAATATTGCAAAAGAGAAAGACTCTATTCAAACTGACACTGTCACGGTTGGTGTGGTGGTGGTGGTGGGGGGTGGGGGTGGGGTGTAACACAAGCTCGCCAAAGGATTGAGTGCTTGTCACCCGAGGTGAGTGCGTTGCTCGTTAAATGAAACATTGACTGACCTCAGACTTCAGTCCATGCTGGTCAGACTGTTGTCCTACTATTTTAATTCTATGTACAACGTAAAGCCAGTTTGATCACACTACAAAAAAAAATAACAAGTAATGCAAGCTGCCATCTATTCACAGGTTGGTGAAATGCACATTAGAGGATGGATACCTGAAACGGTTCAGACCCATTTAGAAATGATGCTATGCTTCAGGTCACATCAGCTCCAAAGTAGCGGCTCACAGACACTTGTCAAAGTCCACCTCGCATTATTTCCTCAAACCTGCAGTGCATCACACACTTGTGCAGGCTTTAGAGCTCACAGTATTGACGACTGTTGCGCTCATCTTTTCTGAATGCAGGAATGTACAAAGTTCATAAAATTGGTCTTTCGACACAATATTTTGTATAATATGGGACCTTTAAAACAACATAAGTAGCAATAGACATTTAAAGTAAGGGTAAGTCCATGAACTTTGTTTTACTACTTATTTATTATCAGAAAAAGCTAGTTATGCCCTTGAAAGATCACAAATACACAAACAATAAATATACTTTGCATATTTTTACTAAAGCCACGTTAGACTGACATGGTTTACCATCTGAGAGATTTAGTAGAATTGTGAGTACACAAAAAAAAAACCTGATGCAGGTGCAAAGTAAAGCCCTACTTCTTCCTTTGGGAAAATGTCTAAGCTTGTCTCATGAATAACCGTAAGGATTAATATTCATGACTTGTGCTGGACAGATTGAGTGTGTCAAACACCCACAAATAACCTACATAGGTTTAAATATATATAAGAGGACATGAGTGATAGCTTAAGCCGATTTATGATGTGTCCCTATAGGTTTAAAAGACTCAACATTTTGAACATATAATGTCAATAAGAACAGAGATTGTAATAAAGACTAGGCATTTAGATAATCATTGTGTAGCTACTTTAACATGAACTACTTCAGAGCTATGAGAGACATTTTAAAAAATACATGCCGGTGTATCTTTGTCAAGACAATTGGACATTGGGAAGATGAGCTCATGTGCTTTATCTTCTGTCTTGCTCAAAGCTCAGATCCCTGTGGATAAATGCAGGTTAATCTGACTTGCCGCTCTGAATTAGAGTTAGTCAACCTGCCACAGCTGCCCTTCTCACTGCCTTCCTTTGCTTGCCCTTGAGACCATGTTGCTGAGCAGTAATGATGATAACGGTTGTGTAATAGACTTTTTGGTCTTTGGTCTTATCCACTGGTTGCATTGTGGAATTGGTTCACTATGCCATAACTATTGATTCTTGATTCGATTAGACCATCTGAAAAGAAGAGTTTAAATAATGGGAAAGGTGATGGAAGTCCAGCCTTGGGGCCAATGGGCCAAGAAGAGTAGGATCAGGCCTCGCTGTGAATGGAGTTCCTCAATAAGAGTCCCACACTGTCCTTTAGGCAAATGACTCATTTCATTAAAATGATTTACTCCAAGCTCCTTTTTCTACTGCCTGTCATTGCCTCACTTTAAGGCAGTCCTTTGCTCTCTGGTCCTCTGTCCACGTTGTTTTATTTTCTCTTGTCCCCCCTCCTACTCTCCTTCCATATTTCACCTCACCAGCCTATCAGGGAGCGGGTTATAACTCAGGTCAGGTCTATAAATGTATCAGAATGGCAGCATGTATGGCCTTTGCATTATGGGGTCAGTGTGGACTTCATTACCACAATTAGACTGCCTTTTTTTTCCTATAGATTCAGTTAATGCTGCTGTGTTGGCTGGTAAAAGCTATAGCTATCAAAGAATGACTGCAGGAGAAAAAGCTGAGTCGTTATGTAACAGACGCCAGCCTCTGTAAAACAAAAACGAGCTGAAAAGTGCCGTCGCCAACTTATCTTTTTTTCTGTAACACTGGGATGAGTCGTGAAGTGAAATCTGGGTCTGGTGGAAGTTTTGAAGACAATTGCTTTAACTGAATAAATAACTAAACAATGCTAAGCCTAATCTAATGCTGTATGTGAAAGCCTGGCAGGCAAATGGGAGCCATAGGAGGAGTATTGTGCACGTTAAGGGCCATTGGAGGGTTAGAGTGAAAGGCCAGACAGAGAACGAGGGAACACGACTCAGAACTGAAGACAGTAAAACTGCTAAGATTGGGACACACGAGGAAGACAACATAGATTAAAAAGCCTGCAAGACACTGTTTGGATTGAAAGGAACAAACCCAAGGACAGTTTGAGAAGTAAAGACTTTGTTGTCCTATTTGGTGGCATTTCTCATTCCTGAATCCTGAGCAGGGTTGGGGTAATTTACATTTTTCAGTTACAATTACAATTATTCACAATTACTGAGCTTGAAATAAATAACCTATGAGTTAACCTTCCTATTGTGTTAGCTTTCTGTTACCATCTCTCATTATAACGGGTCCTAAATTACCTAAAAAATACACTAAAAACAAATATCTGTCATCTTTATTATTATATTCATTATAATTATTTAGGCTTCCTAATCAATGAAAATAATCAATTTAATTTGTTTTTTTAAAACGGTCAAATATGGGAAAGCTTGATATGAAAAAAATAACATTTTAATAATTAACTACATATGAGTAGAATTGTACATCGAACTTTAACATGGTTCGCCAGTTTTGTGTTACATTATAATTGACATTTTTTTTTTAAATAACATTTTCATGGCTATTACAATTCGGAACTCAATTGCAATTTAATTACGATTACGACAGCAACATATTTTTGAAATTACAATTATAATTACGCCATAATTGTAATTAATAATTAATTACATCATTACATTTATAATTGGCCGCAACCTTGATCCTGAGTCACATAAATGCACATTTATAATTTGGCTTTGGGGATTCTGATTCTTCTTCTGAGTCGGAGGAAGTGTTTTCCTCCATGTCACTATGATCCCTTACGAATTTATCGGGCTGTGGACACAAGTGCTTCAGGTGCACCAGATGTGGCCCTGAACAAAGCCTTTTTGAAAGTAGACCTTGTTTACTTCTACGGGACTTTGATCACACAGCCTCGTACAATGGCTGAATGTTGCTGTATGGATAAAACTGGCATAGCAGTGTTTGCACAAAGCCACTTCCACTCACACTGCTTGTAATTGAATGAGAGCATAGGTGGACTCTGTGGCCTTCCTCTGAGCTTTGTTGCTTATCAACGTTAGGACTTTAAGGACTGGCTGTGCTGCTGATTCGTCACATTCATCAGTCAGACAAAAGAGCAGCCCCAAACTGACCCCCCCCCCCCCAATATGGTATCATTAATATGCACTGGCAGTATTTTCTCTATCCACTTTAGCACCTAATCAGACTTTAGTCACATTTGCACAGCTGTAGTTAATCTATTATGCAGCATTAATTGCTACTCCAGTCGCCATTAATAAAAAAGTTAGCTGGCCTTTGAATAAGCGGAGATGCCGATGGATGATGAGGTGTGTGGGAGACAGAGAACAGGGAACATAGCCTGTCATCACCTTCAATCTATGTCCTTGAAAGGGTTATTTATTTCCTTATCATGTGCTATAATTTAAAGTCAATGAGGACAACGGCGTCATGGGTAGTTATAGCTGCTGCGGCTTTGTAGGGCTGACTTTCAGTTTGAAAACTTTTAATGGTAACGTTGGGCTCTCTGTGCCCTCTGTTGAAAAGTCTATTGAAATATTTGTTTGCACGGCTCAAAGGCATTTAATCTCCTGTTGTTCATGAGTTTCTGCTTGATTTATTTCCTCACCATCGCCTATTTATTGAATTTAATTACACGTCAAATCCCTATGCAAACCTGCTGCTGGTAAGGTCTAAAGTAGTTGTGAATAAAGGGAAGGAGGAAGAGGAAGATGAAGAGTGAAAAGAAAAACTCCCCAAAAAACGTGACTAAAAAGCAGGGGACTTTCTGTATGCCGTCCATTTTTGAAGCATGCCTAAATGTAGACAAACAAATTGGCTTTGGTGCTCCATAAATCAGCCAGAGTGTGTTCCAGTGTGACACACCTTCTGAAATCCTGGCAAATGATCTGCAGTCTGTCTGTGGCCTCACTGACCACATAAAATATCTGCCAGTTAATTAGGCAGTAATTGTGCAATGTGCTCTCCTTTTATGCTCCACACATCGAGCAATAAAGAGGCCAGGTTGAGGATGGCTGGAAGGAAGGGATACCGAGGTGTGATATAGAGTTGACCTATTTTAGAGCTACAATATGGCCAGAGGTCAAATTTATATCCGTTACTATAAGAGGAGAGAAACCGATTTACTTTCTGCTGTTTTCCTCAGTATAGGACTACTAACAGACACAACCACTTTGACTGACTGTGCTTTTTACTGCTGCTATTCTGCTGCCTCGGTGATAATGGGAACATTTTGCGTCACTAATAGTGTCACATTTGCATCCGGTGATGGTAAATTACAAGTCATGAAAAAGTCAAGGTTTAATTTTTTTGTGTTTTTTTTTTTAAAATCAACTTGTGAGGACAAAACCTGAGAATGAAGGACAGTTAGGTTCTGCTGCGATTCGTCGATGTAGTCAATGTTGTTGACCATTAAAATTTTGTTATTTGACATGTTGTTTTACTATTAACAAGGTTATCTCTTTGATTTAGGCATGAGATTAGTCCAGACTCTGCCTAATACGGCACTGCCTAATGAAAAAGCAGATAGATGCTTATGCTTAGATAGTTCATACATCATGTTTTTTAATGACTTACTTATTGAGCTAACAAAATGATGCTGATTCTGACATCAAGGTTAGAGTAAAAACACACACGGGTCAACATCTGTAGCCTGAATAATTAAAAACATCCCACTCTGTAATTTGTATCTGTTTTAAGCAGCATAGGGCAGGTTTTTTGAAAAAATAAACATTCATTTGAAGTCTATTAATGCTAATGGGTGATGAAGCACACTTCTTTTTATTGTCTGGAACAGGCTGTGTGGTGCATTCTGTACTGCAATTCCTGCCCCGAATTTTCCACGTAGTCCTGTAGATGTGATGTCAAGTGACGCTGATGCGCGTTCTTAACAGCTTGGAGAGGTGTCCACTCTGCAGGAAATAAAGGAGGAGAAGAAGAAGAAGATGGCTTGGAGCCTGAAAGAAGACAAGCACAGTGGATCAAACTACTTTTTGGTTGCGCGGAGGCATGCATGAAAGTCTTGCAGTTGGACTGCAGATCGGGCCAAGTTTGACCCGAACCCGACAGAGCAAAACTGAACCCGACAGGCATTCAGATATTTATATCTGACTCTGACCTAAAACAGTTAAAACCTATGTTTTCTCCTCATACAAATGACATATTTACGTTTGTTTTAATGGGAAGCCTGCTTTCATTAACAAACAACTGTTAATGTCCACAGAACAGATCAGCGCACAGGGTAACAGAGAACCTCAAACACAGACGCGCAGTGCGCGCAAGAGATCCAGTTGATATATTTACATTATCAACGTATCAAAACTAAGAATTATCCATGTTCTTGTGCAGAAAAAGGATGGATTCAACGGTGGATGGCTTCAAAGCTCTCTTCGTCTGTGCAAAGCAGAAATTGCAGTCACATTTCTGCCTACTGCTGCAGGAATGCCAAGAACATTGCGACCACCAGTTCTACGTATATCTGTCAGAACCCAGCCCGACCAGTCAGGTCCCGTCGGGCTCCGGTCGGGTATCCATCCTTTACTTGCAGTAAACAGTCGCGTCAGCGGCGAGTAAATTATGAACCTTGTTACAGATATCTTACTCTGGTTACGAAGAGTTAACGCGCCATCCGCTCGCTACTTGCTGATGACTGCACGTTACACTAATAGCCGTTGTGTCACTATGGAATGTTTATCTTTCTCTATAGAGTTTTATTTAAAATAGAATAGATGAAATAAACATACTCCTGATTTTCTTAATTTGTGATTTAGATTAGTCTACTAATCAAAAATTGAGTCAAAAGACCAATTTTTGTCATGGAAGTACTACTTCAGCTTAGAAACCAAACTAAACATCGAGGTATGAACACAAACATGTCATTTTCACCTCCAAACCCTCACTATGATTTACTTTATGCTTGTAGAGGCACAAAACTTACACCATACGAGACTCTTTGTACATATTTGCTAAATACAGCATAGAGCAGCAGGCAGAGATGATACAGCTGAGACGCTGCCACACACTATTGGATTAATTGTGCTTTCTCCACCAGTGATTGACTGTGGACAAGGTCATCCAGTTCATACATGCTTTATGCTTTTCATCTCACAAATGTAAAGTCCGTCTATGTATGCAAGTGAGTGTGTCTGAGTCTGTGTGTGGGTGCGTGCGTGCACGTGTGTCTGTGTAGTAAAATACTATAGAGCTGCTCTCATGTGACTTCTCTCTGTGGCTGCATGTGGTTGTGTATCCCGTAGTTTGTGTGCGTGCGTGTGTGGTGCTCTAGGGCGAGCAGGGGCACACAGCAGTGAGACAGAGATGTGACAGTGATGGCTTCTTAGCCTCCGGCCACAGCTGGGAGGCCTGAGACCCACCCACCATGCTGACCTACACACACACACACACACACACAAACTTTAATGTATCTGCATTCCAGCAGCCGTAGCCGTCAGCATGTGCTTTACTCCAAACTATTGTGAGTGACTACGTGTGAGCACATGCCTGACACACACACACACACACACACACACATTTGTCGTCCACCTACATTTCATGTTTCTTCTCATCAGTTTTCTCATTCTCTTTGAGCCAGAGCTTATCAGGCAGGGCACAATGATTCACCACCAGTGTGAATAAGCCGCTTTCTGCATCAGGCTTTGTCTCTCAGACCAACTCCATGCACCGATACTTCATTGTCATCTGCGCTGCCTCCTCACCCTAAACATTTCATCTCACACGACCATATCTCTTCATTTTTTGCCTCTGTAACTCACACTCCTCAGCTCTGCAGTTACTTTCACTATTTTGATATGTTTCCCTCGCTTTCCACACCCTGTCTGACTTTTGTACGTTTCCAGTAACACCTGCTGTCAGTAACTATTTGGTGATCATATCCTGACATCTACGATGTTGCGCTTCGGTCTGAACAAGGTTATAATGAGTCTACTTGGCCTCCATGCTTAGCCATAAATATTAATGCTCGGGGTGAGCTGACAAGACCGCATGTTCTGTACTTGATTTCTTTGTCAAATCAGTTGTCAGGAAATGCTAAAAATGTAACGTTAACAGCCATAGCCATGCATTTCTGAAATCCTAAGTGGCTTGCATTTTTTGCATAGATCTATACTTCGCGATAATTATTTAACATGTTGTTCACTTGTAACTCAGGTTTTTACAAAGAAAGCTGACAAAAGACCATGACCCCCATTTATCAACCTTGTGTAAAAACGGGTGCAAATTTGAGTGCACATTTGGTTGTACGACACGGCTCACGTGTGATTTACGAAACATTCGTATTTGACCAATCCCAGCGTACAAATGATCCGGTGTTGATGCGGGTCACTGCTTAATTTGTAAATCATCAGGTCCCGGAACAACCGCCGGGTGTTGTTCCGGCACTAAGAGAAAGACAAAGATGTCACGGAATACATTTTTTAAAGCGCCTTTTGCTATTTAAATGAGCCAATAACATCATGTGAAAACAAACAACCAATCAGTGTTAAAGAAGCACAAACAATCACATGTTAAGGAGCCCATCCATCGCTCACTCTCTGAGTCTTCCGTGTTTCAGCAACAAGGACACAGCTAATGTAGCCACAATGGTTACTAAACATTCAGAACACAAAAAAACTTTTACACACAACATAAGGCCATAACTCATCTAATGAATCAGCACCACAGCAGAAAGAGAAAATAATTAAATAAATTAAATAAAACTACGCTTACCTTTTATTTGTCAAAATACCAAAAAAAAAAAAAACAGCCTGAATAGTTCTCCCCTGTGTCCTGTCTGTTGGAGGCAGGTTCTCCTGCATTAGCGTCATCGCTGCAGGTGCTGCTACTTGCTAAGCTAACTGCTGCTGTGCTGCTGCCACAGAAACAAGCTTGGACTTCTTTACCTCAGGCTTAACATCACTTATTGGCTTAAAAAAGCTCTTTAAATCCAACTGCCCTTTTTTTTTTAGCCATTTTCTACCATCTTTCAAGCTGACAGAGAAACAAATTTTGGGCAAAACCACCCTTTAGACGTAGCGTGGGGGCGTGGCTTGACTTTCCACTCTCTTCCTCATTTGCGCTGTGTGTCTACATTCAATCTTGTGTTTACAATGACATTTCTAGTGATTTCAACTCAATAAAAGACAGCTGTCCAAATATAATACTTCAAAATTGAATTAAACACCTAAAAGCAAAAAATTTTAATTTTTTGATGAGGTGCTGGATCCAATCAAATAAGTGCCGGTCAAAATCTGGGAAATTAGGCTCTGTTGCGGCGGCTGAATTCGATCGTCAATAACTTGTTACGCTCTCCTGTTTTGGAGGCCCCGCCCACTGAGGTCAAACAAGGGAATACGATTTTCCGAGATGAAAATCGACATCCTCACATCAGAGGTGGAGCAAAATGGTGTGCTTTTTGATCGTGTGAAAACTGGACTTAAAGGAGCGCATTTAAACGCTCTGTGGAGGAGGATCAGCTCCCGAGTAGGTGACGTCTGCCACCCTGTGTGCGCTGTGAACAACTCCACAGCAGAGATCCTGAGAGAAATATGATGTTCATACCGGCCTCAGTCCGTATGCTTTAGCCAATAAATATAAAAAAAAAATAACGATTAAAATTTTTTAATAATAACTATTTTCAGAGTCGCACAGATTTAGCTGTGATGCAGCACAAATCCACACACTCAGATTTGCGTACACGGTGTCAGACCTGACGTGAGATCTGATCATATCGTACGCTCACGTCAGATTTGATAACTACCTAAGCTTGCGTGAATATGGTTGTACGCCCATCATACACTCATATCTGAATGTACAAACGGTTGATAAATGAGGGCCAATATGAGGATGCAGGTAAACCTGAAACCAATCATAGAATGTATGTGTAAATTAAGTATAAGGAGTTACTGTGCCTTTATGCTGAAAGCTGCTACCCACAATATTTTTTAATTAGATAAATCATATTGTATGACGTCATGGATCAATGAACTGAACATTATTTACTCCAAAAAAGAAAGGAATAACTTCAAAATTGCCAGTTGAAGGTTTTGATTTGGTCTCCACAGTACACACTCTCTTATGACATTTGATGTTTTTGGAGAATTTTAGCACATTGCATTGTGGGATGTGAAGTCCCGCAAACGGATGCATCTCCAGTAAGTGTTTTTACTTCATTCTTACTGTGATTTGTTGTTTTTCTTTTTGACAGATAAGGAGGACAGTGATTCTCTTGACACCATTTTTGTTCTAGTTTGTTCCCGGTATTTCCTGTGATATCAGAATGAAGTAAAAATACTCTCATGCATCTGTTTCAATGACTCTCAGCGATCTCACAATGCAATGCATGAAAATATTAACAGTTTTTATCATGGAGAATAGATTAAAACAAACTTTCAAGTGGCAATTTCAACCTTTTCCATATCACCAAATTATCTTTAATTTATGTGGATTTATCGGATTTAAAAAAATAAATAAAAAAATTCTTTTCAGGAGGTTTAATTAGGATACATTTTTCTATATCTTGAGGTTTTCCACCTTTCACACTTATTCATGTTGCTTAAGTGCCTGGTGCTGTGTTGCCACGGTGTGACAGATAGGTGCACTCTTAGGAGTATGTTTATGGTTAGTCACTTATGCACTGCTGGGAATATACTGGAAGGTGCAAAAAAGACCAGAAAAAGATTGGTGATAATAGGACACAGGAGAGGATTTAATGAGGATGAAATGAAGACTTTATTTATTTATTTTTTTGTTTCTGACCTATCATCCTTAGCTGCTTGTTCATCTGTCATTAAAGAACTAACTATATTAAGATTGAAGATAAAAGTGTTCTGTATCTGCTTACTGATGTTTTGTGTATTGACCTTAATATTAAATGCTACAGATGTTGAGATGATGCTTGAAGTGGCTGATGCAGCTGGAAAAAATGCAAACATCATTACCTCACTTTGATAAAGGCTTTACCTGTGTGAATATTTATCTATGAATGATTATCTATGGAAAAGAGATAATTAGGTTGTAATCTATTCTATTTATACTGTATCGTTTGAGCCTGTGTGTTCTGTGGAGATGACACATTCTCAGGTCGTTGTACTGCTGAGCAAGGCACCTGTGAGCATATGCGGAATTTGCGGGGGGCTGGGGGAGCATTGACCCCCCCCCCCCCCCCCCCCCAGTTGTCAAAAGTTTAATTACAGTTTCCCCAAATGAATTAAAAAAAAAAAATACAATTTTAAATATAAGGTGCATATGTTACAAATAATTAAAGTGCCATAAAACACAGTGACTGTAGAAAATATATATGAATTCATTTGTTGTTCTTTTAAAATACCAGTATACATTTTTAGTGAAATGGTCCCAAACTTTTGAGACTTTAGGTTGGTTCTTCTTCTGTTGCGCAGTTCTCCTTCACATTGTAAATTGTGAAACAATGCTGGGCCCAGCAGTTCATGTTTGGTACTCCAGCAAAAATGAAGCAGAAAGCGACCGCCGCCCTGATTTTATCACAAATTTACAACATTAATTGCATTTTTTTGTAGTCACCATTAGCAATTATGTTGCTAATCATGTTTGCATTATTGTATATGTTAAACACATTGTGGTTGGCGCAAATTTCAAGACGGTTTATATATTTAATTCTGTTTTTTCTGTAAACCAAGTGGTTTGCTCTACATTAATGTATTAATTCTAGTAGTGTTGAGGTGGAATTGCACACGTTTGTCTCTCTCCATATGTGTGACTGTGCTGTGTGCAAACGCAGTACATGCAGATGTCAGCACAGTCCCAGGCGTGTATATCAGGTGCATGCAGCACCATTAGATGTTTCTATGACATGTGATTTACACTGGCTGTCAGGAGCCCTGTGGGGCTGTCTTCTTTTCTTGGAATAACCTACACCTGAAAAGACGACCTAAAAGTGGTGGGTCATTGTGTAATTGTGTGTGTGTGTGGTCAGAGCCTGCAGGGGTACAGAGCTTCTGCAACACTCATGATTTACACACACATGCACACCAAGCTGATGCTAAAGAAACGTATTAGATAATTAGCTGCTGAAATCTCTCTCTCTCTCTCTCTCTCCACCCCCTCTTTCCTCTCTTCCTGTGTGTGCAGTATGTGTGTTGTGCTGAGAAAGGGTAGGGTGCCATGTTTATTTATGTGCACTCAGTGCGGTGGGCGGTAAGGTGTGCACATGACTTAAGATGAATGCATAATGTAGCGCTTGTCCATGTGCACTCCCGTGGCTCAGGTGAGCTGAAAAGGTGAACCCTGTGCCCTACTCTGGTGGACGGGGAGGGGGGGGGGGGGGGGGGGGGGGCGTCCTGTGCAGCGTAAAGCTTGAGTCATTCCTGGAGCACTGAGCAGAACGGGTGGGGGGGTGAAGCTGGTTGTTTGTGTATCCTTGCTATAAGGATAATGATGTGATGAATGGAGAGAGGGAGAGAGTGGGAGAAAAGAGAGAGATTTCAAGGCTAATGCCTGAGGGGATGTCAGACAAACCTGTATATGTGTAATAACCACAGAGGTTAAAATGCTACACTGGCACCAGAGATGGCTGCCAAATATTTTGACATCCACTCTGCCTCCTCCGCACAGCTGCTGCTGAGGCTGAGGAAGAGAGGAATGATTTACGACAAAGAGAGAGATGGATTAATGTGAGTGAGAGCAGGGAGAGAGGAGAATTGGTACGAGTGTGGCCTATGGAGGTGCTGATGTACAGTTTCAGAGAGAGAGAGAGAGAGAGAGAGATCGGTGGGGAAGAAAAAGCGAAAGCTGCCTGTATGCTCGACTGCAATAGCGCCTGTCTGTCTCCCTTGATTTCTTTCTTCCTACGCTCCGTGCCTGAGGATGCGTCCATAGTGCCATTTATTTCAAGGTTGTTCTAAATGTGACTGATCTGTTGAGCCAGTGTGCTGTTTGCTCTGCTTTCCCTCACCACAGCTGCATGTGAAAAAAAGACCGCCCGTGTACACATCTGAATGTGTCCGAAAAAAAAAGACGTGTGAATCAAATCCTGCCTGACCTCAAGCACAGATGACTGTTTAATAGCATATTCAGATTTCACTTTCTGATAAGTCGTTGAATTGGCCACAAAACTCATGCTATGGGCTTTAAGATAGGTCACTTGATGCACAGTTTTTATTACAAATTGAAATGGGAGGGAAATTACTTTCTTGCAGATAGGAAGCTGTATTTGTGTGTGTGTGTGTCCGAAATGCCTCTATAAGCCCCTTGGGGTTTCATATATAGATTGTGTCTCTCATCTTCTTTATACTCTAGTGTGTATGGATAAATAACTCCTGTTCCCCTTAGATTAGCCCTGACCTTTCCACCCCCTTTATACGTACCTTAGCATGCCCTTACAACTCTTATCCCATGATTGCATTGTGAATCCTTCACAGTAACAAATGTCAGCTTCATTGATTGGCCATCGTCGCCCCAAAATAACAGATGCCTAAAAAAAAAAAAAAAAAAAAAGGGGGTGGGTTGTTGTGTATTGAGTCCCGAGGCTGTGCTGCAGACGTCCGTGATGAGAGATTGCAGGAAAAATAGAAAACCTTACTCATTAACTTCAAGTCTACAGCCCTAAAATTTCATGGATTAATCAATGCTAACCTACTTTATCAAACACACTTATCTTCCACATACAGAAATCTATGCATGTCCCTGCACAAGGGGTCGATAACAGGAAATATTTCACATCGCCCACCCTTTTCCATCTCTAATTCTCCTCCTCATCCCCTCCCCATAATATTTTTTCTCTTTCTTTCTGCCTCTGCGTCTTCTGTCATTACATCTTTGTCTCTTCTCTTACTTAAATGTCCTTGGGATTAGAGCGTGCGTTGAGGAGAGGGACCCATATCAGATAACTTATTGGTTCCTTTTGCCCATCTCTTTCCTATAATGTGTAACATTACCAGTGTTATTAGATAGGAGATTAATGGTGCCTGGCCCTGCTCCTCCTCCTTCCAATGGGATGTAGAGGAGAAAAGATAAAGGCGAATAAAGAGAGAATTGGAAGGTGAACAGAGGATGGTGGGATGAGTGGATCCTGTTCGACTCTGCAAACACTAATCCTGTAGTTAGAACATAGTTTTAGTGGAGCTGAATGACAGACAGCAGGGTCCTGAACTTTGCTATCTTGCTCTCCTTTCTTTTTCTTCTCCATTCTTCCCTCACTTTTGTTCTCCGCCCTCCTTCACCTATCTATCGCTCCATCTTTCTGAGGACTACTCTGCAGCCTTTGATCCTCCTCCCTCACATCAATCAGTGCAGACAGCACAGAGGAGAAGAAGAAAGAAGAATGAGTTGTCTTCCTGTGCTTCAGGTGCAGTCTCTGCCATGCCAATCTGGTTTATTCACACACTTATTTAGGCATTTATTAAGCGTCTACATAGTGCTCCTTGTTTCCCTTTCTGTTCCCTCTGAGGGCCAAATAGGCAGCAGGCGGATTGTCTGTAAACAAGGTTAGGGTCAATTATAATTGTAATTGCGTAGTTGATAATTAATTAATAATTAATGTGTAGAACTCTACATAAAACTGTAACATGGTTTCCCAGTTTTGCGTTAAATTATAATTGACAATTTTTATAGCATTGTCATGGCAATTACATTTACAAAGTAAATTATCTAAACTCATTTATGTCGTAATTATAATTGTATTGTATTTTAAAAAAAAAAAAAAAAATTGCTGTCTTTAAAGTAATTACATTTTCATTGAGTTTGTAATTGTAATTGCCATGACAGTTCTATAAAAAAATGTCAATTATAATTTAAAACTGGGAAAACATGTTACAGTTCTATGTAGCGTTCAACACATACTGTATGTAATTAACAATGATTAGAATATGTTTCATATCAAGCTTTTAAACATTTTACCATTTAAAAAAAAATAAATAAATCGAGGAGTATACACAAAAAGGCTCCCATATCAAAAATACTAAAACCTATATTTTCATAATTTAGGAAGCATCACAAGGTAACCAATACAGTATTTATGAAATAAATTAGATGATATGTATTTGTTTTTAGTGTATTTTACAGCTGATTTAGGACCTATTATCATAAGAGATGCTAACAGAACGCTAACACAAGTGGAAGGCTCAGTAATTGTGATTTACTGTAAGTGAACTTTTGGAATTGAGAAGGTAATTGTAATGTACTTTCTGAGGATAAAAAATAATTGTAATTGAACATGGATAATTGAAAACATAATTTGTCCCCAGCCCTGGCTGTCAATATATTTGTTTTTACCGTAAACACTGCTGATGTTAACCAAACTTATCTATGTTGCCTTTTAAATCCAAGAGGATTTTCTATCTCACTCTGTTATTCACCTTTATATATATATATATATATTTATTTATATATCCACTCACTTTGCCTCTTTCTATCCCTCCTGCTCCAACTCTCTGTTGAATGGGGTAATAACTTGCTCATTATTGGCTGTAAGAAATATCTACTGAGAGATTATGCTAGATATAAAAAGCTCACAGGTGATAGCAGTCAGAAACTCTCTGCATCCCTAATGAGGCCTGGGGATTGCAAAGCCCGCTCTACAGAGACCTGGCATCTTTCCGCTAAATGCACTGAGAGGCCAAACTCAGCCCAACCCAGTTCACCTTGGTCCATATCAGTGTGTTTTATCTGTTATGAGCAGGCTTGTTCTCTCTCACTTTGTCATACAGGGGAACACTATTTGAATCTTTGTGTTCCCCTGCTTCTCCCTTATCCACTCATTGCCGCTGCACGCAGACGGGAAATGAACGCAATTTACTCAAAGTCAACTGACTCACTTTTCCTACTTTTGATCTGCCGACATGTTTGTGATGAGCCGCAAGAAGTTTGCTAGTTAAATGCTTCCCATTTCCAGGCGTGGGTTTCAGGATGTGTTTTATTGCTGTTTCAGCTTTATGAGGCTCTCTTTATGGGAAATTGTTCCTCGTGCAGCCGACTCAGTACTCGCTTTATATGTACGTTGCATTGCTTTAAGCTTTTGTAAAGCATAAAATAAATTGATGGTTGAATAACTATAAATGCAAATGTGTTATTAAACAACACATGTACAAATAACAACTGTCAGGGTCCAGTGTTTACAGCAGACTCGTAAAGTTTTACCCCCTGCACGTTCTAAACCCTTTTTTTTTTGTACATGTAAGCTTGGATCAAAGGGTTATTCGAGAATTCCCGCACTCTACCTGAAAGTCTTTTTTATAACAAGACCCCCTCCGGTGAATGTCAAAATTTTATCCTTGTGAACACGTCCATGTGGTGCTTTTTTTAATATGCCAGATTCACACTTCTTTGTAACTGCACTGTTCCAGTCTGCTCTAAAAAATAGAAACGCATGCATGCTGGGCTAGTGTTTAAACACACCAAAGACTGAAGTTTTGACTAATGTAGAGTGAGAACATGAAAACTGCACCCTGCAATGTAGCCTGAGCTGTCCTCACTGTACGTCACCAATGCAAATGTTCACTCCACCTGGCCAACTGAATATGAATATGTTCTTCATCATTTGAGATACTCTACACTCTACACTTGTACTTTGGGAAATAACTGAATGGATGAAATGTTAAGCTGAGTCAGAACAGATAAAACAAAATCAAACCTAACTCTGGGATTAAAATACCAGTATGTTAAAGAGTTGATTTCCAAATCATTTTAAACTCTATATATTCTTCTTCTACTCATTTTGGTAAGTATATTAGGAAGAAAGCAACATATATTTTTAAGGGTTGGGGGAAAAAAAATCGCGACTCTAATCATCCACAATTCTGAATCGATTCATTAGCTTCAAAAATTGATTTTTTTTTTTTCAAGAAAAACTCTGATTCGGAAGATCCGTTTAGAGTCTTTACTCAGGAAACGCTGTAAACTGAACATACAAATACATATTAGTGTTCTCATAAATAGAAAATACCACTATACAAAAAGTCTGCTAGCTTCATGCTAACGTCTATGGTAAAACCCTCATGCTAACATTTCCCGCGATCTGCAGTGATTTATATAACACGCCGTTTATGCTTAACGTTCACAAACACAGTCTTAGGAGTGTTATCAAATAGTACACTTAAACACACTCACAAGCATAGGTTTTTTCAAGCCGGAAATACAAGAACTTAGTAGAGACCAGTAGGCCATGGGCTTTCAAGATGGCGACTTCCGACTACTACGGCAACAGTGTTCGGCCAAAACACACAAACTCACCCAGACCTTTACAGTTTATGACACGATCTCAACAGGAAACAACAGCGACCCCAACTTGTATAACATAGACAGCACAAGGAGTGTGTGTCTGTGTTGTTTAGCATGAATACATTTTGTCTGAAGTTTGCATTTGTGTGATTACATCATTGGAATCAGTTTATTTAAAATTATCTTATACAAACTGTATTGTTTTGATGCCATAATTTGCCTTAACACACTATGCATTGTATATACGTTTTTGAATTGAGAACCGATTGAATCAAGAATTGTATCAAATCGTGAGACATCCAAAGATTCACATCCCTATTTTTTTTTTTTTTTTTTTTTGCAGTCCGGTATCCAAAAAAAGGGAAAACTCTAAAATAGCAGGTGTACTTTGCAAAATGTCACGACACAACACACAAAGTGCTTCAATCACCCACACAGAGTTTGATTCTTTTTTTAGGCATCTGACAGCCTTTACTTGGTGTTTGTTACCTTCCTTGACCTGTGGGGACTATTAAATGTCACTCCACTTTAAGTCAAGGAGAAAGACAACTTCACCTAACTTCTGCACACAGTTAAAGGTCAGACAAAGCAGTGGTGTTGACACAAGCACCTTTCAACCAAAAAAAGAGAGGAAAAAAATAACAGGCGCATTGACTGAAAAAGGATGTACAGTCGTAAGCATGTAGTTGCTTAGGAATAGTTTAAAAAAAATGTTGCCAGAGTGATGTGGAACTTTTAGGGCCAATGCGATGGGGTTTTCAAAAGCTGATATCCAATGTAACGGCCGGTAACCAATATATCAGCCGATACATCGGTTAAAAACATTGCACACAGAATATTCATAGTACACTCTACATCACACGTGTCAAACTCAAGGCCCGGGGGCTATATCAGGCCCTTTAAAGCTCCCGATTCGGCCCGCAGAAGAAAGTTACTGTAAAAAATGACAGGGAAAACATGACTCATTGTGTAAATCACCAACTAATTCAGTTGTAGACATCTCAGTACTTCCAAATACACAATTTCAATATGACTGCACTTTTTTTCCATGATGATATCACATGATGGCAGTGATATTTCCCCAAATTTATTAAAAATTGTTTAAAAAATTCAAATAACTTTAAGATCCTGCAGGGACTGACATCTGTCACCTATTGCTTGCATATTGCCGGTGCCTTACATACACTAAATGTTATTATTGGTGAAGCTCAAACTAGGGCACATGAATGATAACATTTCTCGTTTTACCTCCTAAAATCTGCGGCCCACTTCAGATTGAACTGGTCTGTAATTACTTGTAAAATTTGTTTGACACCTCTGCTCTACATGAACACACATTCTTAGAATTTCCACAATATGATACAAGACACAGAAGCAGAACATTAGTAAATGAAATTGAAATAATGAACTTTTATTGATCACACTGTCAACGTTAAGACTGTACAGCCACTGACAAATAAGAAAAGTCAAACATTTGCAAACTGTTTCTGGAATACAATGTTAAAAAAAAAAAAAAAAAAGAAGAAAATACTAAAAAAAATAAAGATTTATGACATTAAACCATTCCCTCCAGGATTTTGCGATGTTGCGATCGCAACTATTAACGCAAACTCCACGAAATCAGTGCGGCATTGCAATTTTTCCAAAATCCTACAACTTTCCCGCAACTTTGCTGAAAAAAAAACCATATAAATATGCGGCGGCTTATCGTTATTTTTGGCATTTTAGTGCTTGTAGTTGCTGCGGAAGTAATGGAGGATGTACTATGGGCTTTGCGCCATAGACATGTATACGTCGACCGCTATCTATGTATATTATGTCTGTGCTTTGGGCTGCTCGCTTACAAGGAACCTACGAAGAAGAAAATGCCTACGTCACATCCTGTTTTCAACCAGTGCCGGGAGAAAGCATTCAATGGAGTCATGTGATAGAAATACCTCGTATGTGCTTACAAAAATATTGGCTAAGAACCGTGCAAAACAGTACCCAACGTTGCTTCAGAAGAGTGGAGGTAAACGTATTTTTTTTAGGACATGTCTGGTCAATATGTATTTATAATTGGTAGAAAAAAATTACTTAATTGAAGAATGTTTTAGGGCTGAAAAAAAATTGCAGCTTTTTACCGCAAGTTTTGGAAAAATGGCCCGTGAAATCAGGCATTTCAGCCTGCAGCAATCACAAAAAATGCCCGCGAAATCCTGGAGGGACTGTTAAACTTGTGGATCCATCTAAACATCTGACTTTCATTAGAAGTAGTGAACATCCCGCCTCCAACATGTTCAAAGCTGATGCAGAAACAGAAGTCAAAGTACTGCATTTTTTAAACAATTGCAGTTATTTGACAATGAAAATTACTAATATATTGACATCACAGTGTGTATCTGCATTTATTCTTTATGTTTGCCCCGTGCTGGACTGGCTACCTGATTACCACCTTGAGGAAGATGAATAAGCAACATTTTGTAAACTTAAACAGAATTGCATAATGGTGTTTAGGATGCGTGATATTTGGCTGGGGGGATGTTTTAGGTGGTGGCGCTTGTTTTTTTTTTTTTTTTTTTTTTAAAAAAAGCAACATTTCCAGAAAAGTGAATTTCCATATTGTGTCAACATGCTGTCCCTCCCAGGGTGATGAGAATGAATGCACCCAATAACAACGGATGTGTAATTGTTATGTGTATTTTCCAATATGTAGGTTCGTGTGTGTGTAGTGGAACATCTAGTTTTCAGTCACAGCACGACAATTTATTACAGTTTGTTTACCTGGCCCTGAAGTGTTCATTACACAGTCAGAAAGCATACAGACACAGAGCTGCAAGGTCGCCATCCGGCAGGCCAAATTGAGAAGCAGTCCTCAATTTAGCAACTCTTAGGGGAACACCACAGATGCATATCCACACATCGATTCAAGTCTGGACATGTAGACAGGTATCAAACTACTTAATGCATTAGTTTTTTCTTACACTTTAGCTGCGCTCTCTATAGAGAACAAATCTAAAAGTTAGGGGAGAGTAATTTTTAGAAAACCTAGTACAATGTTGAATTATGTATCAAACAATAAATAAATAATGAAGAAAATGCTTCTACCTGTCACTGGAAACAGCACTGGTGGCAAACTTATACGTCGGTGAGGTGAGAATTACCTGATTTCATTTCCCTTTGTGCTTATCATTATAATGATTAATGCCGAGGATATTATTTTACAGAACATTTGATCATTTCACGTCATCCCAGACGGCTTGGTTGTATCTCGCTTTCACGTTAAACTCCTCATTAAGGACTTGGTTTATTGCTGTGTGTGTGTGCATGTGTGCATGTGTGTGTGTCTACAGTTATTATAGGAAAAAAAGTGTATGTTCATAAATATTCAAACGTGTAAGGTGTCACAGATACTAAACGTTTACATTGTCCTCACATTATCTGTGAGTAGGGATGCAGATTTTTTTTTTTTTCAAGGTTAATAAACGAAGAAATCAAATAGTGTGTGTTTCAGTTTTTAACACGAGGGCACTGAGGGTGGTGCGGTGTGTGTGAGGGTGGGTGTGTGTGTGGGTGGGTGGGTGTAGTTGGAATCAGACACACAACTGCAACCACTGCAATTCCAATCAGGACTTCTTTTTATTTCCGCTCCACATCCATTCACTGGGAACTTTTCCCTCACTCAGCATTAACACCAGTGTTGTGATTTTTGCTCTTTGTGGGATGTAGGTTTGGCTTTCTTTACAAGCCTCAGTCCTTGCTCTGTCGTAGCCAGGGGCGGGTCTAGGAAATTTTGGTTAGGGGGCACCTGCAGGGCCACAGACTGGGATTATGGTGGCACACTAATTTTCAAATAATAAAACAACCACTTAACATCCCAGTTAGTAGTTTTTACACTAAATTATGTGATTATTTGCAACATGGGCATTTCCTTTAAATGTTGAAGCAACAAAACATGCTAAACATCTAATATATATATAGTTAATGTTATGAAATATGGGATCATATCTGCATCCAGATCAAATGCCAGCAAAAATAAAAATAAAAAAAAATGTATGTATACATTTTTTAATTAGTTATGGTTGTAGATGTATCACTGTTTCAAAAAAAAAAAAAAAAAAAAAAAAAAACAGAAATAATTACAATCTACAATTTAATTTGTCTTTTGTGAATCTGGATGGGGTGGCACTTGGGGTGGCCAATCATGGCCGTCTATGGCCGTAGCCCTGTTGAGGGTTGTACCAAGCTGCATGAATTTATAATAATGATAATGATAATAAATGTTCTTATTGATTATCCAACATCAGTGCTTTTAGTTAAAGAAGAAAAAAAGGCTTTTTAGTGAAATTAAAGAACATACAGTATAGTAGAGGTTATAAGGCAGCAGAAAATTATTAAACTGTCAACAAAGAAATCCCCATTGAAAGAGAAAATGCAAGGCTTACAGACTGTTATTGTAAGTTTAGGGAGTATAAAAGCAGAAACCTTTGGGGCTTTGTTTTCAATGGTGAGGGTCCACATGGAAAACAAGAGCTCTTTCCAACTCTGTCCATAGTAGAATCATCTGACGAATGTGGAACGTCCTTATTCATTATGTAGTGATGTATGTGGTCTTCAAACAAATAATATATATATATATATATATTTTTTTTTTTTTTTTATGTGACTTCTTAATGCTGTGTCAGGCTCCAGTTTCTTAGTCTGGTTTAAACTGGTCCCATCACTAGACCCACAACATAAATAAAGACAAAGCTTCCAACAGTGAGTTTTAATTGATTATCAATGGTGATACATTTGTTAGTTATCCTTGGATAGTTAGAATACGTTCAGACAGCAAATCTTAATGCAATATTTTGATTTTTTTTTTTTTTTTTTTTTTTTTTTGAGAAATAACATTTTTTTAGTTTTTTGTGTGCTTACTCATATTATACATTAAATGCCACTTCTATCAGTTTAAAGTAAGACCCTGAAGTGACCTTCATACGCAAGGTAAAATGTGACCACACAGGCACGCACTGTGTTTTCAGAAGGCATTGCGTATTAGTGGGTGTGGCACTGACAATACGTTAAATTAAGATATTTATTCATTCTAAAACCTCACTCTCACTTAGGATTACAAATACAAGTGGCCTGAGTAAGATTTGGGAAAAAATCTGTTTTGTTTTGTTCCCACTGTCACTCACAGATCAGATACAGGTCGTTTTAGCCTGCAGTCTGAGACGAAACAAGATTATTCCGTATGAGCAGCAGATACTTAAGACTCCATTTCAGCACATGAATTATGCAATTAGTTGGAATCAAAACATTTGAGTCCAGTGAACCAAATTCAATCGTCTTACTTTTTTCATGGCTGGACATAAATAAAAGACGTGAAATGGAGGAAAGATAACTTAAATAATTTTGATAAGTACATCAGACCATCATCAAAGAAATTGCTTTCATGAATTACTTATGAAAAATAACCAGGATTTACAGATGGATCAAAAGAATGAGCGCAGCCATCTGATAAGCGTAAGAAATATCATTTCCAGAACTGCCAGTTCAATAGTGAACTGAGGGAATTTGGAGGAAAGCGGGTATTTTAGTCCCTCTGGCTTCTTTGGATTGGTGCAAAGATAGACTAGTTTTTTTTATTTATTTATTGTCATTTTAAAAAATAACTTATTGTCATTTCGACATACTGCACTGCATAGAGCATCTCACCATTTGGAAGATGATTTCCTCTATATTTTCCATGTGTGGGTGCATATCTGCACCATCTTTTGTGCTTTGAGTTGGAAGGACTGACAGTTAAACCTGCAAGAATCCACTGATGAAAACTGGGAACTTTTCATAGACTTAAACGCCGTAGTTGAGAACAAAGCTCAGCGTGGTGCTACTCCGTCAGCATTTGGCCAATTATCTGTAGGAATAAGTGAAATCCACCACAACAATAGCATGTAGGAGAACGATCTCCTGAGAGGAATTTGGAAAGAGGATGATTGAACAACTGATGCATAGCAGATGCCCCAGTTTCACAGTGTACTTTAACTGCATCGCCACGTTTGCCTCAAATGAACTGTTTGCTAAAGCCTTCACGTGAACGGCTGCTGAGTAGTGCTTGTGGTGGCTTTTTCCCCATCCCTGTAATCCAATTTGTGGTTAATCAGATTGAGTGAATTCATCATAAGTGCTGATAATATATAGTTGGTGTTTATTGCAGTATCCTTTTCTTTTTTTTTTTTTTTTGGATTGGATTATTGCCGAAACCCCAGCACAAAAACAAGTTTTAAGATTTATCTAGCAAGTGTTTTTAACTGCTCCCTGTATATTAATCTCATTAGGAGAGCTCTATGGGAAGTGGGTAAGGCACACTCCATTATTTATGGAAGTGTAATTATCTATGGTGTCACAAGCAGGCAGGAATTTACAGGACCCGGTTCTGCATCAGCACAATAGCTAGTTAGGTAATGAAGCAACAACACCTTCAGGCCCCATAATACACTATCTGATGTGCTTCACTGTCGTTTCAGGCCCGCTTTATGCTGCACTACTCTGCATTCAGTCAACGTAGTGGCAGGTAAATGTAGAGGAGCAAAGTACAATGTTTAAAAATAAAAGGATTATCTAAATCAGTAGATAAGCTTGAGCATAACATAATAAAGTACAAAACCAAAGCCCACAGAGAGAATGGCTAGGTAGAGAAAGTGTGTCCAATCACTCTTTAAACAGTGATGAAAGGTAACCAGAATAGGAGGAACACCTGAATGGAAACATGAGGGAACTTAAAGACCGTGTAAAGCAAATTCTGACATTCTGACAAATTCCAATGTTTGTGTTCAGGATTTAATGGGAGGTTCAGAAATGTGGGACGTGTTACGTAACGGAGCCATCATTAGCATAAAGCCGACCCTGCTGCTGAAGCACACCAAACTTCCGTGACCTCCAGCGGGCGCAATTCAGCCGAAAACAAACCACATATTTGGGCTCGGGAATAAAACGCGTCCGCTGGTGCCACATTTTTACCATGAAATTAGCAAATTTATACTCCGCAACTTTGTTTTCCGCCTCTAGCGGCCGCAGTTTTTACTCTTTTGGAAGCACTATCGACGCTGGAGCCGCTTTCACACTGCTCTTTACCATAGACACAGTAAGGAGGCGGTGCCCTTCCCGCGCGTGGGCGTGGTTCCCTCGCCTCTATTTGACACGCCCCCAGCATTTCGCAGCAGAGAAAAGTGTTTGTTTTTTCATGATTTTGAGACTTCATTTAATATACTTAACAATTTTTTTCAGATTTTAAATCTGGCTCAGTGGTGTGACAAACTCATAACATAAATTTATTTCTGCTTTACACAGACTTTCATCACTTTCTCAGCACATAAGACAGCATGTGTTGACAAACACAGGAATCCAAAGACCACAGACTGAAACAAACAGGAAAACCTATTCACCAGGTACCAAATTAACTAACTTAAAAACAAAACCCACAACAGTAATGGAAGTAAATCAAAACCCAACTGAAAAAAAAATTCTCATTGCCTTCTGACAAATCGTACCCGATTCTTGGATTTTAGATTGATAATAAACATTTTTCAAATTGTAATACAAACCAGGTGAATCCTTTTCATTTAATATTGAATACAACATTGAAGTACTGTGAGGTGTTATTTAAAAGAAAATGTTAAATAATTCAGCAGTTGACATGTTAAATGGACTATTAATCAGCAATAACCAAAATATTGAATCGATAATCGTTAATAAATGAAAATTTATCGTTTGTAATCGAATCGAGACGTCAATAATCCAAATTGAATCGAATCGATTGAGGTGATTAAACAGCCTTAAGGATGAGTGTTTTTAGGAAAACCAGTATTTAGCTCAGTAAATAAAAAAATAAAATAAAAAAATACCATGCAACTGTAATGTAATTATAATAGTAAGTAAATACAATCTTCTTTGTAAAATGTGGCTAATTATTGTCTCCTATGGTCAGAAGTGTGATAAAATGGCCTCTACAGCATAAAATAATCTTGTTTCAATAGATTACAAAAAAATATAGTATTTAATGGAGCAATAGTTCTGTTAATAATTCCAGCAAGTTCATTTTGTCATCTTTTTGAATAATATGTTAAGGTTTAATTTCTTCATTTCATTTATTCAGACATATTATTCAAAAAGAAGACAAAATTAACTTTCCGTAATTATTACGTCGATGTCATGTTCAAAACTGTGTCCAACCATCGGACACATCAAAGCGATCAGCACAGCAGACACCTCTGAGGAATACTGGCAGTCGACAACAAAACATGTCAGGGGATCAAAGTAAACTTCCTGAAAAAAAGCTAAACCATAACATATTAATAGTACTGTTAGTTTGTGGTGAATTGTCCAAAAAAACATTGCCTAAAAAAGAACTACGAACATTTCTCAATTATTTTTTAAATGAATTGTTAAATCTTTCCAAGTACCCCGTGCAATGTGCTCCTGTAAAGGTACACGTACCCCTTTTTGGGAACCAGTGTTTTAACCTTTGCAGGGTTGACACGTGGTATATTTATATTGAGCGCAGTGTTTTTCAGTCGATCTGTTTTACTCAGGGAACAAAAACTAGTGAGTAAGTTAGAAAAGAGGTTACACAGACCTGAAAGAAAGCACAAGTGGAGACACAACTTGCTCTGTGGTCCAGCGTTTCCCCATATACAGACTTATAGAAGCAGCTTCCACAGCAGCTGCTGCAGCAACGATGGGGTCATTTACATATAAATGAAAGTTGCCGATCACACACTGCTGACCCCATTTCAGCGGACAGACAGACGGGTAGGCAAAGCAAGCACCAGCGAGTTGCCGAATTACTCCAAATTACAGCATTTCCATCTCCCCATCAGGCCTGTCAGACCTGCAACCATCGCCCTTGCAGTTTTTCACACTTCCTCTATGCAGCCACCACCAGGTTTGGAGTGACTCTAATTGGCAATGGTGAATTTAAAGGACCGTCAGAGCCTGAGGCTGTCAGCACCCGGGACAGCACAGCAAAGAAACAACATAGCCTCCATGTCACAGCGTGCCATAAAACAACACAGTCAGGTTAGCATAGCACAAGCACAGCACAGCAGTCTTTGCACATCACAGCGTGACACAGCTCAACATAGCATGGTGCATCACTGTATATGCAACACCTGAGCTCAGCATCAAGTGCAAGGAATCCTGCACCACACTGATTCACATTACTGTGTATGGGTACACATGTTGTGTAGCCTACTTCATGAGTTCCTTTATTACATTATCTTTATACACTTTACTTGTAGTTTTATACATAAGACTGACATTATGCTGTCGTTATTATGATATGCCACCTGCCATTAGCATTAATGAGGCTGTCATTAAGTGTTGTTTGTTACCCTAACCCTACGTTACCCTAACCCAGGGGTCTGCAACCTGCGGCTCTGGAGCCTCATGTGGCTCTTTGACTCTTTTGCAATGGCTCCCTGTAGCTTTAAAAAATAAATAAATAACTTTTACAGAGGGTATTGATTGATGAGTAAAAATAACTACAAATAAAATTATGATAAATTAGTTAATCTAAAAATAAATCACATTGTGCAATAACTCAGCCACCTTCTCACCTCCTACAACATCTACAAACCATCAACATTCCTTGCAGCTGCGGCGAACCTTAAGTTTTAAATCCCTGGTAAGATAACTAAACAAACAGACTATTCTGGAAGAAAATAAAGATTTTATTTGTGTGGCGAAAGATTTATTTAATTGCCAACATTAATAAACACTTTGAGAGTAAAGGTTGCAGACCCCTGCCCTAACCCCTAAACCTAACCCTACGTTACCCTAACCCCTAACCCGAACCATAACCTTTTGTTACCCTAACCCTACGTTACCCTAACCCCTAAACCTAACCCTACGTTACCCTAACCCCTAAACCTAACCCTACGTTACCCTAACCCCTAAACCTAACTGTACGTTACCCGAACCCCTAACCCTACGTTACCCTAACCCCTAACCCGAACCATAACCTTTTGTTACCCTAACCCTACGTTACCCTAACCCCTAAACCTAACCCTACGTTACCCTAACCCCTAAACCTAACCCTACGTTACCCTAACCCCTAAACCTAACTGTACGTTACCCGAACCCCTAACCCTACGTTACCCTAACCCCTAACCCGAACCATAACCTTTTGTTACCCTAACCCTACGTTACCCTAACCCCTAAACCTAACTGTACGTTACCCTAACCCGAACCATAACCCTCTGTTACCCTAACCCTAACCTTACGTTACCCTAATCCCAAACCCGAACCATAACCTTTTGTTACCATAACCCTAACCCTACGTTACCCTTGCCCCTAACCCTAACTTATAACTCTGGCCCATCTCACCCGTGGAGGGCGCGGGGGATGCGACATCCCCACTTTTATAAAAACAAAATTTCCTCCCCCTCACTGTTTACAGAGGGAAACGTATTGGTCCAGCAATTTTACGAATCTGCTGTTCCGAGAAGGTAAACAAAGACTTAACATCAATGAGTAAAGTGTAAGTAAAGTGACAAAAAATGAGTAACAGGCGGCAAGAAAAAGGTGACTAAAATGGGCCAAAAGCACTCAAGGGTGGCAAAAAAAGAGGACATAGGTAGTATGTAATGGCTAAAGGTAGCTGAAATTAGCAAAAATGTGGCAAACAATTGTGAAAAAGAGCGAAAATGTGGAACAAAATGAGGCAAAATGTAGGGAAATAAGGAAACTATTGTTATTTATTGAGCAAAAGTTAGCTTACTTAGATGAAAAGTGGCAAAAATAGTTAAATAATCGACAGAAATGTGTCAAAAAGAAATGCAAAAACTGACAAAAAATAGAGATGTTTATTGGCAAAAGGAAGGTAAAATCTGAAAAAAAGGACAAAACTTCCTAATGGGACAAAGGAAGTTGCAAAATGGCCAAAGAAAAAGGTATAAATGGGTTAAAAAGTTTCCCTTTTAAGGTTTTCTGGGGGAATAATAATGCATCATCATGGTTTAAGTAAATTAATTTCATAAACTAAATTGGGAGTGAACGGTTGCCCTACCCTTAGAACACCCTCACTTTTTAACCTTAACCCTACCTAACCCCAATAGATTCCACCACTTAAGCGTAAAATGCCAACATAGCTCCAAAGGTGTCATAATTTAGCGAAAGGTGTCATGATTTAGCCAACGACACTTAATGACAGCCTTATGTATACAACTTCAAGTAAAGTGTTACCCTTTGTTCTTTAGTTCGTTCTTACAGCATTTGTGTACATGATTGTTTGCATTTGAATCCTGAGCCAAATGAACTCCCAACATCACCATCGAAATCACGTGCACTTTCCACACACACACACACACACACACACGCACGTTAACACGCACGCCCTAAGTGCCACAGTCCTTAGTTCTCAAGGTTTTACAAGACAGATTAATGCTACAGGCTGGCATGATTTTAATGTGACAGCTGTGTCCTTTTCAAGGCGGACACACACACACACACACACACACACACACACACACACACATACACTCCATAAAAGACAATACTATGACACAGCTTTTCTTTTTTTTATTGTGCAAAAAAGTAACTGATAATATCCTATGTTGAGAGACGGTCAAACTTGCTTGCTGCAGCATTGTATACCCACTAAAGCAGCCTTTTCTACTGTATTTATCCTTCCTCTGTCTAATTCCTGGTTAACCAAACATGTGCCGTTAGTAGTTCATTAAAAGAAGTCTGCCCCTGCGTGATTTCAGTACAGCAAGGCAACGGGAAAGAGAAAAAAAAAAAATAGGAGGTTAAGATAAGAGAAGAGAGTAAAAAACACGATTCTCTAATTACTCAAGATTGATGCATCCAGTGAACATCGTGGTAATCAGTGTTGTTTTTATTTGTTTAACAGCAGGACAGGGATCACAGGCAGGCCCAACCAATCTGATGATTAACAGAATTAATGTATGTGTGCATGTGTATGTGCACATTATGCTTAAATTATTTACATTACTTTTTTTTTAATCTATTTTAAGAAAATAGGAAAGAGAATTGCCCTTCGGGGTGAAATTACTTTGATGATAATATTTAAAGGTTTTGCACTCGTAAAGCTTGGTTTTTATTTGCTCTGTGTCTTTTTTTGGTTGAAAAAAACTAGCAGTAAGGAAGGGTTGCGAAACGTTTTGCAAAGTCGCACATAGTGTCTGGTTCAGACCAAAATAACTTCCATTCATGACTCACCCAGTATGGAGTGTTCGCTTCCACTTAACCGCTAATAGTTCACTTTTTTTTTACAGTGCAGAGCAAGATGTACACAAGTGTCATTTGGAAGTGCTGTGACATTTACACACATCATCAAGCTTGGAGGCTTTGTATAGATTTTGCATTAGTTTTTATACCTAAAGGAAGGGTGTGATCACATTTCTTAATTATTATTATTTTTTATTTTTTTATTTATTGACAGAATAAAATAACAAAACATCCCACCCCAACCACTCCCCCATACATTCATACCACAATCATCCATACATTCATAGTGCTGTGACAGGAAAGCTAAATATAAATAAAAAAAAGAGCACAAAGCAAACTAAAATGAATAACATAACAGAATGAAAAATGTAATCAAATCAAAATATTAATCAAAAATCAATAAACAAAATACAACCTAATTAGCAAAACATGTATACCATAACAAATGGCACACCTTTGAAAGAAAGTACACGTAATAACTATATCTCTAACTCAAGTAAGCAGACAAAACATTTTCTTTCATGCTTACTTATTCTGTTATTTGTTGCTATAATTGTTTCTAGCATATACTGATCACATTACTTGGCATTGTGCTAGTTTAATCGGCATGTTTTATAAATGAAATAACAAACTAAAAAAATAATACAATTTTCTTGTAAACCGTGTGCATATTTTTTATAGTCATTTTTTTGTGATGCCATTTTCTATTGAGCAGTGAGAGGGAAACATTTATCACTGTTAAGTGAATATTTTGCATCGAAAAATCATTATTATTATAAATAATGAATCCACTTGCCGGTTTTGTGTGTATTTGGGATAAAAGAGTGGAATTTGTCAGTAATAGCACAAATTTAAAAAAAGTCATTATCACTGGTTTTTAAGGACTAACTTTTCTGTGATGCACACTTTTGACTTTTAAATGACTTTTAAAGTCTTTATTGTGTGGACTACACATGATTAAACTTTCAATTAACATATATGTTTATATGATATTTCATAAGATTGTCTACTGCTGGATTGTCTTACCTTTAATTTCAAATGATTTAAATGTATTGCTATCCTCTTTTTTATTGTTGTAGAGCAAATGTTGATAACAATCCTCGCCTCAAGCTGCAAAAGAGACTCTATGCCGGCTATATGTAATATGCAAAGGTAAAGGTTTGCTCTTCATCTTCATCAGGAGCTTTTAAGACCCCGAGACACAATCCCTCTAGTGACCAACCTTTTTCCCCTCGCTCATCATTCACTCAACCATCTCTGTGCATGTATTCATTTATAAGTGTTTACAGTGGCTGTAACAGCCTCTGCTGCTCGTCTGTAAGTGGAACACATGAAATGAGTTGTGCTATGAATCACGGCTACACATTACACTGGGGCTGGATGTCTAGGATGCTAATGAAAGCCTAAAAGTGCTGCTGTGTCTTTGATCTGAGATCGAGAAGAGGAGACTTTAAAAATGCAAAAGGGAAAAGGGTTGGAACTTAAATTTAGTTTAGGAGAGAGAATGAGACGGCAAGAAACCAAAGGGTTCAGAAAAAGGTTATTGGAAGGGAAGCCTTTGGGATATTGTGTATACAATTGACTTTAAAAACATAGAAATTTAAAGAAACATGCACAAAATGACAACAAAAATACACAAAATACAACAAAAAATAATTAAAAACACACAAGATGGCTATACAAAAATGGCAAAAAAATGGACAAAACAACAAAAAGCATACAACATGAGAAATAACATGCAAAACAACATCAACAAAAAACACACCAAGTCTTTGTTCTTTCCTGTATTCTTGCTCAGATTGGTCATTATTCTATAAATGTTGACGTGATTTGGACCTCGGCTCAGACAGTGGCCCTCGCTGTGATAAAAGTTGCCCATTTCTGGTATTATTGTTAACTTTGGTAAAGAGGGCATACTCGGATAATATGCAGTATATGAGTTGTAGAAAAATTATACGTAAATATCGACATACACAGATTTTCGGAAAGCACAGAAATGAAAAACACCTGAAAGGCATTTTAAAGCGCAGCTGTCCTACTGTCCTACCCGGGCCTAACCTCTATCAGCCCAGGCAATGTAGTGTCAGCAATGACATTGGGATTCTATTAGCAGGTTGTGTGAGGCTCTGGCCCCTTGCCCTGTGGTGAGACCTACCATTGATCTGTCATGGGAGATGGCGGCTCCCTGCTCTCCGTTCCCATAGGGCTCAATTTGAACCTTTCCAAAAAACCAGGACTAAACTCTCTGCTTAGAATCCACCTGGGGAGCTCTGAGAGTGAGGTGCCGGGAACTCAAGGTCAGGCGTGACATTGGTGTGCAGATAAAGACGACTGGGCTTGGTCGACACCGACGATAATGGGCAGTGAAAAGTTAGGTTATTTGTTATTGATTCCCAATGAGGGAAATCACCGGGTCTATATAATGCTGTTTATGGCTGGCCAAGGGCTACGGTTGCATTTTTGTGTGTATATGTGTGTGTTGATGCATGTGCATGTGTGTACCTGGGCCGATCAATGTGAAACTAACAGCATCTTCTGAAGGACAGAAGAAAGAATTGAAAGTCTTTCTCTCCCACTCCCAGTACTCCCTGTCATTTATCGTTCTCTTCTGAACAAGCACACAGTGATGTGTTTTCCCTGCCAGCCTCATTTGTATTTTTACTGAATTACCCCGGATGCGCAACCTGAACCCACTTAAGCATGTCACTTAGCGTTTGTTGAAGTTGGCTGAGACACGTCCCTCATCAGGTTTCAATGAGGACGGCTGTAGATAAGTGGCCACTTGTCATGTTTATTTATTTCATTTTTACAGATTTGCACATGAAGCCAATGATTACTGTCCAAACTGTTTAAAGCAGAAAGCAAGAAAGCAGCAAGTGGCAATGATGTGTCCAATTTTTCTTGATATGTGCAAAAAATATCAGTCCTTGCGTCTTTCATTTAAATCAATCAGATGGCTTAGAGGGATTAAACCAAGCATGCTCTCTTTCAGTTGAAGAAAGGTTGAACACACAGAAGTGCAGCAACACAGGAACAAATTGTCATGCAGTCTTTCAATCCTTTGCGCCTCACACAGTATGAATCATGGGGAAGGGACACAAGGGTTTTATGTGAATTAACAAATGAAAGTGCAAACAGAACAGAGTATTGAAATTGCCCCCATGGGCAGTTTTCGGTGGCAGCGCGACGCTTCCTGCTGCTGCTCCATTTTATATGTATGAAAATCTCTCACGGATCCATGATATACATTATAGATGAGGGCTCCCAGTCACTGGAGCAGAATTTTTCCATGATATGCACCCCCGCCAACATCAGCTCTGCTGCCGCCCACTCCTCTCCTCTTTTTTGCTCATCCTTTTCTCCATTCATTCTGGATTCCATATGTTCTCCCATTGGAGGACTGTTTCATCCCTCACCAGCTCCCTTTCATCCCTTTCCGTTCCTTTGGTCTCTTATCATTTCATCCTTCCATAAGTCAAACCTTACATCTTTACTTCTGCTCATCCACCCTTCCTTCTTTTGGCCACCCTCACCCCCCACCCCCCAACCCGGCCTCCCCCCATGCTGGGGAAAGAGCAAGTGAGCGAGGAGCATGTGACCAGAGAGGTGGGAGCCTGCTGGGCCTCTCCCTGCAGTGCCACCATACGTTGATTTGTCTCCTCCGGTTTCATATTGATTTTGTTTTAAACAAGGAGAAAATACAAGAAGAATGAGGTGCCAGAGGTGACATGAAATAATAAAAAACGCTGAGGGGGGAAAGGAGGGAAGGGAAGGAGAGAGAAGAGAGGAAATGTGCGTCTCTGTTTCGAATCTGTGAGCTGGGTCCCAGGTGGTTCCAGGGTATTATCAGGAGGTTACAGTAGAGGGTGAACTCCAAAAGGAAGGAGCAGAAGGGGAACGAGAGGAGTGGGAAGGCCTTTATTTAAAAATTCCTTTTTTATTTCTACCCTTTACTCTGTGCCTGCTAAATGAGTTCTGGGCCTGGTTATGTGGCAAATGCATCTCATTCTACGTCATGCTACAGTTCTTGCCTTAAAATGATTCTCTGCTTAGTTCAATTTAAGTTGTGTGCAGAATAATCGATCCTCCCATTAATTCTACTTAGCTGAACCTCACAGTACAAGCTTGGGCTTGACTGGTCCACCAAGGCCGACGCTGCTGAATGGCTGACCTTTACACAGCTCGGACTGCCATTGATTTTCAGCAGGACTTATTTCATGAACCGGGAGCTAGGACAGGGCATCCAGATGAAGATGAACTATGAGGCAAAATCACTTTCTTTAGCCTTTACATTACTTTTTTTTTTTTTTTTTGTGCACTTCTCTTTCTTATTTTATGCTTTCTCTCTGTCCTCTTTACTTTCAAATATGTACCACATACTGCGCTGCCTGAGCAAATAAAGAAGCGTCCCCTGTGTGACCCCCCCGAGCTAAGAGATCCTCTCGTGTCCTCTGAAGTCTTGCTGTGCGAGTCTGTCTGTGTTAGTTATCGGGTCTTTTTTAGTCAGTGTCTTTGTGTATTTTTTATCCTCTCCATGTTTGAGTTTATGTAGGTTACATCCTTAAGTGCTTCAGGTTTCCTCACTGAGTGACATGGCCCCTTGGTATTTGCAGCAAAGAAATAATGTAAAACAGAGAGTGTGAACTGGCCATTAGAGCTCCCTAGACTGCCCTTACAGCCAAAGCACTAAGAAAAACAATCCTGACCCCGTGAACTGACAAACACAATATCCACCTCACATCTGTGGGAAAGAGGGAAATGAATAACATAGAACGCATCTCGAGACCCGAGTACAATGTCTGTGTAATTAAAAATCAAATATTTAACAATGCCATAACTTTAAGCCCTAATTGTTAAACAAGTATGCTGATAAGCACGTCATTAGAATAGAAAAAAAAAAGAAAGAAAAAAAGCTTAAACACATGCTGGAGCTAAAGTATAGGAGGCTTCTGAGTGTAATTTAGCAGGAGTTCATACAGAGTGCAATGAAAGTCTCCTTCCCTCCTCCAACACCTTCCCCTGGCTCGCCCTCTGTTTTGCCTGCATCTCAATCCCCAAGTATCATTGTGTACTGCAAAGAAACATCTTTGAATTTAATGCTTTCTCATGAATACATGCTTTGCTTTATACAAATATTCCTGACCGATGGAGGTCGGAGTAAGGGAGCTCATGGTTGCCTAAGAATGCCTGTGTGCGTGTGCGCGACTCAAACATACAGTACTGTACATTGATAATGGCCGCGTTTACATGGGAGCTTTAATTCCTCTTTAAAGCAGAATAAAAGTTAATTCCTATTTAACCTGACCTTGTAAACAGTTAATTCCTAATGCTAATTAAATTCCAAATTAAACTTAAATCTGAATTAAGTGGCTGGTTTATTCTGATTTTAATACCGAATTAGATAATTCCTCTTTCTTGTAAACACTTAACTTGGTTAAAGCCACTTTAAGTTAATTTGTAACGTTTCGCGCTTCCACGTCTTGCGGCGATGACACGCTGGTGACGACATAATCCAAGATGGCGGCGGTCCGGACTCCAGCCGAGACTATTTAATAAGAGCCTATGGCATGGAATTAATGTAAAGAGTAGATGGACAGAGGCATAAACATTCAGACTTTCACACGGACACACACGGATTTATTAAACACACACAGACCTTGGTAAACACGGTAAACGGAACAGGCTTCACCGGACGGCTGGCACTAGGACCCGGAGGCGGAGTAAATGCGTCCCTGTACTGCGTGTACAGGCTGTAATATCACCAGTTTATCATTTTACCTTTTGTTAGAGTTACTATCTTTACCAGGCAGCAACTATTTATTCCCGGTGATTGTTTACCAGAGGTTTACTGGACATTTTACTGGTGATTAGTTCCTATCTCCCTTCTGCTCCGCGGTTCAAACTGAAACTCTATGTTATTGTCGAGCTGCTGCTTCAAAACTACAATCAAAATAAAAATGAAAACATTTCTCATGTGTGGTCGTCTGTGTTATAGCCGACAATAAAAGGTTTGTTGTGTGTTTTTCCCGATAGACGTGATGCGTCATGTTTGCCCCCTGTCCAATCAGAGCATTTCCAACCCCCAGACCTAAAGCAGAATTTCCTAAAGTCGAATAAACTGGTTTTCCATGGTAAACCTCAATTCAGGAATTACTATTTCCATGTAAACATGAAGCAGAACACTTTAATTCTGAATGATTTAAATCTGAATAACTAATTCCGAATTAAAAAAACATCATGTAACCGTGGCCAATGAGCTTTCAAACTTGTGTTTCATGCCTAACCATGGAGATGTTCTTATTGTGTTCTAAAGCAGAACCGTGCATACATTTCAACAATTAAAAGTCAGATATTGTAGACATCAAAAGCCCTCGGCACAGTAATGACAGAAAATGTGAGCGGAGTCTGAATCCCAGTAAAATAAATATCATTTCCAGGGGTTATTTATTCACATGTCCCAGTCAGGACAGGATTAGTTTAGGAAGATTTCCCTATGCTCTTCAGTGTTGACACGTTCATAGCAAGTAATCCATAGATACAGCAAGCTACCTGCACCATAATCAACAACATTCCACACTGTTGACTTGTTTTTAGGAGATACTGTATGTATGAAGAAACACATTTATTATTTTGCCTTTTTGACTTACTGTAAACCTATAAACACAGTTATCCAGTCAGCTGTAGGAATAGCACATATATTTATTTTTTATAATTATTTTTATTTTTATTAGGAAATGCAACATTTTTTTCAATTATTGTATTGAAAATAATGGTTGTTAATTCTTTGGTACAGACTGTTTCTTGTTGTTGTTCTTCTTCTTCTTCTTCTTCTTCTTTGATTGTCCAATCACTGTGTAGCACAAAGGTCCACACAGAGCTTCTGTGTATGCAAGAATTCTACATAGGGATGTTCCGGCACAAATTTTTTTTTTTTTTTTTTTATTCCGGCACAACTTTTTATTTTCCGATATGATACCGATATGGCAGCCTTGCGTATCGGCCGATACCGATATTGATTGATCCGATATCAGCATTAATCATACCTAATTTTATAATTATATATATATATATATATATATATATATATATATATATATATATATTTTATTTTTTTTCTTAAATAAAATAAAATTTAAAAAAAATCTGAAATTTGATTCCTATATCCGATATTTATTGTCAGGCTCATATCGGATAGGGACACCCATGATTCAAAGAGTTTTATAATATTTTGTGTTTTTCGAGTTTTTGAGCAAATTTGTAGGATTTATGACATTTTTTTAACAGCATACTAATGAAGTGAGTTTAATAAAACCAGAAACTATAATTTCATACAAAATGTAAACTGACTACTCTAACACCTATCAACTATTCTAACTCTATTTAAACCTATTGGCGGTATCTCATTTTGGCTCAGGGGCCAAATATAAAGCAGTTTGATCTCAAGTGGGCTGCAGATTTTAGATTAAAAAGAGCACATTTGAATTGATTGTATCCTAGTTTGCACTTTCTTCATTACTTTATTTGTTTATTTGGAGAGGACAGTGCACATTAATGTACACCAGTACAATACTTTGTGTAAATGTGTCAGATTTAGCCATGAGCTACTTTCCATCCACAGTCCTCACACATTTAAGACGATGACAATAAAATATACAGACATGGACTTAATATACACAAGAACATACAAATAATATATACATTATTTACAACCAACAGAAGCACATATAAATAGTATATACATTATGTAAGACATGTACAATGTTGAAGCAATAAATGACGGATATCAATCACGGCAGGATCTTCACCAGAAAATATTTTTGATTTTGTCATTTAGGAGAATTTAGTCGTGTTGTTTGTGAGAGATAGCAGGGTTTTAGACAGATTCAGAGTCTTTTTCACAGTTTGCGATTAAAAATGACTGAAGTCATGTGATATAAGCAAGGAAAAATGTAATCCCCAGCCATTATTGTTGAGTTTCATTGAATTTGTGAATTTCGAGTGGCTGATATACAGTATCTACTACTGAATTAGTCGCTAATTTGCATAATGATTTATGTATTCTGTCTCTTTACTTTCTCCTGTCAGTCATGTCATTTCTATAGTGTTGTCCATTAAGAAGAAATAGATTGACTTTAAAAAGTTGATCTTAATAGCAATTATATGACAATTTTGTACTGATATTGGGCAATATTTTCTTTGACTTGATTAAAATGAAACTCAACTGACTGTATCTGTTCACAAATAATGTATTTGTGTAGATGCAAGGCTGGCGGAAAGAAGTCTATTTAAAATACCTCTTTAGTTAAATGAACCTATGCTCATGCTATATCTCCACTCTCCTGCCTAAACTAAAGGTCACTGCCAGCAAAACTTTTTCCATCCTTTTGAAATGACATCCTGCATGGAAGAAAAACTTCTTTTCTTTGTCTGCACTCCAACTTTTGACTAAATTTAGAATCACACACATCAAACTGAGCAATGACTCTCTTTCACTCACCCACTCCAAACCCTACCAATGAAATAGGCTACACGAGTCCTTGGAAGGCTGTGTGTGGAGTGGGAGTTGGCAAGTACGCTTCCAATGTGTTTGCCGCTCCAGTGGTTCTTGTTCTCACTTCGTGAACACTTGGTGTGTTTGCTGCAGAATTAAGGGGAAAGAGAGAAGGTCAGGATGGTGTGGTGGTCGCCTGGTCCTCGGATTCTACTGCATGTGGTTCAAGGTTGAACTAAGCTGAGTAACAGGAAGGTTGGCTGTTTATTTAGCAACCAATTTCACAGTGTTGCAGTGTGAAACCAGGGAGTGGGGACAGGAAGAGAGGAGAGAAAAGAGTGTTGCTGATGGTAGAGAAGCAGGTTTTTCTCTGAGCGTCAGGATGAAACATAAGCAGGCTTTATAACGAGGATCTGAAGTGGTGAGAGACGGAATGAAAAATACAAGAGGAAGAAGTCACAGGTGACTGAGTGTAAGTGTGTGTGTGTTTGTGACTGTGTGTGTTTCACAGGCTATTGATATGCTTGGAATGAAGCTTGGAGCAGATGGGCAGAGCAGGCTGGGTCTATGTCGATCCTGCGAGTTTGGGTTTCATTTCACAATCCTCTCTCCCTGATGGACATACAAACAGGCCGGCACATGCACTGCACACCCGTCCATTTTTTTTTTAAACTTGATGACAAATAATCAATCATCCTGCCATTAAGTTAGAAGGACCGTGGCAGATGTGTCTGACTAACGAGAAATAAGTTTTCTCTTGTCACCGGTGGAAGAAAAACAAACAAACCACTGCTTGGTTACATCTTTGTAGCATTTTAGATACTTTAAGGAAGGCAAAGGCTACATTGTATTATGACTGATTTTGCCTTTGCTCCCTTTTTTCTCCGACCCAAAGCTAAGACGCTTGGATGCATCTCCTATCCTGCTTTATGCTTTCATCCATCTCTATCCTCCCCTGACTTCTCCTTCTGCTGGCCCTCTCTCCTCCCATCAGGGGTGGCACAGGGAGTGAATGGAAAAATGCAAGTGCTGGTAAAATTCTAATAGGCAATCATAGTGTTCAGGACAAGGATTCCTTCTGGAGGTCCGGAGACCATTAAAGAAACGTCAACTCGGCATAGGTATGCCAAGAATTATGAGTCAGTGGGCAGGCAACAATTCTTGGCTCTTAGTGGTCAGGGCAGCAGGCCGTAATCTGTCACAATCCTGGAGTTGCTGTGACAGCAGCAGGAGCATTCTGGGAAAGGGTAAAGGAAACATGCAGTGGGATTGTCTGTGTGCGTGCATTCGTGTGTGTGTGAGTTTGGCTGAGTGCAAGCACAACAAGAACTGGGTGTTGAAACAGTGGAAAACTCCCGACTCTCGACTTATTTTGACAAATATTTGTACGTTTTTCAACAAACTGCCTCATTTGCATCGTAGGACTTTAATGTACCTTACAGAATACAACAATGAGTCACTCAAATCCGATGAGCAGGCAGCTAATCTCTGCGCTTACATTATTTCAGTGCGTGTGATCGAATTTCAGGACAAGTCTGTAACGTTTAGCTTTGCAACTTTGTTAATCATCCCTGCTCTGTTTAACTCAGATAAAGAGAGCAGCTCATACGCTGGGGAAGATTCCAGCTCGGTTCAGTAAGAGCTTCAATGTAGCACATCATTTGAGTGGGTGCGTTTCTTGGCTTCAGTAAACATGCTGCAGTGCAAAACAAAAGTAAAAGCTGTCAAAATAGTTTTACAACCATAAGAATAACTTCTGCATTTACATTGGGGGATAAACATGAATCTGTGTTCAATCTTACTAGAAATGAGTGAAAAAAAAAAAAAAAAAAATCAAAAACATTGTTTAAATAATCAAGGTGTCACTTTATTTAGACTCAACCGGTTAATCATGATGGAGGTATCAGGTACCACTGAAGTAGACCAGTGGTTCTCAAATTTTTTTTGGCTCAAGTACTCCCTTTGTCCGACTACAACATTTTGCTTAGAAAACTATTTAAAAAACACTATAGAGCATAATGATAACACACATTTTAAAGAATCTTATTTTGCAAATAAGTGGAAATAAACAGTATTTAGTGCAGTGGTTCTCAACCTTTGTTGGATCGTGAATCCATTTTGATATCAAGAATTTCTGATGACCCCAAAGACATTTTTTCTAGAATATTCGGAAACCAAATATATTCGACTGAATATCGCCAAAAAAAGCCACATTCGGCCTTCGGTTTGGTGAGTTAAAAGCAAGGCCGAATAGAAGCGTATGACGCAATCAAACAACGTGCAGTAATTTAGAGTCAGAAAAGTGTGTGCGTTGCTGTAGAACCAGAGCAGCAGCTCTTCCTTTACGCACACAAAAACCACCAGACTCTCTCTTTACCACTCTCCGTCGTCCGTCACCGCGTAAAAGTTGGAAGCGGTCCAGTTCCACAAACAAGTCCGTTGTTAGCGCTGTGAGCCACGAATCCATAAACATCCCCATTGTTTCCTCCTCAGGTCACAAGCGATGTCGGGTCTCGCTGCATAGGCTGATATAGCATTAGCACGGAGTGCTAACAGCTGACGTGTGTGAACAATGGGTTTGTGGCTCCAAGCAGTGACTCTCAACACGATCGGCAGCAGAAAAAGTAGTGCTGTTTGGGCGTCCAGTAGTGCAGTTTGTATTTACATATATGACAATAAAGTATAATATATATTCTATATTAAACAGTGGTGTTGTTTTAGCTGTTAGGTAGTTGGAAAGGAAGGAGCTCACATTCTAGGAGGCGTGTTAGGTGACGTCACCTGCGAACGTGGGCAAAATCCAACTCGCCCGTTTAAAGCTGAGTTTTTACAAAATGTGGAATAACAAGGGAGGGAGGAAACAGAACTTGTTCAACTTTGTCCCTCTGAATGAGGCTAAAGGGATGTATATCAATGTAGCAAAACCATTATAAAGTGACTATTATAGTATTATAGTATATTAGGGATGCACCGAAATGAAAATTTGTACCCGAACCCAAATAAAATATGAACGTTTGGCCAAAAAAAAGAAATTAAAAAAAAAAAATATATATATATATATATATATATATATATACACCTGTATATATTACAGTATTTTAGTTTAACTATATTAATATTTCACTCAGTGATAGTATAGAAAAATTTTAAAATCTATTTACATTTTTCAGAAATTTCAGGCGACCCCATTTAAACTCCTAGTGACCCCACATGGGATCCCGACTCCAAGGTTTAAAAACACTGATTTAGTGGCTCGTGAATATATTTATTTCTATTAATTGGCCATTCTCTCTCTCTCAAGTACCCCCTGTAGTGCCATCACATACCCCTATTGATGCACGTACCTAAGGGTACACGTACCCCCATTTGAGAAACACTGAAGTAGCCTATGTATAAAAACACTATTTCCCTTCTACATATGTGTTGGCGACAGGTGGTGAATGGATCCCATTAATACAGGATGAAATAGATTAATGAATGAGTATCAGATGTTATTAGACATTATATCATGATAGAAATGGCTTTCTAGATACTGACTTGCATTTCAGGTCAAGGCGATCGACCCTAAGTGGACGTCTGCTACTGTGAATGAACTGAGTTATAGTCCCTGTGATGTTATACATCACACCCGTAGCTGTCCATCACTGATGGTCAGGCTGGGTCAAATGTTCAAAGCAAATATCAAAGCAGAAGCCAAATAGGAGACATGGCGCCGGTGCATGAGGACACCTTTAGGCATGAAAGCCTCCCACAACTTCAGATCTGTAATTCTGTCACAGAACATGTCCTCTGCCTCATCTGGACCCTCACTGTGGCACACACTGAGATTTGCATTATGTTGTCCTTCTAAAGCTATTGAGTTGGGTCGGTCACCTTGATTTTATCTTTCTTAGGACAGTTCCTCAAATGAACTAAACAGCCACATAAAAGCTGGCAAAATGAGAAAAAGAGAGAGCGTGTGTGGGTCCGTGTGTGTTGAGTGATGAGATACGATGCCCACCAAACGCTAAAGCCTCCAGTGTTCTGTGCAGATAAGATTCATTAGATCGGTCGGTAAATGCAAGGCAGAGGCAAAGCAAGGCAGAGACACAGTTGGAGGGATTGAGCGTGGTGCTACTCCAGCATATGTTGACACAGATTTACAATGAGTTCCCCACTGCTTCACGCATTACAGTAACACACCATGTCAATAGCTCTCTGAGCATGAAAAGCCGCAATGCCAAAGATGTCTGGAAGCGATGCCCTTTCCCTGATAACCAAAATGTGCCTCATTAGTCAGGAAGTGGAAGAGAAGGTAGGACAGGATAGAGAAAAAAAACGTTTTAAACTTTCAATGCTCTTCTGTCTTATTAAATACCAAACCTTCTCAATCTCTATATCTTCCAAACCCTTTTCACGTTTTTCTTTTCTTTCTTTTATTTTTCTTTCTACTTCTTTTTGTCTCTCATTTGGTTTTTCTGCTTCTCTTTATCTCCTGGACGCCCTGCTGCAAACTCAGTATGACAGGATTTGGGCATTAGCTCAATCCCCCTATCTACTCCATCCACATGATTTCACACTGTTTCTATCACTCACATATTTGAGTCAGCTGCAGAAGGCTTGTAGCACTCAGAGTGTCTTCTACAAATATCCGGAGTGAGCTTTATTCCTCCTTAAGATCACAATGACATAATCAACCTGACAGACCTTTACAGTGGGAGTGATTGACCGGTTCACTGCATTGGGTTTCCACGGCCAAAAGTCAGAGGTGCACGTGGAGCTTCTTTTTAATATTATTATTTTTTTGGATTGTATATTAGGTCATTCAGTATCTTTGAGGAATGAAATAATGACAAGTTTGATGAGAACTTAGCCTGGTGTGTCATGGGACACCACTAGGGTTGGGCATCGTTTGGATTTTATCGATTCTGATTCCGATTCTCAGTTTCGATTCATGTTCTAAAAATCCTTTACACAGGCCATTTTTATTAATTAGTTTATACAGTTTAACTTGGCTGCTGTACTGTTTTTAGGGTATTCAATTACAAAGGTCCCCAACTGTAACTGTAAAACTGAAACTTGCTGAAATAACACTACAAGTTGGCAGCAGTCTAAAAAACAAAGAGCTGCATGTAGATGTACTGTACATGAAACAAAATAAAAACAAACTCAAACCCTGGAGCAGTCATGTGACAAATCAATCAACAGTTTTTAGGAATGAGGAAGATCATTATTATTTTGACAACTAGGTCCTGCGCGACAGTCGCTCAAAGTTTAAAAATTTTTCTCCCCCGACCGGCACTGTCAGAAATTAAAATTTGAGAGAATTTGAGACTGCCTCAGTTGTCTGTCATTGTTTTATTTGATTCTTATGTTATCCTGTCATTTTAATGTAATGTAAATGTATTTCTGTTCAGTGTGTTGTAACTTTGCTGCCTGTTGGCCAGGACTCCCTTGAAAAAGAGGTTTTTAATCTCAATGGGATTTATTTCCTGGTTAAATAAAGGTGAAATAAAATTTAAAAAAATAAAATTAAAGCGTTTACATTCTTGAATAAGCCTACATTCTGCACAGGGGTGTGAAAAAAAATCAATTTCACAATATATCATGATTTTTTTTTAAATTTTATTATTATTTTTAAATATTTAATCAATATTTTTGTGTATTTGTGCAATATTTCAGTGGTTACAGTGCTTTCAATGTGTTTCAATGGTTTCTTGATACACTTGATTTAATGATGGCAGTGTGTAATACCTGCAATGTTTATGTATGCACACATTATATTTTCATATAATCTGTTCAGATCAGTGTTTAAACTGATACAAGAGGATAATTTGTTTTTTCTTATTTTTGTGCATTGTCAGTAACTCAGGTTGATTTATCCTTAATGTTCTCACTTACAGTTGTTGCAATGCCATAATTATGTTGTCATGGTTACTTTGAGACTTCTACACAGTAGTTTCAGTGAAAAGAAACTTGTTGCACTTTATTTTATGACAGCAGTGTGTAACACTGTATTTTCTTTTTTTCAGTGAAAAAGTCCAAAAACGCTAATAATGTGTGATAAATAGGATGTTTTGAAGCAAATAGTTTTGACTTAATTTGTCCTCTGAATGATCAATATCTTCTGATGAACATATACAGCAACCAGATTTTTCATCTCTACGTTTAATTTTGATATTAAGTATTGCAATATCGCGATTTTATCGCATTATGACCCACATATCGCGATACGTATCATATTGCAACGTCCTTGCCAATGCTCACCCCTAATTCTGCGTGAACTCATCCTTTAGTAAGTCTGTAAGTTGATCATTGAAACGCGTGTAAAAGCGGAGCTGTCTGTGATACGTGCTGTAAACATATGGCCAGAGAAGACGTGATCAACCCTCTCTCTCCCCTGTCAGTTGCAGACACACACACACACACACACACACACACACACACAATCTGTTCCCTGGTCGTCATGTCACTGGAGTGATGTGATGGAGTCAACAAAAAGCGCCACTATGTTAAAGCGACTCATCACGGGCGATTGAAGTGACTGCAGTCGCTACAGGTGCGTTCGGTGTGAACGCACCTTTAAACAAACCCCACGTAAACAAACCGTGCATGCTGGATGGAGTAATACAAACTGCAAAAACAAACGAAAAGTGATCGAAATTCAAACATCTTCGTAACGGTTCTGGTACCAGACTTTAGGAAACGGTTCCTATTTGGAACCGGTTTTCGGTGCCCAACCCTAGACACCACAGATGATGATGTTTTGATGCGTGACATTCACACTGATGAAATCTTGATGAGAGCCGAGTTGTGCTGCCTGCGTTATGAGGGCTGTCGCAGTCAGACAGCTGGCCGACCACTTCAACCAGCATAGCTGTGGTAATAGAGAGGGTTGGAAAGGCTTTTGGGAAGCATTTGGTCAGATGGACTTCAGGGTGTTTCTGGGAGGCGGTTAATGTTTTGGGAGAAGACATAAACAGGGACTTGGATGGCAATAGACAACAGAAGGCCTAATGGTCCTAATCAGATAGATTGTAGTGGTGCAAGTCGAAATGTTTGTAAGTTTAGTTGTAATTGGTGTATTGCAAGCAGCATTCAGTGTAACAGATGGATATAAACTGTTTTCTACCAAAAGAAGCGACTCAGCCTTTGTTATAAAGTAACACACTGCCATACATAACAAAACAGCCAAAACCTGTGCCTTTTTTAGCAAGAAAACAGTGCAAAAGCCTTTCACAGAACGCGCCGCTAATCTGTATTTTATTGTCATAAACTACTACAAAGGCCACTCTGTTATTTAAAACTGATACAGTGGTTTGTTGTACAACTTTTCATACCTGCAAATCGGATAACGACTCGCTGAGGTCTGCAGGTGGCTGTCAGTCTATGTCAGTGCCTCCAGCTCTAAATCCTGTTGGTTCTGATAGGAATCCCAAAGCTTATATTGGCCGCCATCTCCTCAGCACTGACTTCTTATCAGGACCGCCACACTGCTGCCGCCAGCACATTTTCACATATGGCTAAATTAGAAATCACTTGCACAAACATTCTCCCACATGCATTCAAGCTCACACGGACAGCACAAATACAGCACGGTCGGTGCAGTAATTACACAGAGACCCACTGCGCGTCGTGCACTCCTAATGCATGTTTTAACTACAGCTTCCATCACAGGAGACCCTATATTTAAAAACCTTTTAGCCCAATAAAGTCCAGTGTATCAAATAAGAGACATGTATTTAAGACTTCAACAGCATCAGTGTTAACAACCAAATCTTTCTTTAAAATGTTCATCTTTTTTTTACCTTCTTATCCAGTTAGACAGTTAATACCAAAGCACAGAACTGGCCCTATTGTCTTGGTGTCTTTTTTTCACATGGGTTTAGATTAAAAAAATAGTGTTTGCATCCTACTTTACAGGAGTACAATATAATTTTAAGTTTTCTACCTCAATTTTCATTATAACACCAGAAAATTAAAAGAGTTCATTATTTCTTGGCAGCCCAGAACCAAATGGTCCATGGCCAAGATGGTTGGGAAGCTCTGCTTTAAATTGAATTTTGTTATCTTCCTTTTTTAACACATGATTGTGTTCAGGATTTATTTCTACAGGTGATTTTGTTTCTTCCTAGAGTCCTAACTTATATTTATTGTTATTTTCATTCTCTGAATAAACCCTAGCTGAGCTCTATGTTAAGATAAGATGCTCTGCAATGTTAAGCAGAGCATCTTATCTACCTCCAACTTAGCAAGCTAAGGTTTTATGTGTAGAGCCCGACTGCGTTGGAAACAATTCGAGAAGATGTGTTTGGCAGTTTGTGCATGGTTCAAAAAAAAAAATTAAAAAAAAAATTAAAATAAAATATATATATGTATATATATATAATTTTATTTTTTTCTACTTTACAAGTGTCAGTAGGCTCCACTTCTGTGTCCACAGCAACTAAATCTATTAGTTTATTCCTGACATTTTGGTTTCATGGGTCTTATTTAGAAAAGATTACAAATAAACAAGGAAAGTTATCCTATTCATTAGAAATGAATTGATAAAAGAGCCAAATAACATAATAATATAATCATTTATTTGATGTTTTCTTTACATTTTGATCATATAATGTAAATGTATGTCTACAGTTGAAAAAAACAACCTATTTTTTAACTGACTAGTAAAACTACAATTTGAATATTAAATGCATGTAAGTACCCTTGGTTGGAAAAGATCTGTGCTAATATCAGCTTCTTAGCTTCTTCTTTTTTATCAGCTAAAATCAGATTTTTGGACACCTTCGCACCAAAACCAGCTTCCGATACCCAAACCTCACAGAAGTAAATGGGCTTGGTTAGTGAACTTTGGATTAACGTTGACTTGCCAAGTCAGAAATAATTATAACTTCCACAGAATGACTTTGCCTAGCCAGTAGCAAGTAGACAAACATTAATGTGGAGCCTTAACTAGTAAAGGTGGTGCTATGCCTTTGCCTACTGTTGTTGTTTTCTAGACACAGGCTGCTTTTGAAATCGCATACTAAAGTACTGCTCAAACTAAAGTACTATTTCTGATGTCAAAATTAGTATGTATCGTGCGTTCCAATTTGAAAGTATGGAAAAATTGAGTACACGATAATTACCCCAATGTATACTATACCGGAATTAGGTGTTTATGAAGTCAGTTTAAAGAGGATTCACTTTTATTCTGAATTAAAGGGTAATTAAAGCTATCATGTAAACATGGCCATTGTAACATTTGTTTAAAGCATTCATGCCAGTACCTACATCTGTACTTAAACATGCTTCGTCAGGTTAGATCATGGGGAGTTTTTGTAGGCAGTGATGATGTTTGTGCGTCATAAGCAGACCTTTTTTTCCAAAGACCTTAAACATAGATCTGAGATACGACCACACATACGCAGGTAGGAAATCTTCCTCAGGCTCCACATTGCTGAAGCAGCAAACCGTTATTACACATGACATGACAGAGAAAACATACTTTGTAACGAGAGCATTTGTAGACATGTCGTGAAGTAAAATGTACATTATTTGTTTTTCAAATGGAGTGACATGTACATAATAAGTATGGCCAAAAATGATACCAAAGTAAAGTACAGATACTTAAAAATTGTACTTAAGTAGATTTACTCCAGTACTATCCACCACTGCCTGGAGGTATACTTTCCTTTTCTCGCGTACGTCGAAACAAAGAAATAATCATAATGAAAAAGAGAAAATAAAATTCATTTTGTATTACACTGCTGATTCCTGCTATGCTGTTAATTTGTAATGGACTGTTAAAATACTTCATTACCAAGCTGGAGCAAGCCCTTTCAAACGTGATCCTAATTTGAATTTTTATGCTGATGAGCAGTAACTGCGATTACAACGGAGCACCTTATAGCTGTAAATCTTCACACTGTGCTCAGTACAGATTTATTAGCAGAAGCTAGGGCACCCGGACAGTCACCACTCAGCACTCCCTTAGATCAATAATTGAACAATATTAATTATATCAACTAAGAGGAATCCAGTCATGAGAGGGCTGTTTATGCTCCTGTTAGCCAGCGCTTCAGCAATATGAGCTTTGATGGCCCACTAATGCGTATTAATGATCCCAGGACAAACATTACTCTATATTAAACCTGAATAAACGCCTGAAGACATCACACATATTGTATGGCCATTAGACCTATTTTATGGCCACACTGTAAGTAAGTGTTGTTGAACAACTGTCATTAAAGAATGGCTTCCTGCAGAGAAGCTGTATTAGAAATTAGTTCATGTTCACTAAAGTATTATTAGGAAGGTTTCGTTTTCTATTTTTTTGTGGCTTAGATATGTAAAAAAAAAAAAAAAAAAAAAAAAAAACAGTGTGTGATTAATATGTTGCTAAACCTCATTAAGAGTGAGACTGCATTTGGTTTCTTCCTGCTAAACTCAACTAGGTCCTAATGTCATTACTGTGGTGTATGACAGTGATTTTCATTTAGAGGAACGTGCACTCCTAGGGGGTGCGCAAACATATGTGGAAAAAACTTCCCAAGTGACACATTTCGCATTGTTTTAAAAAAGGTATTGGCACTCAACAGTTTCTCCATCCCATTACTGACAGAGCCATGCAAGATACAGTCAAAATATCCAAAACATCAGATTTAAATTAGGGCTGGGAATCGGTAAAAAATTAATCGTGATCAAAAAATGCCAGCAATTAATCGCAGTTTATTGCATTGTCAGCTTCTAATAAACACGCAAAAAAGGTTTATTAACCAAATATTAGCATAGAAAGTACATGACTCTGAAGTGTAACAAAAAAGTAACTTACATACAACATTGTTGTGCAACATTGTACTATTCTATAATGTAAACGATGAACAGAAAATTAGAACCTCAGCTATAAAGCTGTAACCTGGCAAGAGCCAGACTGATGTGTAGCCCTCTCTCTAACTCAAGTTCTCCACATCGATCTGGGTCCTTTCGGAACCAGGGAGGGACATGAACAGAATGCTAGAAGCTGATTGGGCGAAGCGCATCTCCACCATGATTTGTTTTAGCCAATCACACAGCTACGGCTGCTATGGCTACAACAACAACAAGGCTCCGCTGGTGAAAACATACGTCTTTTCTGTCCAAAAACTGTACAAAGCACCTCTCGCTGTTTCTCTTTCCAAAAGGAAATGCTGGATTCTTCTAAAACTAAGTTTATAGCAGCTTCCACTCGTTCATCCTCCTGCGTCGACATCTTTCTATTTTGATTCGGAGCTGTGCTAATAGAGGTAGCCCAGCTAGTTCCTCTCCCCGAAACTGCATGCGCCACTTTTGCTTTGATGCTTCTGCCTTCGTTAATTCCGGGTATCTCGCCCTAAACCACAACACTGCACAAGATGGATTCTGGTGTTTGTGAACAACAGGAGAATCCATCTCGTAGGCAAGGTTAATAAAGCTCGCACAATTAGCTTATTTAAAACTGTGTACATTGTTTATATTAAGTAATTGTATTTCAAACAGTCATTTTTCACAGCAGCAGTAGAACATCAGTAACAATAATGCATTGGTTCCTATTAGTACAAAACCCTCTGCAAAAAAATAACCACCTGTCTTCTGGGGTTCTTAAAAAATTCTAAAACCTGTTAGTCTTGCACTTTAGACCTCTGAGAAAATCATCTGAGATGTATTAGATTTGTACATTAGTTTAGCAGCATTCAAATGTTGCACAAAATCTGCAGTTAGCTTATTTGTTCTGTCAGCTTTGCTCGTTTAACCAAACCTATTCCTCTTTCACATTGAACCAACTGCTGAGATACACCGTTTCTCTACATTAGCAGAGGGGAGAGAAGCCCTCTTTTTCTGAATCACATGTTCTGAGAGGGAGAACAGTCACTCACAGGGCACAGAGGTGGCAGGATCGGGTGCTAGTTCACCGTAGGAGTCCTTTCTCTTCAGCCACCACTGCAGAGTGCATTCATTCATCTCAAGTTTAGATTCTGACTTGTAACGGTTCAACATCATTTGGATGGTCTCCGCTACTTCGTCCTTGTCTGATTCAGACACTCCAGAGTTGTTTGCCGTTAGGGATGTCCCTATACAGCTTTTTCACTTCCGATACAATACCGATATTGCAGCCTTGAGTATTGGCCGATACCGATATCGATCCGATAAAATATCAGCATGAATCATATAAACTTTTATTACTTATTAAAGGCTTGATCAAGTGATGTTACTCAAACAATAGTCAACAATTCAAGTTCACTTCAGTATTTTTTTACTGTCAGTATATGATGGGAACAACTGAGGGCGGGGACAAAAACAACAAAAAGTTATCGGAGTGCTTATATCGGAGATTTTAGATGCAGTCCGATAAAAAAGTGGTGGTCAAATTAATTGATGTCAATTAATTTGAATGCGTTAATATGAAAAAATTAAGGCAAATTGTTAACCCGCTAATTTTCCCGGCCCTAATTTGAATATAAAATAGCTAAGTGGCAAGTATTCACTAGATTACTGAAGTCTATTAAAATAGAAGACACCTAGCATATTTCTCTTTTTTGTTGAGACATAGTTTAAATGCATTGAGTCCAAAAGAACCATCAGTCTTTAAGATTGATGAACAGAGAAAAAACAGTTGGCTTTGTGTATTCCGGTCCTACTCCACACTACATTATGTATTGTTGGCCTTGGGGTTTTTCTCCCTGACCCCCACATACAAAAAGCATGCACGTGCTAAGAGTCTCATTCAACCGACTTCAGGCCTAACAGGGCAAATGAGGCGGCTCAGTAAGAGCATATGAAACTATAGATTTAGCAAAGCCCTTCGAGCATCACAGCAGGTGGAGTGGGGACATGCTTGTGCGGGGAAAACCAAATCTACTTTGTTCCAGAGGAGGAAGTAATTTGACACAAAACTGGAAAAATTGTAAAGGTGTTGTAATATATAGAGCTCAACAGATTGTGTTGGGTTAACTCTTTTTTTAAAATTTATTTTTATTTATTTATTTTTTACTTTATAGTGATATTACAGTTTTTCTATTATTTTAACCTAACTTGACATGCTTCAAAAAAGGAAAATGTATTATAATTGATTCATTATTTAAATTGGTGAAGATTGTCTTCAATCCATCCATTTTCTGACCTGCTTGCTCTGTTTTTCATGGTTGCGGGGTTCTACTGGTACCTATCTCCAGTTCTCAATGGGCGTTAGGCAGGGGGTACACCCTGGACAGGGTGCCAGTCCATTGCAGGGCAACACTCAGACAACCACTCACATTCACTCCTTCGGGCAATTTAGAGGCTCCACTTAACCTATCAGTCATGTTTTTGGATTGTGGGAGGAAGCCAGAGGAAACCCACACAAGGAAAGGGAGAACATGCAAACTCCACACAGAAAGGACCCAAGTGTCCACCCCAGGGTTTAATATGTTTATCTTCTCCCTATAAAAAGATGCATCACCAATAATGAATTACGGAACTATACAGTCCCCTATAAAAAAGTAAACTGTTGTGGCTCATCTCTGTACTTCTTTGCAAAATCCAATCTGGCATTCCGATTTTTTTTTTGGCTGATGAGTGGTTTGCATATTGTAGTACGGCCTCTATATTTCTTTTCTGGAAGTCTTCTTCTATTGTGATACCTTCACCCCTGCCCTGTGGAGGTTGGCAGTGATGTCACTGTTGTCTTTGGGTGTTTCTTCACAGCTCTCACAATGTTTCTGTCATCAACTGCTGTTGATACCCTTGGTCGACCTGTTCGGTGTCTGTTGCTCAGCACACCAGTCGTTTCTTTCATTTTCAGGAGATTCCAAATCATTCTAATGGCTATGCCCAATGTTTGTGCAATAGCTCTGATTGATTTCCCTCTTCTCTCAGCTTCAAAATGGTTTGCTTTACTCCCATAGACAGCTCTCTGGTTTTCACGTTTGCTTAACAGAAAATGCAGTATCTGTCACATGTTCCAATACCTTTGCTCACTTGAAAAGTGGGTGGGTTCAAACAAAAGGTGCTTTGTCCTAAGTTGTTTAACACGTCTAGATGTAAATACCATGAAATAAAAGCTGGAATTCTGAACTTTTGTGTCATATTCATGTTTTGATCTGAAACCCAATTGTTTTAAGTACAGTATACAAAAAAAACAAAGGAATTGACCTTGCAGTTCCAATACTTTTGGAGGGGACTGTATGTATCACATCAGATTTGGAGTTTTATCACCAAATGTACCGTAAATATACTATCTATGTAGTTGGAGTAAAGAAGCTTTGACAACCCAGCTAGCAGACAGGCTTGGACCCAGGTGCACAGACACAGGTAGTTTAAGAGCAGGACTTATTTACACAGATGTGGATGTGCAGGGTTTACAGAACTCCAGTTGCTGAGACCAGTTGCATTCTGACAAGCACGGACGGTCATCGCACCAGGTAGAAAGAGCTCCCTTCTGCAAGCTGTGCGTCATGGGCCACAAACTAAAGTGTGCCCATCACACAAAGGGACACACTCGTAAAATATCCACACCCACACCCACAGACACACACACACACATTCAACCCTTCAAAACTCCCAACTCATCAACTATAAACACCACAAGTGAGCACACAAGCAACAGAATTGGAATTGATCAGTCGAGGCTTGTGTGAATAGAACAAAGAGTTTTCATTGTTGGTACATGTGTTGCATGTTGGTCACATAAATCTTTGCTATTTAGAAACAAGGGAACATATCATTTTTTAATCTTTGATTAACTTTGAGGTTTTTATTATAACAAAAGTCATTCTGCACACCATCCGGGATCCTGGTTTGATACAAAGTTTATGTCTGTACTCGAGGGTAGTGACAAATCAATTGGTAAACATGTGGCCTTGGGTTATAAAAATCATGAATAATTATAGAATCTAAATGGCTTTAGGCTTCAGTCCAGACAGGGCAACAACAAAAACAACGTTCTAACCAAATGCTGCATCATTAAAGCCTTTTTCTTTACCACTGCAGAAGAAATGTATCCCAGAGTTGCCCTACATTGATTAGCATGCATATAAGACAACTGTGCAATGTGTACTTAAATTCTGCTGGAATTACAAGATTGTCTCTGTGTTCAAGGAGAATTTAACAAACTGTGAGCCATCAGCATTAACGGTTCACGACCACAATGCATTGCTCTTGGGCAAATAAATAGACCATTAAGCTGGCATGTTAAAGACTGAACAGTAACTAGCATTAGAGAGAGCTGCCTCCCACACACAGGCACCCTGTGGAGATAGCTGAGATCATAGCAAGCCGCAGCTACACAGTTGGCCTCCTGCACCATGCAATGGAACAGAAACTGGCAGGATTTAGGCATTTTCTCTGTCCGTTTGACATGGCAAAAGCAAATTTAAAAAGCATATTTGTATTAAGTTATCTCGAAATTTGTCTTGCAGATGTTTTTTTCTTCTTGTTCTTTATTCTGAGGTGTTTCTGTCTCTGAGGTTGCTTTCAACATGTGTGCGATAGAGTTGCGCTTGATTCTCTAATCTATCCGTACATGCTGTGGAGCAGAGCACCGCATGGCTTTGCATTAGCATAATGTAGGCTGACTTTACTCTTGTTGCAAAACAAAAAAAGAAGGACAGGGAAATGTCGAAGAGACAATGTGCTGCAAACCTTAACCTTCACAAACGTGAAATGCTCCCTGTTTTCCTACAAAGACTTACAGTAGCTGGTGGGAGTTATTGTTTATGATTGGTAAATTTATGCAATAAGCTTTGAGAAGGTTATTCAGTTTTTCAAGGTGAAAACTGATACATTTACCACTTAATGAATCAAGCGTGAGCCTTTCACCCATATATCAGCATGCTATTAAGACATTTTAAAATCCCATTATGGTATTTCTCCTTGAACATGTCATGCTTTTATTGGACGGCTCTGTCTTTAAATCTGACCTTTTCAGCCGTGCTCTGGAACTGAGCTGAAACAAAAAGCAACAAGACAGGACGATGGTTGAAGATATAGATATGGAGCTGTGAAAATGTCAGTCCTCTGTTGTTTTCGTTGATTACACTAAGATACATACTAGTGGTAAAGGATTTAATGCTTTGGTTTGGATTTATTTATAGTTCAATAGTAACCAAAGGTCGTTTACCATAACTAGATTATTCATTTACCATTTTCCCACAGATCTTAACATTAGTGTAGGAAGATTTCAAATGATTTTTGACCTGACAACGACCTGTTGAAATTGTACTAGAAACTGTATATCAGTGTTTGGAAACAAGCACTGTGTATAGAATGTCTACAAAAGTGGGATAAGAAACTGAAATTGTCCATTATCTGGAGTCTGAAAGAATTTTTCTGGTTAAACAAAAACCTCCACAAAGCACCAAATATTATCTTTGCCAGATATTGGCAGTTATCTGGATCAGTGATCCTGATCATGGTACCATACATTTTGAAGGCTTGGAAGAAATGTCTATCCCCATTATTACTCATGCAGTAGGTCCAAATGTATGAATACCCTACTTTTTTCAAAAAATTGTGATGAAATATGCAATCCGTATTTGATCCGGATAAAACTCAGTTGAATAATTGAGTAGCAAACCCGACATAACTGATCACAAATGTCATAAAGATTGGTCATTACGAACCAAGATGTGATTCATTTTAACTTTGCCATTAACAAGTGAGATGGACTCAAACTGAACCAGAATCAGTACCTTGATCCAGATCCCAATCAAACATTTTACAGAATCTTTCTATTTTTGGTTAAAATTTGGTCAAAAAACTGTTTTAAAACTTTTGATGTAATGCTGCTTTCAGACAAACAAACAAATGAACAAATGCTGGTGAAAACATTAGCTCCTTAGCAGAGGTAAAAAAATAAATAAATAAAAGTGTGAAACCAGGCAATCAAAAGCGTGACAGGAAGTATGATGATAAAAGTATCTAATCCAGGAGATGCCATTCTTATTGGGTCCAGTGGATGAGAAGGAGCCCCCTAACCAGAGAATTATTCCCATCCAAGTGCTCTTCACAGCCCAAAGGCCTGGATCAATATACAGACATTGATTTTTTTTTTTTTTTTTTTTCTCTCACCCTGTGGCTGGATTCACTTTTATTAGGTGTTCTTGGGATCTCTCACTTAGACACTCATATGCACCCTTTCAACTTCGTCATGCATCTGCCAATAAAAACAATATAAACCTGTCCAAATACACTGACTGGCACATGTGTAATTTTTGATGTGTGAAGAAGACCTCACATTGTTCTGTCTGGAGACTCCACAAACACAACAGAGACATGATGGTGTTTTAGTCACCTCTTTGATCAAGAGCACAGAACAGCCATTAGCACGATGGGAGGACACCCACACCACTGCTTTGTGGCGTATTATGGTAATGAAGACAATCAGGGTCACCCGTGCTAATCTCTATTTCTTTTTTTCTTCTCTGTCCAGATGACTCGCCCTATCCAGGTGAAACCGGCTGACAGCGAGAGTCGTGGAGGTAGTTGTCTTCTTTTCTCTATCATATGTTCATGCCCGACTTCTCTTTTCCCTAATTTGGGGGGATTTGTCTCATCTTCATCCTCTGGTATAATTTTTGTTTCCACATTTTTATTTCACATTTCCAAGTATTTTCACTGATACAGGCCATGTTTAATACATACAGTAGTTAAGCTATAACCCACAGAAGACACCTTTTTTCTAACAGCATGGCTGTCTTTGCTGAATAATCTTTCATATTTTAAATTCACATTCTTCAGTATTTGCTTTAATATATTCATGGCATACATGGCAGTGATCAGGTATGCTATTCCCCATATCCTTTTTCTTGTTCCTGACTCCAAGTACATTATTTTTGCCCTGTAAATTAGATAGTGATTACGCCGAATACCACTACCGTGACCCCTCAAAGGCCCAGTTAGAGCCCATGTCTGCTTGATCTACATGTATTAGAAATGCAGAAAATAATGATGGAAAGGGAAAAGGGAGCAGGAGTGTATGGAGCAGGCCAAACTATCAATACGTTTGCAGGGCTCCTGCCAAGGCCCCTCATTACGCGACCCTAATTCTGTCGTCTTTGAGCTCTTCCTGTTTTTTGGAGGCTTTCATTTACTCAGAGCGTATCTGCATATATGTTAATAGGATGAGGAGGCATCCTTCAAGTCATTGGCAGACACAATGAACCTTGCTGTTATGTTTCATTGTGCGCCTCATGTATCACCAAGTGCCTTTTTTGTTATTTAAAGGAGGGATGTTTTTTTCTGAGCCTCTCATCCTGGTCCAAAGAGGAATTTGGAAAATAGAGAAAAGACAAATGCAAACAGATTGCATACAGCTGCTTTCTTTCTTTCTTTCTTTCTTTCTTTCTTTCTTTCTTTCTTTCTTTCTTTCTTTCTTTCTTTCTTTCTTTCTTTCTTTCTTTCTTTTTTCTTTCTTTCTTTCTTTTTTTCAGAAGTGTCAAGTATTGGTGAGACAAGCCAAAGGGTCTTGTGCCGCCGAGATTGATGTCCCCTATAGCGCCATTGATTTTGCCATTGTGGTGCTGTGAGTCCACATTAACAATGACACTCAGCTGTCTCTTTACTTGGTTGTGAGTGGCCAGTTTTAAAGCTCCCTGGACACTTTGGTCAGGATGGGGTCCTCTTATAGGGCAGCCATAGGGACCCCACTAAGGAACAAATGAGTGCTGGAGCAGATCCGAGAGTCGCACATCATCTTAAATGAACAGGTCAGAGTGTCGTCACAGGTGCAATCAAACACAGGCACGACTTTAACTGGTTGAGGGGTAGACGCCGGGAACGTGGCGATGGGGAGTTTGGACGGAGCTATGTCTAATTGTCGTTATTTAATCCCCTCTTCTCAATTTGTCTCTTATCTGTTTGCATAAATGATTTCTTTATTAATCTAAAGTTGATGATGTTGCTCTAATTTAGATCTCATTTTGCTGGTTTTGTTTTTACATGCACCACTTTTTGGAGGCTCTGCAATCCTATTTGCTGTAAGGCTGTAATTATTGCTCTTTTCAAATTAGCAAATTTAATTAGCAGTTTTTAGATCTTTGTTTTAGTGTTTTTCTTGAGTCATCAGCGTCCTGATGTGAAACTCAAAGAATCTAGCAGGTTATGATGCACAGGAGCAATAAAAGCAAAAACAAAAAACAAACAGAAAAAAAATGATTAGCCTCTCTTTGCTTTAGAGACAGTTTCACCAAGGACTCACTTCCCCCTCCTTTTCAGGGCCATACAGCTCACCCAATGGGGGGCATCTATTCCTTTGTGCCCATCACAAAACGCAGACACACTAATTAGTCCCTTAATCTCATTACAGCGAGGACAGTTCAGATCACCTGCACCTTGTTGCTGTCCATTAGGGAAAGACCTGTTAAAGCTGTTTTATGTCTGCTAGACCTTCAGTCCTCCTTGAGGATCCCTCAGATGTTATTAGGACCAGACAGACCCATAAGAGTTCAGTGTACAACCTTTGATTGTAAAACTGAAACTACCTCAGTCTTCACACAGCAGGACACATGCTCGTTTGATTACACTGAATGTTTTATGACTTTTGGACTTTTGGCTTTACATTTCTGGAGCTAAAATCTGCTAACAAATTAGGTTTCCACACAAGTTGTTCCTAAAGCGCCTAAATAAAGCTGAGTTTACACTATCTATACAGGTAAGGAACTATACATACAGTATATAGATTAAATGTGAATATCCATGGTAGAGTAAACCCATCTAAACACTCTGTCAGCATCTGCTGCTGCCTAACAAAGCCACATTGTGAAATGAATATTAATGGCCAATCACTTACCTAATCTAGCAGAACGCCCGCCGTAGCACACCGAGCCACCTGCACTTTGAATGTCTTCGTCACTAATGACGCAAAGCATTTTGAAGATGTTTCTGCTCCAGAGATGTTTAAGGAGGCTCGGCAAGGCGTCAGCGGGGACACGTCACTCCCATTTCCTTCTCACAGGTCTCTGATATGAAATAGATTGATTTTCCATCACATGTGGCATTGATGACTGGCACTGCAGCTGCTGCTGCTGCTGATATTTCATTTTTGAAAGGCTGTTCAGTGCCTCTATAGAGTACTTGGTGTCCTAACACAGGACATACCAGCTCTAACCACCCTGATTTAATCTCTGAACCTTTTTTTTTTTACAATCCCATCATATTAGCTCCTTTATGATTCATTTTACACTCAAAATAGTAATTGTTCACTTTTCGCTTGTGTTACATGGTTGGTACACTTGGTCGTCTTGCTGAATTCGTCGTGGAAGTTTTGAGCTAGGCAAACATTGCGAGGAGCAGGCTTGATGTCAGCTGGGACCTTGCTGGAGTTGCAGCAGGCCTGCTTGGCACAGATCGAGCTACAGCCCACTGAGGAAGCCTGGATTAGAAACAGGCTGGCATTTTCAAGGCAGGGCTTCCATCCACGCAAACGCCCACACACAGGGAGGACAAACAGGAGAACAGATACAGTACATACCCATGTGACTCTGACACAATCACTCACCATCTCTCGCTCGCCTTGCCTTCTCCCATCCTAAACACACACAATGCATGATAATAGAAATGTGTGTGCACAGGAAGGCAAACAACCTGTACATGTTACATATTCACAGTGTACACACTGGACAGCCTTGATGAGTGGTGTTTTGTGATAGGAGACAAACTGCGACATTTTTTACCCTGACTGGAGGAAAATGAAAACATTCTGTTCAGATCAGTGAGATTGGACAGGAGGAAACCAGAGCTTGATTCAGTAATATATAAGTAATATAGAATGAAAATGACAATTTGAGATTAGGGTTATGTGCGCTTGTGCTGTTCTGTGCTCATTTAGTAGTGATGAATGTATTTAAAAAATAACCAGAAAAAAATTACATTTTAAACATCAGTAGGCCTACTGTTTGTTCATCATATTTCAGGCCCTCATTTATCAACCTTATGTTAAAACAGGTGAACATTGAAGTGTACATTTGCCCCCCTGTGTGCGCTGCAAACACACAAAGTCACTGGAGAGACACACGGATATGACGTTTTCAGTGGCCTCAGTCTGTACGTCTTAGGCAGTAAATATCATATTAAAAGAAATTAATGATCGAAACGCTTAAAAAAAGTCTTAAAAATTACTAAATGTTGTCCCTTGTATGTGTTTATTATGCTGAATTCAACCAATTTCACCTTTAGTTCATCACATGACTGATTATTGTAGCACATTTGTAAAAGTTTAAGATACTCTTTACATTGAAAAGCATGAATGAGGTTCTAATTCCTCCGCACAGCAGTGATCCTGCTTGGACGGTAGGGTTATATGGTACCAAAAAAGTGGCATAAGTAACAATGTGGGCTTTTTAAAAAATTGATTTTAGTTTGTTCAATTTGTTTTAATAATCCATATAAAATCAATTATGAATGCATGTCTGCTTTTGTTCCAATGACAGCTGTGGTTTGTTTAAACGAAAATTATTATGCTATTTTTCACCCATCTCCATTTGTTCTAAGAACCCCAACAACATAGTATTTAAGGTTTATTCTCCCAAACTCACCTGTTTTCTAGGGTTTTAGCCCTCTGAACCATGACGCTTCTAAAAACAGGCTGTTTTGGGGCCTTCATGCGTATGCATGAGTGGGCGTGTCTGTCGACGCTGATTTCATGCCTCGTTCTTGTAGAGGGGGATCACCATCGCAATTTTTTTTTGCTATCTTCACACTCTTGTTTTTGTTTTCAGCCAAAAAACTGCACATTACAGTAAAACACATGGCCATTTAAGTGACTATTGTGGTTATGAGTCCGTCTCAGCTCTACGGTGTGTTTATCACAGCAGTCAGCTGTTTTAAACTCTCACCGGAGTGTGAGTGTTCCATTTAATATGATTGTCCACTGTTTGGTCCAACCGCTGCATTGCATTGGGTCACAAACACATCAGATTACATTGATACGAGGCGATGTAACGGCTACTAAATGTGGAACTGATTGTGAGTGCTTCGGATTATCTATATAATGGATAATCAATACACTGAAACATAAATATATTATCTGTGGCTAAAGGGACTAGTAGTTAAGGGAGCAGACTTGTAATCGTAGGCTCACTCGTTCGAATCTCCCTGGGATGTTGATCAGTCCCTTATATTAACCCTAACTGTTCCCCAGGCGCTACACCGTGGCTGCCCAAACTGTGGAATAACAAAGGGAGGGAGGAAACAAAACTTTTTCCACTTTGGCCCTCTGAATGAGGCTAAAAGAATGTATTCACTGTTGCAAAACCATTATAAAGTGAGTTTTTCATAATACTGCCCCTTTAATTATTATTTGCAGATCTAACTGTTGTGTGCGCTCACGTCAATATTGATAAATACCGAAGCTTGCGTGAATATGGTCAAATGCCTGTCGTACGCTCAAAACTAAACGTACAAACGGTTGATAAAAGACGGAAGGTGTCCTTATGCACAGTAATGAACCCACAGAAATGCCTTATTTAGCTCTGCTGATCCTGTTCTAGAAAGAAGAGAGTAAAGGAAGAAAGAGGTAGTTAGACAGAGATGAGTGGGTGGGAAAAAATGAATGGCATGGGTGAAGAGGTGAGCAAAAGAGAATTGGTTCTCAGGCAATGAAAGAAGGACATAAGGAGAGAGAAACAAAAACAGAAATAAACAAAGCGAACAGTGGATAAACCAGTGAGAGAGAAGGGATGCAGAGGTAAAGCAAAAAGCCAAACACTATATCTTCTTCCTTTGGAGAGCTGAAACTATAGATTACTGGTCACAATGTGCTTGGCTGAGCATAAACGGAGAGATCTTAAAAAAAAAAAACTCTAGAGCATGTTCAGTGGTTGTGAGGATCAGGGTGAGCTAATCCAATCTTAAGGCCAGCTCTGGGTCACACACTCCTCTAAATCCTCCCTAGTGCTGTTACACAAACAACACTGATCCAAGGGCCTTTGCCCAAAAACCAGTTCAGTCGGCTAACTCCAGCAAGTCGGCCCGAGATCTTCAAGTCACCTTGCCTGTTAGCTCCCACTGCTGTTCCAACATCGGCACCATGTTTGTTTTAAAGAGTCAGACTAGGTTGAATTAAGTTTATGGATGATAGACAAGGGGAAAGTTAGCAAGCGACAAGAATAAAGGAGGAGAGAAAGAGTGTCAGTGAAAAAATGACTGAGATCGAGAGATGATGAAAAAAAAATTCTATAGCAATGCGATTCGCTCCTGTGGGCCAAATTGTGCTGAGGCTGTTAAAGTTATGCAAAGTCAGTTTAAGAAGTAGATGTCAATAATTTACTGACACACAGAGAGGGTGGAGATCAATTAGTCTTATCTCAACTACTACTAGTGATAATACTAATGCAAAAGTTGTTGACAAAGCACAGAGACTGCATGGTGTAATGAATTTAGCTTGTTGAAAGAAGCAGTATCTCTGCAAACACAGTCTACCATACCACCTCATCTTTGGTAAACCAACATCTAAGCATTTCAATTCTAATAGCTTAGCTGAGCCAAACGGACTAGAAGTTTTACTTGAACATATTATCCAGGAAGTATCTGCAATTCTGAGCCCAATACTGAATCATGCAAAGTAAGTGTTTTCACGGTGTTAAATGTTGAAGGCACACCGCTGACTTTTTGACCTAAAGAGTTGACCCATATGAGTTATTTTAAATGATTCCTCAGGCCAATATACAGCGCTTGACATTATCAATGCTCCGAGCGGGGCTTCCCTCTTGAAATACCGACCATGTAAGTTTGGAGAGACGGACCGTCTTTGGCCAGGTCATGTGACCTAGAGAATGCCTGGAGAGCGTTTCACTTTACGGTAGTCACGTGACCACAGGCTCAGATATACATAGTTCCCACATCTCCCCAGCGGTGAACATCCAGAATTAAAAACATTCAGTTACACTGAATATAAAGAACAGGACTTGGGACCCGAACAAGAACTTCTACTACAACATCACTGACAACTACCGTTATTACTTTCAAGATCAATTCGACAGGACTATTCAAACAGACAATAAACTTTCTATCATACATTTCAATAGTAGGAGCTTATATTCAAACTTCAGCTAAATCAAACAATATGTAGGTCAGTTCAAACAACCATTCAGTGTTATTGCCATCTCTGAAACATGGATCAGCACTGAGAAGGGAGCTGACCTGGATGAATATGAGAGGGGAAGGCAGGTGGAGGGGTCACTATACTGTACTGTATATGTGGGTATAGACTATAACAGTTGAACTCTGTATTAAATTTTTTTTTAAAAAAGAATGTAATTGTAAGCTGCATTTATAGAACACCAAGTTCCAACTTGGACATCTTCAGGGATTGGTTTGAAGAAGCATTTACAGCATCATGTCATGTTAACATCAATCTACTGAACACAAATAATCACAAACCAGGAATAGAGTTTACCAATACAATGTAGAGTCTGAGTCTTTATCCTAAAATTCTAAGACCCATAATGTCTCACAGTGCCACATTAATAGATAATATATTTACAAACCTAATACACAATAAAACAGTAAGCGGATTGTTAATTAATGATATACAGTAAGTGACCATCTACCGGTTTTTGTAATATATGATGCTGCAGGAGAGAGAAACTGATTATGGAACAACAATTTAAAAGAGCGAGGACAGAAGAGACAATAAATATATTTAAAGAAGATCCCACAACTGGGAGTCAGTCAGTTTTAAGCGAAGACAATATTGACAAAGCCTATGAAACATTTTTAAATACCTTCAAATGATTATATGATAGAAACTGTCCAATAAAGAAATACACTAAAATAAATATGTATTTAGAAACCCCATGGATCACAAGAGGATTACAAAATGCCTGTAAAAAAAAAAAGAACACACTATAGAGAATTCATTAAATATAGACCTGAAGCAGCAGAGAACAAATACAAAAAATATAAAAATAATGTAACAACTATTTTACGAGCATCAACACAAGAATTCTATAGCACATTATTAGATAAGAATAAAAACAACATGAAAAGCATTTGGAACATATCGAGTATTGTCATTAGAAACAGCTCAAAACAAAGCACTTACCCTCAACATTTTACTAATAATGAAAAGAACGGTGATAATATTAATTATGTGGTTAATGACTTCAACAGGTATTTTGTAAATGTTGGACTGAATCTAGCAGAAAAAGTCAATAATCCTGGAGTAGATTATGGATGGAAAGAAACATTAATTAATAGGAATCCAAACCCAATGTTTCTCAATGCAGTGGAAAAGAGAGAAATAGTAGATATCGTAAATAATAAAATAATAAAAGCAAGACGTCACTTGACTGTGATGGTATTGATATGACAATAGTCAAATAGGTTATCGAAGAAATTGCTCATCCTCTTCCATACATCTGCAATCTGTCATTCCAATCATGTAAATTCCCAAAAGAAATGAAAACTGCGAAAGTCATCCCACTTTATAAAACTGGAGACAGACACCAATTCAATAACTACAGGCCCGTTTCCCTACTGCCACAATTTTTCCAAATTTTACAGAAGCTTTTCACTCATAGATTGACAAATTTATTGATAAACACAAACTGCTGTCTGAAAGCCAATATGGATTCAGATCACAAAGATCCACCTCAATCGCATTAATCGAATCAATAGAAAAAATCACCAGCTCCATAGATAAAAAGAAAAGGGCAGTATCTGTGTTCATAGACCTAAAAAAAAGGATTCGACACAATAAATCATGAAATTTTAATCAATAAACTGGAGCACCATGGTATCAGGGGTGTGGTTCTACAGTGGATGAAAAGTTATCTAAGCAACAGATAGCCGCAGTTTGTGAAAATAGAGGATTTTCAGTCTTCATGCTTGGACATTGTTTGTGGCGTCCCCCAGGGGTCTGTGTTGGGACCTAAACTATGTATTATTTTTACAAATGACATCTGTAAAATCTCTGAAATAATTACATTTGTTTTGTTTGCTGACAACACATACATTTTCTGTGCAGGGGAGAACTTAGAACAGCTCAGCAATGAAATCACAGCAGAATTAAGCAAATAAAAAAAAGTGGTTGGACATGAATACGCTATCGCTAAACGTAGATAAAACAAAATGTATGGTGTTTAGTAAGTATAAGGGGAAGACTGATATAAAAGTTATGATAGAGGGTGTAAAAGTCATAAAATTTAGACTTAATAATGATCTCAAATATGTTTAAAATGTTCAGTGTATTCTACTAATTTGTATAGTAATACACCCAAACTTGAATAATTGGTGGAGATTGTAATTAAATGATTTAAGTAGAAATGAAATATGGGTTGGAGTTTTCAAACAGCTGGTTAATTCATTGCGATTGACATATTGGGCACCCCTTGCCTTGGAACAACATTGTCAGAAACAAAACATAGCCTTTAAGGAATTTTCTTAGCTTAGAGGCATTTTCACATTTGAACATGCTCCTCAGAAGAAACTGGTACCTACATCAAGAGCTTTCGAACTGGCCTCACAATCTGTTGCCTGCAACTTTTTAAATATGAACACAATTATTTTTCACCTGAGCACACAGACACACACCCCATCCACTCGGTCCCCTGCTCGTTGTACTGCTCTCACAGTGTGAGCGAATCAGCAAAGGTTACTGTTGAACACAGAAAAGAAAGGTCAGAAATCATGTTTAGTTTTCCTGCGGCCAGGAGGTAATTCCAGCTAGCAGATTGTGTTCAGACGAGCAAGCAGGCAGGGCAAGCCAATGGTGGAGATGCACATAGTGAGGCAGGGATGGTTATGGACAAGGTTATCCAGTCATTTACTGCCTCTCAGCCCCTCCGCTGTCACCCTTAATAACACCCTCTCCCTTATCAACGCAACAATCACCTTGAGAAACAAACTTGTCTTCTTTGAGGGAGGGATGGAGATGGGCCCACGTTTACATGGGGTATGCTATTCTCATTACAGCAACTATTGCTCTTTGGGGACGAACATAGTGCAGATCAATTTAGTGCTGTATTCTTTTCACCCCATGATTCATTCTTTCTTTTCTTTTTACCGTCACCGTTCTTCTGATTTTTTTCCCCTTGTCGCCCTTTGCAACATGTACATGTGATGTATGAAAATAGATTTTTACAATTATGATTGACACATTTACTGTATTTGTGTCAATACAACAGAAACCAGGGCTGAGTGATGTATAAATAGAGAAAACGGCGACGGAAACTTCAACGACAGCCCATTTTTCAATGTCTATTTGATGCTAATATTTTGTTTTTCAGACGTCTCAGAGCTTAATTGCCATTTAACAGTAGATTAATTGTTCTTTATGTGCAATAATTATACTGATTAAGTCGTGCATTAATGTGAAGAGCTGTCTAAATAAACAACAGCAATCATTAGAATACATTGCTTTCGTTGTTATCTTATAGAAGATTCCTTGTCGGGTTTGAGCTCATGTTTTCACAACACATTTAGATGTATCCTCTAGTTACAGTGAAACCATTGTTAACAAGGCCCCCAGTGCAACCCCCCCCCCAAGGTGTATATAGTGTTGTAGCATAGACGTTGAAAATAACTTCTAGTCTCTGAAGTGTTTGTCTTTTTTAGAGCTTGTTTTTAATGTTATTTTTCATTTAATGTCTTAAGCCTTTGTGTGTGGCTGTGGTTAAGGAAAACAGCTTTTGCAGCACATTCTTTCACAGACTCTCATGCTGCTGACTGTGTTTAAAAGCAATTGCTGAACATTTGCAAAGAACTTACCAGGCCAAGGTCACGTCCTAAAACACGTGTGTCAAACTCATGGCCCATGGCCCAATCCAAACTTTTGGAGCATCCAATTTTGTCCTGCAGGAGAAAGTAAAAATTACAGCGAAAACATGAATCATTGAGTAAATAAAACTCAACAATATTTGCAGGGGCTTACTGTTTTTCCTGCCCTTATTTCACATGATTTCAGTAATTTTTAATGTAAAACTTTTGAAACAACAAAACTTTTTTTTTTTTTTCTTCAATTTTCCTCAAATTATTTATGTTTATTTCCCTTAATTAAATAGAAATTGGTCACAAAATCTAGGAAATTTAAAGTGAGGATCCTGTTGGGACTGATATCTGTCACTTTATGCCTGGATATTGTTGGTTTCTTACATATTTTGTATTTTATCAAATGTAGAAGCACTAGCGGAACAAATCAGAGATGGGCCGGTAGCGGGCCAAATGACCGGACCCTTTAAACTCAAATAATAAAGCTCATGATGACATTATTTTACAGCATACACATGCCTGCAACAGCGGGGCTTACACGCTTCGGCACCACGGAGAACGACTATCAGTCTGCCTCAGGGCAGCTGTGGCTACAATAGTAGCTTACCACCACTAAGTATGGAGTGAAAGAATAATTCTTTAATTCTGCAAAGCGCTTTGAGTGTCCGTGATGCATTATTATTATTATTATTATTATTATTATTATTATTATTATTATTATTATTATTATTATTATTATTATTATTATTATTATTATGTCATTTTGAAGTCTATCAAACAGACATGAAGAATAACAAAACAAGAGAACAACAAAAACATTAGGCTACAAATTCAAAGCAGTTCAGCACCATGGATAGAGACCACATCATTTTGACACCCACTTTAACCATTTTAACTCAGAGCCTTTATCAGTAGCTATAAAGTTTAGTAAAACTGGCACAGCGGCCCACATGTTCACAAATATGAAGTACTATAGACATGCTCACCACTATTTGAAGAGCATATAACGAGCCTTGCGCTCCGTGAACTCGTCCACGATGCTCTGTATGTCCATTTTCTTTGCTCTTTCATTCTCTATGGACAACATGGCAAGTCCACTCAGTCTCTCCTGTCCCACTGTGCTCCTCAACTGGTTTTTAATGAGTTTTAACCTGGAAAATGAGCAGGGCAACCGCTCAGTTCATTTACAAATTTTTATGGTCACTTAATGGATCCAGTCTGAGATAGCCCTCCGTCCTTACTCATGCACCATCACCTCAGCAGCGATTACGTTTACATGATGGCTTCTGAACAAACATAATGTGGTTATTTGGCAACTTTATGCTGTATATTTCTATCATAAACTGGCTGATTTTTACTTTATCTGGAATGTTTCAGCGCTCTCTCTCTCCGTGTGTGTCAGCCTCTGTTTGATAGCACGCAACCATGAGTTTGGTCTATTCTTCTGAAAAGGGTGCCCACCAGCCGGTATGTTGTAAAATGTAAGTCCTGGATTGTTGGTACTCCTATTTGTGCAATCAACAAACAACAAAAGTGTTTCGATCGCGTGCCCATGCTCGTACATTGCAGTTCTCTGGTTGTTTTGCACCGAGCCGAGGCATACGTCACACTAAACGGGTCTATAACCCCTGTATAAATCTGCATAATGGGTGATGTTAAACAGTCTGCCCATACTCTGGGCATCAAGTCATGAGGGCCCGCCTTCTCCAGCTCCCCTGAGCCGTGGCTGAGGTCCAGCTCCCTTCAGCCTGGGCCGTGCTGCCCTCCCTGCCACCCCGAAGTCCCGCCCCTGTGTAGAAGTGCAAACTAGGTCACAATAATGTTGAGATTACTTGTTTTCCCGCTTAAAATCTGCGACCCACTTGAGATGAAACTGCTCCATATTTGGCCCCTGAACTGGAATGAGTTTGACACCTCTGTCCTAAAAGATGCTTCCTGAAATTTAAAGAGTTGGTAAAGAAACCCAATGTCTGATAATTTATACATGCCTGATATGATTTTACAGGCACGTCAATTTGATGATTTTGTTGACGTTTTACAAGCACGATTGAAACCAAGCTCCTCTCACCGATGCTCTACTGTGACATTGCCTGATGCAGGCCTTTTACACAAAACTGACAAACCAATGTGTGGATTTGTGTGTGCCCAAGTACACACACACTCTTGTTGGTGCTTTTTTGATTGCAGCAGGGTTGAGGGAGGACAGGCGAGTGTCCTGATTGGAGGACAGAGTCTTGGCTACCTTTGACAACTTTACTGCAATCAGTTGTTTCCTCCTTCTCTGTAGTTTAATGGCACCACTTCATAAAGAAGCAGGCTCATCAAAACCCCTTTCCCTCACACGCACACGCTTAGGCTACGCACACACACACGCACATTGGTATATGTACGTTTTTTTTTGCTGAGTTGTTACATCGGATATCTGTATTTAGATATATTAAAATGTTCTGAGCCTGGATAAATTGAAATATCTGGTAATATATTTGATTTTAGAGCAAAGTGCCAAGTTTTTTCCAGATATCTGCATAAGCAATAAAATCAGATCTGCGTTTGTTGCTGTACTCAGCCAACTTTTCATGTCTTTTTCTCTCATCTCTGCTTTTTTCTGCCCCCTTATCTCAGTGTATTAACTCCATTAGCTGCTTGTATCACCCTCTGTCTTTCTCACTGGCACTCATTTCACTTAAATCACTGCACCATATCACCGCTGGACTGGAAAGGACACATCCTCAAACCAAATAATTCATCTACAGATAGGGAAATAGTGGATTAAACAGAGACTATCCCTACAGTATATCACAAAAGAAGGCATTCTGATGAAATATTCAATTTATGAAAAATGGATGGAATAGTTTTTTTTCACACCTCTTTTGTCTTTGAAATCATGTTGGGCATTATTAATAACGCAATGACGGGAGACATTGCGTCCCTACACATCCCTGTGACCTGCGTCACAGGTCATCCCTGTGACTCCAGTATTACTCACAGGGATGTGTAGAGTAATAGCGAAGACTGACATGCTTGTGATGCACCATTAGGGAATGCCAGCGTTGGCTCAGTGAACAATGTAAAAAGGCCTTTAAATTAGACCAAGCCATGTCTCACCTGCCTTTTTCATCTCAACTGTTCAAACAGTACACACGCAGTCTGACACACACAGCTCCATGATTACCCACTCGTCCACTCTCTATCCACCTTCCTTCCACCTATCTGCCAGTCAAATGAGTGCAGAGGTAATGGAGAGAGAAGCTGCCATTGTTGGGCTGTAAAACTGTACCCAGCTAAAAGATGATTGGGTTAACCTTTCCTTTGGTGCATGAAGGAAGAAGGTGTTTTTCCATTATTCATGGGTATTCATGTATGTTTACTCTAAATGTGTGCGTATGGATCCAATCCCACCTGTTGTACTTTTTACCATTGCTTTTGAAAGTCAGAATTCCAGGGTCGCACTACTGCGCGACCCTGGAATTCTGTCCAATCACTGCACAATTTTGCTATTTTACCCAATCTGGCTAAAGATTCCGGTAGATTCGGGGGCACCACGTGGCTGAAGTCCATCCGCCTTGTGTAAGCCACATTAACTTCCGAAGCCAGCAGTTGCCGGGAGTCCCTCCAGTGCGACCGGAATCAACATTTAGTCCCAGACTGTGTCACAACTGACTCTTTTGAGCAAAATAGCGGCAAACGTGTCTCACGAACGCAACTGTTTCATGATCTCCTGCTGCTCTAGAATGACTTTTAAATAAAATATCCCCAGTAAACCTCTACTATTATAAATTATCTTTGATAGAGCTTCATTACAGGTACCGTCTAAAATGGCAGCAGTGGCCAGTATTGTCGGTGCTTGCGCCCCCTAGTGGTATCGCCACGCACAGATGTACAAATTACGGAACACATGAGAATCTTCTGTAGCAAAGGTGTTTGTAGCAAAAGTCTTGAGTGCATTGACAAGATTCTGACAGGAAAATATATATATATATTTTTTTTTTTCATTTTAGGAATTTGTGTTGTTTTTGTTTCAAAAATGTAATAGTCTCTGCACTTTAAACCTTTAAAATGTGAGAAATAATCCATATCTTAAATTAAATTGTTAAATTATTGTGATTATTCTGTATTGTTATGAAATAATTCAAAGGCAATCAGGTTTTTTTTAGGCAAATTGACCAGTTTAGGCAAAATTATAGGAAATAATAAAGTTTCAAAATGCCACAACTTTTGCCAGTTTTTTTTTTTTTAAAAACTGCCACAAAATCAGTCATTTTAGGCCGCAACAATCACAGAAATTGGCCGTGAGATCCTGCAGCGACTGTATTGTGGCTAAAAATCCGATCAGGCTTTGTTTGACTTCTATTAATTTATTCATATTACAGAAGTCCTCTTTTGTTTTTTGAGTAGAAACAGCTTCCCGGTTGGCCTATTACTCCAATGAGTCTGTCAGGAATAGGCCATGTTAAAGTTGCCAGGTGAGCAGAGAAGAAGCCTGTACAAAGAACTGTAATAAGCTCTATAGTTTCAGTGCCTACCAGAGCTTGTGGTCAGATCCTGACACGGGGCAACCTGATTGGCTCGTTGAAATAAACATGAAGTAGGTCACTGTCAAAGGATACAAAGGCTGCTGTGCTTGCACGGGGGAATTGGTTTAGACACGAACAAGCCTTAATGTGACTGCTATACCTTTGGCTGCCAGAACCCTGACCTGATGCTTCAACCAATTTTACAGAATGTGAACTTCAAAGAGCACTTTGATAGCAGGGAGACTTATTGAATGAGATCTGAAAACTAAGCTGTCTTTTCCTTCTACTGTAGATTAGCTTCTGAGCTGGACTTGGACAGGCAGGGGTGCAACAGTGTGGTGATAAGGAAGAGATCCACATCTGAAACAGATGTTGTTCTGCTTTTGAACGACAACTTAGTGATAGTGTTTTACAGGCAGATGCTCTTTAATTCTTTATATATTGCAAATGTTCATTCTGACATGCTCACAATCCCGCAGGGAATTAAATGTGTCACAAAAAACAACAACACATCTTTTCATTACTTATTGATTTTGCTACCATTAGGGAAGGAAGGCCTCGGCCGCTGTCGATGTGGAAGTTATTGTGGGTCAATACTTTGTTGCCCTTAAAAGCCACTGGAGATTTTCAAGAAAATTCAGCAGAGGCTGTGAAAAGAGACCAGTGTGCAAGTTTAATGTTTCCAAAATGTTTGGTTCTGTTCAGGGACGTCTGCCTTGCATGGTATCAGGGAGCAGTACAGGCAAAATGTGCTGAAGGGAAGGATACTGCTGCGGACAGCTGTCTGCTCGGACTGCGAGCACACATCATATGCTGGGTTGCAAGTGATTGATTTCTGAATGCTGAAGTGAAACACTGAAGCAGTGCTGTGGGCATCTTGTTCTGATGGAAGGAAAGAGAGAGAGGTCTGCTTTTGCAAGGCATCTTAATCCCATGGAGGAGTCTCCCAATCAGAGGCAAGATGACAGGAGGATCAGCAGCCATTCAAATAATGCAAATGGTAAGAGTAGATATAAAAAGAGTTTAGAGCAGTGTTTCTCAAATGGGGGTACGTGTACCCCTAATGGTATGCGATGGCACTACAGGAGGAACAGGAGAGTAAAAAATTAACAAATAATGGGTCAGTCTTGGTTCTCCACCAGGTGTGAGATGACCCGTAATGATAAAAACTATAGAAATAAATCTATTCAGGAAGCACTAAATCTGTGTTTTTCAATCTTGGGCTCAGGACCCCATGTGGGTTGCCTGGAGTTAAAATGACACACAATCTTAAACAACTGTATTTCTATACTTTCACTGAATCTAGTTCAACTAAATGCAGTAAAAAAAAAAAACAAACAAACAAATGAGCTCAAACATGATCAACAACTAATTCTACAAGAAGAAAAAAAAATGTCTTTAGGGTTGCCAGAAATTTTTGAAAACAAAATGGGTTCACGATCCAAAAAAGGCTTGGCAACCACTGCACTAAATATTGTTTCTTTCCACTTATTTTTAGAAAATGAGATTATTCAAAATGTTTTTTATCACTCGTTCATTCCATCATTATGTTCTATAGTTGTTTTTAAATAGTAAATGGTTTTCCAAGCAAAATGAGGGGACTTGAATTCAGAAATAAGAGAAAGGAAGTAGTTGAGCCAAAAAAGTTGGAGAACCCCTGGTTAGAGCATAAACATAGAAACCCTTTGTTATATGTTCATCAGGTTTTCATTTGACAAGAATGTTGATTATGTGTCATTTTTATTGCCCCCGCTGTGATAAAAGTTGCCCATCTCTGGTGTAGAGTATCTAATAAACAACAATAGTGAGAAAATTCAAACATTTAGAGGTTAAGGAGGGACTGGACTTTGAAATAATGAGGGTTGACAACACCCCTGACTAACTGCCTGTCAGCCTTTTCTAAAAACTGCCTTACATTTTCCTATCTTTCGTCACCCCTGTTTCCTGTTATTTTAAGAATATCTTTTTTCGTCAGTCAACATGTACAATCTGAAATATTTATCAGGCGTAATGGATTCTCTGCTTGGTAAAGAAACTGGATTTCACACGTGCCATTTGATTGTATTAAAATCCAAACAGGGACACTGTATAAAAAACAAACTACCTACAATTGTGGACACAAATTTGTTTAGATTTCCACAAGCACATAGTAGATTTTAAAGCATCAAGGCTTATTTTGTAACAGTTTCACAGTGTATCGCTCAATCTAAAAAGAAAATAGAGTATGTGTCCAACATGTTGCAATTATCAACAATCTTTCATAAAAAAATCAGAGTAGACAAAAGCAGTGACATTTGCTCCATTGTTGTAGAAGGAAATGCTGTTTAATCTATTTTGAAATGAGGTCAGTGAAATTTTTATAACATGCTTTTATGCAGGGTTAGGGAATGACAACTTTCTACAAATTTGCTTACAGCTTGTGCTTCTTCTATATATTACCAAATATCAATTGGTTTGATTTTGACAACAAAGCAGGCAAATGCAAACTGATTTAATTCCGTTTTTCAAGATGTGACCAGACCAAGCAGTTCCTTGCGTGCAGGGTGGGGAAACTTATCCGCAATGTGTTGAAAAAGTTGTCTCCCTGTTGCACAGCCTCATTTGATCCCCTCATTTAGCTTTTATGTGAATTGCATAGATTTGAAGCTAAAAGCATCTACTATTTCCTTTGAGACATTTTGTGTGCTGCAAGTTTACGATGTGAAATGGTTTGTTTGTACTCTCAAAGTTAAAGAGGGACTGTATAGGATGCTGTCAGGCTATAAACGCGGCCGCAACTTTAGCGTAGGAGGCATGGAGCATGTAGGGGGTGCTAATTTGTGGAACAATACCCAGAGAAGCAGTAATGCTGCGTTCAAAGCAACTCAAAACTTAGATTTTTCCAACGTCCGACTTCAAAAAGTGCATTGGGAGGCCACAAAGCACAGAAACATTAATGTCTTTATTCTAAATACCATTTCGGTCAGCTGTGTTTTGGAGACATTTTCATGTGCTGTTTATGGAACTTTTAACTTGAAAATGACGATTTCCGAGTCGTAATGAACGTAACATTAGCCTTACTGTTAAAGGCCATATGTGGAATTCTGGGGACGTTCTAATTGCTCCTCTAGGTGGTGCAAAATTCTATATAGCTCCCCTTTAAGCATTGAGGACTGCAAGAAATCATCAGTTGTTTAATGACATTCCTCCACACTGATGCTTTTTAATCGTATTTACCTTTCAATCTATATAGAATGAAATATAATCAAAATTAAGTGGAAAAACCCATCATCTAAAGCTAAAGACAACACAAATAAGAGGTGTTTAGTCATTTTTAAGATAGTGCCATCCATCCATCTTCTGCTGCTTATCCGTGGTCGGGTCGTGGGGGCAGCATCCTTAGCAGAGAGGTCCAAACTTCCCTTTCCCCAGCCAATTCGTCCAGCTCTTCCTGGGGGATCCCGAGGTGTTCCCAGGCCAGCCTAGAGACGTAATCTGCCAGCGTGTCCTGGGTATTCCTACGGGTTGCCTTCCGGTGTGACGTGCCCTGAACACCTCACCAAGGAGCTCAAAGCGGAGTAGCAGCAGCTCTACTCCGAGCCCCTTCCGGACGACTAAGCTTTTCACCCTATCTTTAATGGAGAGCACAGCTACTCTAAAAAAGAAGCTAATTCCGTCCACTTGTACCTGCAATCATGTTCTTTCAGTCATAACCCAATGCTCATGACTGTAGGAATGAATATTAACCGGTAAATCGAGAGCTTTCTGGCATGTCATATCCAACTCAGAGATGGCAGCCCACCTTTTTCTAGTTGAGAATCATGGACTCAAATTTGGAAGCATTGATTCTCATCCCGGCCGCTTCACACTTGGCTGTGAACCGGGCCGATGGAACCAACAGGACCACATCATCTGCAAAAAACAGATAGTGTTAAGATAGTGATCTTACCTTGATTGCCAGGTGTTCTGAGTGGAATGTCACTTGCACTTGGCAATGGTTTGAGTACAAGACACTGACTTTGCGATTTGACGAGAATAGCACAAGAATTCTTCCATATGGAATTTTTGAAATTCATGAAATTTTTATCCTGATCACATCCTCAAACCTGACAATGTACAGTGTGAGGCATGCATAAAATGAACAGAAACCGAGGACAAGAAGCTTCAAACAATCAGAAAACTGTGATTGAAATGAATGTGACCTACAGCTGCACAGAAGCAGCTCACAGAAACAAAAGGCTCTGTCAAAACCCTCCGCTATCTCGCCAGCGTGTCGGGGAAATCTTCTTTCTACTCGTGTGTGCATGTCAAGCTGCCTTGTCTTTTCTGTGGATGACATTCATAAAAAGGTGAAAGAGGGAATAATCAAAGATCACCACATATTACTTTTGGTACCGACACAGTACAATTTCCCTCTCAGAGGGCAGAGGAAATCCTTAGTGTGATATGACATTAGGATTCAATGCAACATTTCTTCCTCCAGTTCAGTTGTGATGGCAACCCATCATTTCCACATCCCCATTAGGCAGCGCTGTCCAGTCTTCCTAGATTCAGCTAAAGGGCAAGTGTAGCTCAACTGTACTTCCACCGTTATGACCTTGAACCCACTCTCTGATCTGGATCCCCCAACATCTTGCCCTTGCTCTTTTCCTCCTTCTTCTCCTTTTCATCCTCTTGGCCTTTTCTCCATGTCTTACTATCTGTGTAGAGTAGACCTAGGTCGCCTCATCTAAAGTAAAAGGTTAAGTGATGCTTTGAGGGAAAATGACCTCACTGAAGAAAAAACAAGTTTCTCGTTTCTACCAAACAAAAATGTTTTTTTCTAAACCCACCCATACTTCAGCATGACGACTCTGTCCCAGTGACATTTATTGGGAGTTAAGCAATGGCTAAAACCAATGAAATTAATACTAAAAAAATATCTTCACTTCACTCTCAAAATCCACTTTTGCAGTTTTTTTGATCACATATGAGGTAACTTGAGTGCCCCCACGGCACACAAAATGTGAAATAAATCCATCCAGTCGTTATTTGTGGTCTTTGTACGTCTAACAACACAGAGAAAATTGCTCCGTTTCAAATTTTCCAGATTTATGACATCACAAGTCAAATCGGGAAAGAAAATGTCCTCCCCTCCGCTGGTAACTCCACCCATGGACTCCACCCCCAACCTGATGAAAACTTTTGCGAAAGTCTGCCATTGTTTTTTCTCGCTAGCGAAGGAGTGATGGCTTATGGTAAAACTAAATACAGAACTTTCCTGCTGCCGGTGCCGTGCCTCCACAGTGAACGTACACTGTAATGTAAGTACTATTTGTTCATGCAGAGGTGTAGTCTGCTCTTGTGTTATATCGTCTCGTATCGCAGATCTGACGTGTTTGTGACACAATGCGAAGCAGTGGTTGGAGAAAACAAATGAGTATGACCTTAAATGCATTATGCCTGTAGTTAAAAGAGCAATGGAGGAGGAGAAAGTGACTTAGCAGTTTACCACTCTGGTGACAGTTTGAATGACTGCTGCTGAGATGCACGGACCCTGAAGCGCTGAGACGGACTCAAAATGAAAACAGCCGCTTAAATAGCCATGTGTTTTACTGTAATGTGCAGTTTTTTTTGGCTGAAATCAATAACAGTGTGTGGATAGCAAAAATAAACTCGCTTTTGGTGATCATTGATCACCCTGTAGAAGAGCGAGACGTGAAGTGAATGAGCGTCTATGGACACGCCCAGTCATGAATATGCATAAGTAGGCCCCAAAACGGCCCGATTTCAGAACTGCTCAGAAAGTGACTTTTCAGATGGCTAAAACTCTGGAAAACAGGCGAGTTTGGGAAAATAAATCTCAAATACTATGTTTTTGGAGTTCTTAGAAAAAATGGGTGAAAAATTGCATAATATGTCCCCTTTAAAGGAAATGGTTGTCTAATGGTTATTGAAGTAGGCTACCACTGTGGGACCTTCAGCAAGTCCCTTAAAACCAAAGTTTTCCCAGGTTGTCACTGCAACAACTTGTTTTCAGTGAGCTATTTGGTAGAAAAATAAAATAAAAATAATGATTTGCAAATATTAGCATATTCATAGCAAAGAAATGTTTTCAAAATTATTCTAATCACGACCCAATGACCCTTCTCAATTTTGGCTACATAATGCTTTCTAAATTAAAGACTGTGTATTCAACATTTTACATCAAATTGTATACATATCTACTGAGAAGCAGCAGTAAGGAGGGAAAACAAGAGACCTACATGTACTGAAAATGTCATTTTAATGGAGTCTCATAACTAATGCTGCATTCATTATGCTGTAGTCCTTTAGCTGAGAAGGTGTACGCTGTATGTTTGTGTTTTTATTCATATGTTTTGTGTTGTACACTAGGTTTCTGTGGATGAACAGGTTAGGTTTGTGTGTATAGACAGCAGGCGGTGTCCATTTAAAAGTGTTTATGGGTTGTGCGTGTGTGCGTGTTGGAGAGGCAGAATGACACCTTTCAGAGAGGGTGAGACCATGTGGTCCACACTGACTGCTTTGGATGGAGGCAGGAGGGCCCAGCTGGTCCAGGGAGAAGAGCTCTCTCACCAGCCAAAGCGATGCTACTGGCTGCCAGCTAACTTGAAACACACACAATTACGCACACAGAAGATTTTACACAGTAGGGGAAAAAAATTGCTGAGAACCGTGCAGGATTCTCAGTGCAGTTAAAAAGATTTATTTTTTCCTAGCAATGTGGTTGGCTAAGGCTTCTGCAGGGTGCTGTTTGTGTGTTTCAGCTGATCTTGGACATGGTTATAAACATAACACTCAAATAGGTGTGAAGAACACATTGAGGCCTCCTGTTTACACGCGGACAGAGCTGTGTGCAGTCACAGAGCTTACACAGATTCAATCATTTCAGCTGACCTGAAGCCAGGATTTAGTGAAACCAGTCGCCTTCTCCTGCAAAACTGTCCAATATTCTCAAATTCAACGTGCTGGAAAAGAAAGAAATCCTTATTTGTCAGCAGGCAGGTGCTGGTCCTGCAAATTATACATGACCACGGGTCTTATTGATTTGCTCTTGTTTTTCTGTGTCTGATAACACTCTGCTTCAGGAAAGTTGGTTCAGTGGACTCGTACAAATTGTTTTGTAGAAAAGAGAAAAAAGGAACGGTGAAGAAACTATTACATGTGATCAAACGTTTGTTATTGCAGTCCCTCGATACATTTCTCTTGGTTATAGTAGTCTACAAATGTGCTACAGCAAGGCACAAGCTTTTCTCATATTAAATAAAACTGAACCAAAGGTAATTTATGTTGGCTACTGTAGTGCGGCAAACCTTTTCCTGTTGTTCGTAATGGAGCCTCAGCTGCTAGGAGACATTTGCAGTAACACTAATGTTGATTGCCGCTCCACCTGCATTGACAGGACCAACGTGTCTCGAAACTATACATATTTCAAATCTGTTCTTTCAACTCTTATTCATTCTGTCCTCCATCCTGCCACATGGTTCAGTGGTTCTCTAGTGAAATAGGAAGTGTATCTCTAAATGCAGTGCAAGGCGCTGTGAGTGTTGCGCAAATTAGCTGTGTTAAAGTATATGTATGCCTTCGATGGAGGGAAGGCTCACTGGAGGCACTATGCTGCTTATCTTAACAGTAGGAACGTGGACAGAATGATTAGGGGGTCTAACCACAGGCCTCCACCCACTTCTTCTCGCTTTTCCATTTTTACTACTTTTCTATAAAGCAGTTTCTCTCTCTGTGCATGGAGTCTAAAGGGTAAGTTTAACATGCAGCTATGTGTGAGTGGAAGGATGGGAAAAACAAGAACTCTGAACGGAATTTATCATTTTAAACAAATTAGTTTGCTCGAAATCAAACTGAACATTTTCCTTCATACGAACCTGGCTGCGAGAGTAGACAGACAAATGCCTGGCCTGAAGTGGGACTGTGGCTGTCTATCTATAAGACCTGTAAACCTGGGATAGGACTTAATAGCATGCAGTCCCAAGTTCCTCCATTAGAAAGCTGGCCTGGCATTTGGGAGCAGTAATTGGCTGGATGGGCTTTCTGCAAGCTTAGCCATCCTGCTGGCACAACAACCCTGTCTGCCTCTATCCTTGAGTTGCTGCTCTGCTTGGGAGAAATGTAGCCAGCTCAACAACTGCCATGTTCCCTTCAAAGCCTGTGGAGAAGCAGGGGAAAGTAGCAGCTGTTTTCCCAGGGGGGCTGGAGGAATTCAAGGCCTCTGGTCATTAGTGAGAACCAAGTGTGCAGAGAGATGCCCCAGTCTTAGACAGATGGAAGACCTCTATCAACTCTCAACCCTTCAGTCTTGTGTCTATCCATTACCTCCATCCCTGCCAAGAGAAAACATGTATGCTTAACCTCACCGCTTTGCAATAAGGGGTTAAGACAGGTATAGCCATGTCTAGCAAAATTGGGACGAAAGAAACAATTTTAAAAGCTGTTTGGAAGAGGAGGAAAATCAAAAAGTATGTATTTTACAGTCAATTCAGTGTGGTATATTACTTGCTTAAATACTCATAGGAAATGCTGCATGTTTAGCCAATGTATGGCAGTGATTAAAAGGTATGGTCACAAATATTCAATAAAAGGTGAAAAGAATTTAACACACTTTCTTGTCCCCTAGGGGAAATTTGTCACAGACTCACAGTGCATACAAGTAGCTTCCCTTGCAGACAATTACTAAACCTACAGACAATCAATATACAAGGAACAACTAGAGACCTACACATGCATACATCCTTGAAACGTCAAATAGATGATTAGGATACAATAAATAAATAAATAAAGTAAAGCCGGTCAGGATGAACTAATTGATGCAACACATGAGGATGTGTTAATTGCAACAAGCTAGCATGCTACTTGCATAGCTGGTGACCAAGAGCAAGGATTGATAGAAGCATGTATTTTGACAAAGGGCTAGCTGGATGCTAACTTAATCCAGGCAGAATCAGATATATAACACCCCACTTAAATGGGAAAGTGTATATCTCACATGGAACAGATGATTGGCTTTCACGTTTGGATAGTCTGCTTTATCATACCTTATGAAACTAGAGTGCACTGTTAAGAAAGCAACTATTAAATCAGGTCATTTTTACCAAATCATTACATTAAAAAGTGAAGAGCATACTGTTATATACACAAAACGTTGCCCGTACTCTTTATCCTAAGTTATTATATACTTCTGGTGTGGAAACATACATTAATAATTCCCTTCTCGTAGCTAATGTGATGGAAAGGTACATTAAAGGATTATCTAGAAGTTGCAAGGACATTTTTGAGGTTAAACAGGGATCAATACACTCACGAGTTGAAATATGGTGCACTCCGGTGAGCAATGGAACTATTACAATAAATGTATTTATTCTGAAAGAGACAATGTTCTTCTAGCAAAGACAAAAACCTTTTAAAACCCTTTAATAGGCTAAAGTTAGCCCAGGATAGTAGGTTTTAATAACTTGTTTTTGATCAGTTTCTTCATTGGTGACCAATAATAAAAAAATAAAGACATGGTGCAATAAAACCAAGGATTGCCTTGGTAGAAACTAGTTAATAGAGTAATAAAATATACATACCTTTTATAAGAACCAAAGAGAGATTTTAAAACACAGCACTTACAAAAACGTATCTACATCAATGTAGGATTCCAACAACCAACAACATCAAAATGACCCCTTTTGTATGACTGCGAGTCTGATCCCAAAAAGAATAGTTTGGTAGTGTGTGCCTGGATGTAGAATGAAAAACAAAAACCAATGAGTAAACAAGCAGCATAGGAGTTTCTCTGCATGTTCAGATGCTGTTTTTAATACGTTCCTGAACTCCTTTGGAGAAGTAATGGTCTTAAATTAGAAAGTAAAGTTAATAGTTCAGTGTATTGTGTTTTCCTGCTTTAGTAAACAAATGTCACCAGAGTTGAAAGGGCCTCGGAAACAAAGTAAAAAGCACTGATCTTTTGACTGATATGTACAACCATTAACTGTGAGGGCTTAAGTCTAGTGTTTCCGTTGCATTAGAGGGACAAAGCCTTCCTTGACAAACTGCTCCCTGCAACTCTGCACACAAGCCCAAGAGAGAGCATTTACTTTCTTTCCTCCCACAACATTTAACTATGTTAGCTTTGCATGCATTGTTAAATGGGACTAAAGAAATCCCCCTGGCCTTAACTCACTGCTTTGCCTGGCTAATTTCTGTCCTCTTACAAGTAGAACAATGTCAAGCAGGAGCAGCATGCTTACATTTGCTTCCCCCGAGACTATTACCGTATTTCTTTGGTTGGTGTCGTCCTTTCCTGCACTGGCTCACCTGGTTAACAGCGCTGCAGGCAAGCTGTTGTTTTTAGCCCTTTTTCCTGCTTTATTTCATCTTAGGGATGTGTCATTCCCACCGTGACAAAAACCTGTTCACATTGGAAGCAATACAATGCATCTTAACAACATAGGTCTACATCTCAAAGGCAGAATCACAGACTTTGTTGGACTTTTTTTTCATTACCCTTTTGAGAGAAATGAAAAATTAGGACATCAGAAAGAGAAGTTAAATTATAAACCTGTACAATAGATCAAGAGATGTTTCACTGTAAAAGGATAGAAGACATTTGGTCATACAAAGACGATTGGTTTGTTGGTTTACCATAAAAATAATTGGCTTTGATTGCATTATTCAATTACAAGATGCATGTAGTGTGTGACAGATATGTCAAATTTAGTTTCAAAGAAAGTTTGAAAAGACCCTTACTGAAAAGTATCATGGTAGATTTGTGACTGCTGAATGGCCCATTTCGTACCCTGAGCACAAAGCTCTTGTTAAAATGTTTGTGTTAAGACTTTGATTAGATTTTTCCATGAGGGCCTCTAGTACATGCTTGCCTGTAGTTGTGAACTGTAGTTCACACTTTGATGACGAATTTGACGCGGCACTGAGCTGGATAAGCCACGCCTCCAGGAAGCTCTCTGCCGTGATTGACATGTTAACAGACACGCCCACAAAGGTGAGCATTTCAGCATCCTTCGCGCAGTGTTATGTATGTATTCTCTACAGTATGTATGTACCGGTGAACGCCCCGCCCCCACACTCTTGTATCTTGTGTTTATAAAGCAGCATGAGCTCGGCTACGGAGTGGTTGGAAAGAGGGCGGGCCGTCCTCTGGCCCTACGTCATCATGTGGAGAGAAGGAATTCAGTGTCCCGTCTATAGACACACCCACTCATGAATATGCATAAATAAGCCACAAATCAACCTGTTTGTGTAGAGTTGCTCAGAAAGTGACTTTTCAGAGGCTAAAACTCTGGAAAACAGGCGTGTTTGGGAAAATAAACCTCAAATACTATGTTTTTGAGGTTCTTAGAACAAATGGAGATGGGTGAAAAATAGCATGATATGGGACCTTTAATGTCTCAGGCCACTCGAGTTTTGTTATTGTCATCCGAACCATGGCCTTGTCTCTCAGAGAACTGATGCTCTCTCGATAATTTTTCTGTATTCAGACTATTTTCATTCAACCCACGGATCAGCCATCATGCCGAAACGCATTGAGACTCTGCCATGTAATTCCCTAAATTAGTTGGTTAAAGGATGTGATAATAAAGTATAGCTACAGAATAAATGCAGTTGGAAATCATTAGGTAGTTAAGCCATGTTAAAGGATGTACCAGTAAACCTGTTAGAACCTGTGGGAAAAGGGCATTGTAGGCTGCAAACAACATTTTCTTTACTTTAATGTCCAACCTCTGGGGTTTACTAATGCAAGATAGTTTATGACTTTCTAAGTTTGGTAATGAAAATCACAATGTTGAACAAATCTTAAGACGTGCATGCCATTTGCAAGTGGTTTCCAAACGGTGTGCCGTGAGGCAAGCCTGTGTGTGATGTGGGATTTTGTGACAACCATACATTGTTATTGCAATATACAACTACACAAAACTAAAAAATTTTTTTAATTTACTACTTTGTATGCACTAATTTCATAACAAATATTTCGTTAATAAATATTTAATGACTAATATAGTTGTCTTAGTCACATTGTAATTGGCATTAGTAAATAATTATGCACATTTACAGATATTGTACGTGATATGAGTGATAACACGTGTCATAAAGGCTATTTTGCGCAATAGGTGTAAATGCCTTCAGATTTTTACTTCTCCTTTGGTGTACCTTCGGTACAAAAAGTTTGGCAATCACTGCAATATGCGGTCAGATGTAGGTCGAGCCCAGGGAAAGGAACAATGTGTCATGGGCACATGAGGTGAGTCATTGTTGGATTTCAAGTAGTTCTGATTATTAGAGGTCTATAGTCACCTCTAAATGATCGGTTAATCATTGTGCTTTTTCTTACTTGGGTGGCGGTGGCTAACTGTTAAGGAAGCAGTTTGTAATTTGAGGTCCACTAGTTCAAATCCTACCTGGGCTATCACTGTGTGATGTTTAGCAAGTGCCTTAACCCTCACTACTTGTGTAGTACATTACGTTGCTTTGGATAAAAGTGTCTGCTAATAGAAATTGTGTCGTCCTACTTTTCTTCTTCTTTACTTTCCGTCTTACTTTCCCTTCTGTTTTGGTATTACAAGTAGGAGAGAGGACCAAACTGTGCAGTAGATTACCTTTGCAATTTCAGGGGAGAATTCAACTTATAATGATCCGGGATGTTCCCAGGAAAGGTCAGCTGAAATTGCAACAAGCGTAATTAGTAGCTTATCAATAATGCATTCAAGGGTTCAGTGGGTGTGAAGCCTCTCCCTTTGTGTGTGTGGGTCTTTGCATGCACTGCTGGGTAGGGGTGCGAGTCGAGCGTACACACGGACCCATCTGTGTGTACTCAGGGACGACTGACAATAGTTCCTCTCCTGACATTCATTAACATATAAAAACCCAATATGCCACTCAGGGGAGCTGCTATATGCATTAGCATGCAGATCTCCACTAGAAAACCATACACTACCCTACAGTAGTGTGGACACAAGTGGTGGCATTAGTGATGGAAAACTTCAAGAGATGCATCGATCACTAAGTCAATTACTATTGATCATAGTGTCAAAATTAGGTGCCACAAGGGGTGAAGAATAAGACATGAGGGTTTATTTTGCATTAAACATGCAGAAAATGTTGGAGCTTCATGCAGAATTTGAATCAGCTTTCAAGCAATAACCGGCCAATTATTGGATAGTGGAATACGTTCCCTCAAGCACCATCCAGGCACACTTTACAATTCCTCATGAGAGACTCTATACTTTTAACTTCTTTCAATTTCAGGAGATACTACACATAACCTTGGTACTGCATGATTCATAGCCAAATGCCTTATTGTCCTGAACAGATAAGACTTTTTTAAGCTTATATTAAAGCAGTAGAATTGTGACATTTTATATTAGAGGTCTATTCAGTTCAATTCAACTTTATTTATTTAGTGCAAATTACAACAAAAGTAATCTCAAAGCGCTATCAAAATATGAAATTTGTAAAAAAAAAGAAAAAAAAAAAAACAACAAATTCTTTTAACAGGAAGAAATCTCCAGCAGAACCAGATTCAGAGGTGGCAGCTGTATACCTTTTACATCAGTGTGCAACAGCAGGTGGCACACCTATAATACATAGTTGACCCCTCTCATCATTCACACTTTACCAGTATAGGAAAAACAAGAAGAAGCACAGTTACTAACCAAGTTTAAAAAGTACATTTGTTGGTGCAAAAAGATGATGTTCCGTTGGTGTTAAAGTTGCAGAAGAGTCTTAATCAGGGCTTTCTCTCAGACTTTAGAGAGATATTGCTGGTTTCAGTGCTAAAAATACAATATCTATCTTTTATTATTATTTTTAAATGATCTGGTCCTTGCAAAATACAGCTTTTAACAAACGGTAAGTATGTTGTTGCAAATTGGCCACATTTATTTGGGAGTGTTTATTCCTGTTTAATTCAGAATAAAAGTTAATTCCTCTTTAAACTGACCTTGTAAACACTTAATTCCTAATGCAAATTTAATTCCGAATTAAACTTAAATCCGAATTGGTTGGCTGGTTAATTCCGATTTTAATTCTGCAAAGAGTGGACGTTCCTCTATCTTGTAAACACTTAATTCCATTTTAAGTTAATTCCGGTCGTTCTGCGCATCCACGACTTGCCGCAATGACGCGCTGGTGACGACATAGTCCAGGATGGCCACCCGGACTGGAGCCGAGACAATTTATTTAATAAGAGCTTTAAAATACATGAATATAATGCAAAGAGTGGATGGACGGAAGAATAAACATGCGGACATTCACACGGACACACAGACTTATTTATCACGCACACACACCTTGGCAAACGGAACGGCTACATCGGGGCATGAAGCACCAGAGCTTCACTAACGATGCGCGCACTAGCGAAACAAATCAGAGCCGGGCCGGGGACGGGGTAAATGACCGGGTCCTTTAAACCCAAATAATAAAGCTCACGATAACATCATTTTTCAACATACGCATCAGCGGGACTGACGAGCTTCAGCACCACGGAGAGCGACTGTCATTTTGAAGTCCATCGAACGGACATGAAGTATAACAAAACAAGAGAACAAACAACACAAATTCAAAGCAATTCAGCACCACGGATAGCGACCACATCATTTTGACACCCACTTGAACTATTTCAACTCAGAGCCTGTATCAGTAGCTATAAAGTTTAGTAAAACTGGAACAGTGGCCCACATGTTCACAAATATGAAGTACTATAGACTGACGTGGACACGCATACTCGGTACAGAAACTATGTTGTTTACATATGTGACGCTTGAAAAATGGCAATGAATGAACAGCTGTTAAGGCTCCAAAATAGTTAGTAGTATCTAGAAAGCTTATCACCTGAGGACGCGGTCGCTTGTTTAAGGAAACTCACTTTAAGTACAGGTTAACGACTGTGGGGACCCATGCAGCATTCCCGAAAACCAGTGGATATCCGATGTGCGCTCCTGGCCCGATGTTCAATGGCTAGACTTGCCATTAGAAAGTTCATTTTTCACTCAATGTCCTGTATAGTGGAGGAAGAGCAGCTGTTGCATTAACTGCTGGCTTTGATTGACCAAAGTATGGACTCCTATCTCGCTTCTCCGCCGCTCTATCTCTCTTCTGCTCCGCGGATGAAAGTGAAACAGTGCTGCTGCTTCAAAACTACAATCAAAGTAAAAGTGAAAACAGTTCTCATGTGGTCTTCCATGTTGTAGCCAAAAAAAAATGTTTGTTGTGTGTTTTTTCTTGATAGACGTGAATATGTCATGTTCTCCCCCTGTCCAATCAGAAGCCTTCCCAACCCCCAGACCTAAAACAGAATTAAACAAAGCCAAAAAAAACAGTTTTCCATGTAAACCTCAATTCGGAATTACTATTTCCGTGTAAACACAAAGCAGAACAATTTCAATCCAAATAATTTCATTCCGAATAACTAATTCCAAATTCCAAAAAAAAAAAAAACATCATGTAACCGTGGCCAGTGGCATGGTTTTTGTAAAAGTTACTTGAATAATTAAAGAAAGAAATATAAAATCATTAACTTCTATATAAGATTGTATTTTTGATTTTTTTCCTTTACCATTTTCATGAGATTTTTACTTACATTTTCTATTGAGGTAGAAATCTCTTGATTTGATTGAACTCCTTTAGTAGCTTTGCTAAGCAGGTAGAAAACTTTTACGCTTGGAAACGTTGGATGGAGAGCTTCATTTTCTTTCTGTTCTAATGTGGGTATGAGACAAAATTAGGGTTTTAGTCACCCAAAATGGGTTGTAGGTTAAATAAATTAAATAGGTTTTTCGTAATATAGATCTCTTAGTTCAATGTGTGTGTTTTTGATTTTCTCTGTGTTGACAATCCCTTCTGTTTCAGCTCTCCACAACTCTGAACAGAATAGGTACAGGTAGAAACTAGATAAATGGATGTAGTACCCGTTTATCAACCTCATTTGCATAAAGTGACTGACTGGTATCATTTAGCAGGGACAAAAATATTAATTAAGCTCTAACCGTATGTAATCAAGATAGTTCTTGTCATTACAAATTATATTTCACACAGCTGCATCATACTCAAGACATAATAAAGAAAAATCCCCTAAGATTGTTAAACTTCTTTAAAAATCCTATTTCCATTTCCTTACATGATGAACATAAACATAAAGGAATGAATCGCTACCTCCCACATAGCATATCTGCGAAAGCTTTGAATCAAAAGCATTTAAACTGAAATATTTGGCTTGAAAAAAGAAAGTGGAATGTCTTGAATATTTTATTAATAACGTTTTCGGTTAAATTCTTGCACACTGCACTGATGAGTGGATCAAGATTAAGATGGATTTCACCTTAACCTTTCACTCAGACTTTCTTCTCGTTCTTCAGACGGTGAATTGCTGAAGCTCTTCATCTTCATGAAGAAGAAGAGATGTCAGTAGTCTGGAGTAAAGCAGAGATTTTGCAGGCATGGCTGTACTTTCAGGACTTTGCGCAGGTGTGGTGTTCATCCGTGTTTGTGTGTGGTTGTGCGCAGCACTGCTTTATGTGATGTAATGATCTCAGGGTCTTTGGCCCCTGCCTGTTGATAAGTTGCAGCAAAACACATGAACAGAGGAAACGGGAAGCAAGCGAGATGAATGTGATTGGATTGTGGGCCGAGTGGAGCCTCTCCCATCTGTCTCCGAGTCTGCCATCCCATCTTACAGGCGGCGGGAGGTAATTGGGTTCATTGTTCTCACCACAGGATCCCCGGATTGAAAGCTTCATTATCTGGATAACCATGAATGTAAATGAACCACAAGTATGCAGTGTGGTAATGGGAAAAAATAGATCATTCCATGTGCCAAACACAAGACCCAACACATCACCAAACGTGTAATACTTGTGTGTTTTTGGAAATTATTTTTAAAAATACCCATGCAAACACAAAGAACACAGGACTAACAAAACTGTTCTGTAGCTAAGGGTCTTGAGCTAACATGGCTTCAAATTTGCATGAGCCAACCACTGACTCTTCTCTGCTGGAGCTCCTACTGTGGGTTGAAGAGCACGGGGGGCCTGAAGAACAACCTAGCCTAATGTGCTTTGAATTATTCATGCAAAACCAATATATATCTGAAAGTTGGCACATCTTTCTCTCTAATTAGGCCGCATTTGTGGGCGAATGTTAGCGTTAGCCTTTGGACGGATGTGTCACTACTTATGACAACAAGCTTCTGGTTCCACAACTCACCGACCTCTGTTGGTCCTCTTTAGCAACATTATTATTAAACTATTAAAGAGGTACAGCGATGTGAAAATGAGTTTCCGCTGTTGAACCACGATACCTCAGATATCGTGGTAAATCCATCAATTTGATGATGTGATCTGCATTTAAGAATACCGCAATATCAGCATATGAGGAAAACAGCCTAATCTGGTCTCTGACGGGTCCTGTTTTCAATCAGTGTTTTACTGATGAGACCTATAATAAAACTCTTTAATCTGGGATTAAAATTAGTGCTTTTTTGTTTACATTACCAATATTTACATGTGTAAATCACATTCCAAATAATTGTATTTTGAATGGGAAATATGAAGCTAACAAAACATAATCTCAGAAATATAAAAACGTATTAGAGGTAAGAAGCGTAGAGCAAAGTGCAGTGCTTATGAACTGCATGCTGTGCCTTTGAGTCTGTTGTAAAGCCTGTCAGATTGTGTTTACTGTCCTGAAGGACGTTTCACCTCTGGAAGCCAAGGCATGAATGGAGAACTCATTTCTCCAGCAGAGACTAGTCAATCACTCGACATTTATTCCCCCTCCCTTGCCAGGACCTCTCTCCAGCCAGGTAGACAATGGAACCCTCAAACACTCTGATGGATAAGACTCAAAGCACACAGGAAAGACGTCAATACCACTAAAAAGCAACAAAAACATACCAAATTCGAGTCAAATCCAACTTTAAAAGACGTCAATAGGTTTTTTTATTCTAGATGTACAAAAGCTGACTTACAATGTCTTCACTGCAGTAATCTTAATAGTATCCAGTGTTGTGTGAGAGCTCTGTTACATTCTCCGTGTTATCTAAGAAAGCTTAGCATCGATGCATAGTTAATGTTATGACTTGAACAAAGCAGATGGCAGAAACAGTTAGGAATCTCATCAGATCAGCCAAGCGTCCATGCCTTATTGCAGAACCTTTCATTAATGCTCCATCGCTGTTATACCTCTGTACAACAGTACTTGTCAATGTCAAGAGAGACGATGAGTATTAGTATTTTACATCTGTGAGAAGCTGGAGGATTAATACAATGGTTGCATCTAATCAGGACACACAGAAACCCGTGTGCCTGGTGAGAAGAAGTGCAAATATATGAATGTTAATTGGGTATATCTATGTGTGTTCATGTATCTGTGTGTAGTGCTTGTGTGGGTGTGATGAGTGATGCATCCTTACTGAGCATTGCAAACAGGATTGTAATGGTCGCACAGCACATTTCGTACCATTTGTGTTTCTGTAATTAACTGGAATTTGTTGAGAACAAATGCATCGCCAGCATGGGGAATAAACAAATGCAAATTATTGACAGTTGGTGAAGGAGATGGATTTTTCTTTAGTTTTTTTTAAAAGAAAAGAAAAAAAAAAATCAAAGTTTAAAAGCCCTCTTTTATTTGTGTCGTCTTTATTGACACAGAGGCTAAATGAACCATACAGGGAACTGATTAGCAGCATGCAACATCTTGGGAGCCTCAAGTCAATATGGATGTTTTATGGTTTTAAAGAACATTTAAATTTAGTTTTAATGTGTGGCTTTAGGCGTAGGGTTAATCACAACAAGAGGTCTGCTTATGAATGATTTACACGTTTCTAGGCATCAAAATAGCTGGCTGACAGCAGTCATTAAATACTAGCTAAACCCCAAAACTACTGTTTTTCTGCTGAAAACAAATGTATTTGGGTGTTTTGATTGATTCTTGTCCAACTCTTGACATTGACAAACTGAAATCTTGGACTAAACTCTAAGGTTTTGGCTAATGTGCGTCTATGCTAGAAATTCAAAAATATGCCTTGGTATTGAAATGTTGAAATCAAACAGTACCATGTTTTGGTACTTAAACGCATCCTTGTGACTGTGAGGGAATTTAAGAGTTGCCGAACATAACACCTGCAAAAAACATGGCAGGTCTCAATGTGAGCTTCACTCCAGCACTTGAAAACAATATAATTTAGTCCCCTGAACAGCGAGCTGTCGACTACAAAAGAGTTAGAAATCAAGCTGCGGAGGCACGCAACACTGGAACTACGTAAAGCCTCCCATTAGTGGAGCACAAACATATTTCCCGTTTCTGTGGGATCAAAAATTCCACTGTTCCTTATAGTCCGTATTCACAGATGCACCGCGAAGGTTTATCCCCCTGAAATGGACAGAAGTGTTCCTTATTAAAGTGAAAGTAAACGGGAACGCTTCGCTCTTAGGACTTTCCTTTTGACCATGCAGTTGCACGGGCTGAAAAAACAGAACAGTCTTGATGCATACAGATGCTAACAGCAGACACTGCCCCCGCTCTGTGAGCCAGTAGACTCCGGAAGCAGATCGGCGCTCTGCCGCTCGCTCCAACCAGTGACATTTTTGCCGTTCGCACATAAGTTTTCATCTCTGTGCACAAATGCTAGCGAAATACTACAAAGCCGTGTCGCGTAAAGCCAACATGTCAGTGGTGTGAAACTCTTCAGTGCAAATGTTGAATGAAACAATGCTATGGGAGTGTCTACAGAAATTTTATCGGGACAATGACGTCGTTGATTGAATCGGAGAAATTAATACAATACAGCCAATCACAATAATTGCATAAAATGCTAAATATTGGCCTATCCAATACAGCCGATCAGATTGGTGTAAAGCCTAGTTAAGAACCACCCAGTCACTTTATGACAGCATCCCACAGCTACACTCTACGAACACACGCACAAATTCCCGATGTAATGCTCTCCTGCGCACACACAACCCTACAGATACTATAGCATGTACGGGCAAACAGCCCCTGCTCTAGAGCCAGGAGCCCCGGAAAACCAACTCACACATACTGTACATAGCATGGAGACGGCGACAAGAAGTCGCATCTGCTCTTTATATAAGCACAGACTCACTATCATCACAGCAGCAAAACGCAGTCTGCAACGGAGCTGTCAATCAATGCTCATCAAGGGCTGAGAGAGCAGGAAGTATAAGTCCCTCCTACCAGCTGTTGTATGAGGGGAGGGGCCAAAAGTGCTAGCTCGTAATGCAAGGAGACCCAATGATGTCACAGAATCTCATTCTCAGCCAATAGCAAAATGAAATTGTAATAGCCAGGTTTCAACCCATAGAGAGCAGTCACACAGAATTTGCCAAATTAAAATACTTTGACTTAAATGTTAAGAGTTGGATTCTGATGAATCAACAACTACTTAATGCCAAATACATATGTAATGAGGTATTAAAAAAAACAAGAGGTTTTGTGCTTTAGTTGCTCTTTAAAGATAGAAGGCTCTCACTGAGGATGGGTTTTTCTTAGTGCCGCACATTCCGGCTTTCATTTGAAAAAAAAAAAAAACATTTGCATTGTTTTTACTTATTGCTGTTTGAAGCAAAAAAACATATGTCTGATACTGTTTTGTCTTTTATTTGTTAACTGCAAATATTATGTCTAATCTCGCAGCTGTATAACCTCATTTTTGCACAGAAAAAGCTTAAGCATTCTAGAGCAGCAGAGTTACGACAGGTGTAAGACCTCAAATGCAAACATTTCTGACATGAAAGGCACTAGGAATGTTTTCAAACGTTTATCACAGCACGGCATCATCAAATACACAACTCGGTTTGATCTTTTAATTCAAGAAGCACAGCACATTCTGATATCTGAGCTCTGGCAGTCTTGAGTTTAGCTGTTGTGAGCGTTACTGATCGGCACCTTAGGAAAGCAAGAAGCGAAACGATTATTCATAGCTTTTTCCCCCCATTACCTCTGATAGCAAAGTAAGGCAACCTATGCCCATAGCTCTCTGCTAGATGGTGCACCGTGGAACAGAGCACCAAGTAATCTACACTGCATACTGCAACCTCAAAGTAGCTGCTGGCATTGTTGTACAAATCACTTGAAAAAAGCTACTTCTTTCTTTGATGTGGCTGCAGCAAATCTGAAGCAGTTCATGTAAAGTTGTCTTTGAGACAAGGACAACACTTGGTGTTGAAGATGGTCAGGGTGGAGAAGGGGGTCAGGTAAAAATCAAGAATTACAATATTTCTTCTAATGGTTGCATTATCATAATATACACTTCACACGCTGTCTGACAAGTGTAATCCCAGTGGTGTTGTTTTAAGATGGTTGTCAAGGATATCTGAAGCACAGCAGGTTTATTGTACTTCCAATGATGAGTGACGACAAAATTGTGAGCATGCGTTTGCAATAACAAGATTGGTTCCTATATAGGATGAATATATACCATCTCTAACATTTCTAATATGATGAAGGAATAGTGGTGTTGAGCGACCTAAGTGAGTGCTTTATAATGCTGTGCCTCTGCACAGCAGTCTCATTTTGTACAGGGTACATTAAAGACTGTGCTCTGCATGACAATCTGCTGTTGTTGTTGCTGATCAACATTTATTTGTCAGGTCCAATATGAAAGGCATGGCTTCGTCAAAACACCGATTTTAGATCTTAGGGATTTGAAATCAACTGCGAAGCAAAAACACGGTGCAAAAGCAAGAGAGGAAGGGTTTGTATTTTATGTCTTTGGGATATGTGCATGGGAAAAATTGAAATCTTGAAACAGAAATCGAGTAAGAGTGGTGCAATAAAAGAACTATTCACATGAGAACGGATGAGACGTCAAGCAGAGTCAGCTAGCCTCTTCCCATGGTTCCCGGCTGAGCTGTGTCTGGTAAAGAAGGGAAAATGGAAAGTTGTATCAAAAGCTTTCCACAGTTTTAGTCCTGAAGTTCTCACAGCTCTCTACAGAGAAGTGTCCAAAACATCCATTAACACTTCAACTTTTCTCAATAGAGTTATTGAATTAATCTAACTATGATTTTTGAGGACTTTAGTCTTTCAGAAAATAACCATCTAAGATGTGTGGCTGTTGATTTCTTTTAATTTTTTTTTTTTCCCTCAGAAACATTTTCGACTTCACTCTTCAAACTATTATTTGGCTTTTGTTCCTGCCAGTCAGTCGTCTGAATCAATTTTCTCTCAGACACAAGCTGGGGTCTGTCTCTGAAAGGTGTGCCTGTTGACTTTAAGAGAACCTTCTATCAATGTGAAGGAAAGAAACTTGTAGCAAGGACATAAAACTAGAACAAAAACATATATTGTGTGTATTGTTTCTTTAAGGGCTTTCAAGCCGGGATTGTCTAGGGACATGGTTCGATTAGGCAGGGAATTTCACACTGGTTTGGTTTTCTTGCACCTAGGTGGGCCAAACATCAAAAGGGCACTGACCACAAAGAAGCAAACCTTGAGGAACATGAAGAAGTCCTAGGATTTCTGATTTTACTATGGTGTGTTTATACCTAATTTGTTTGGTGAGCACATGTAATCTCAGAAAGCGTTACGGCCCCCCTTTTATGATGCCTGTAGTGCTTTTGTTTAATTATAATTGATATTCTTGAACCTAATTTAATTCAGTGTATGTCCTCTGTATTTCTCTTTCGTAATGTGCTATCGTACCTCTTGGTCTAGTCTTAAAATGTAACTAAACACTGGGGTTTGGACTGACGTACCTTTAGGCTGTAAATTTAAAAAAATGCCTTGATTTTGGGTGGGGTTCCTGGAGCAGTTAAGACACGCCAGTCTACTCTATAGAATTATCAAAGTACAATCTATGCTATGCTAACTACCAGTACCTAGTTAATACTCACTTCAGCTCTCTATTCACAGATTGGAGAGTTGACAGGTGCTAGTTTTTGTGGGAGGGGCGGGGCCAAAAGTGGTGGTTTGTGACGTAAGAAGCCACCATATCCTGGCCAATAGGACAATTTGATTGTAATAGCTGGGTTCTAACCATAGAGGGCAGTGATTCTTACATTTTTACAACAAAATATGTAAAATTTAAATGCTTTGACTAAAATGTTTAGAGTTGGGCTACTTTATACGCAAATACATTAGCTTGTTGCAGAAAAAAAGTGGTTCCAGGGTTTAGTAGCAGATTGTATCGAAATGACTCTTCGATAAAAATAGAGGTTAAATCTGTGGTTTCCAACCTCTTTTGGTTCGTGACCCTATTTTAATATCAAGAATTTCTAGCGACCCTAAAGACTTTTCTAGAATTAGTTTTGGATTTGTTATACTGTATTACAAATACGAAGTGAAAGTTTACAATACAGTTGTTTAAGATTGTGTGTTGTTTTTATTTGTAAAAGAATATCAATTAAAAAAAATTCCAAACATTTTTAATCAGTATTTTTTATTTTTTATTTTTATTGTTACTACACATTTCATTCGACTCCATTTAAATTCTATGCAAACCCGTATGGGTTTCCTGACCCCAATGTTCGTGAGACTTTGTTTATAATAGACTGTTGCTCCTAGTCAGTGAGGCCTCCAACAACTGGCTGCCATGGAGACTGTGCTTATGTCACGTTGTTTCTCCATCTCTGAGCACTGTGGAGCAAAGTTGTGGCTGTAATTATCACCTTGGTTTCTCCTGTGTTCACCGGAGCCACTTGAATTAATCCCAGGTAACACATCTGATCAAGGATTTAATTTAAACCTGCAAAATGTGGATCCCATGGGCCACGCTGTTTGGTTGGCAACACGTATGATGGATGGGTTTGCCCCGAGGCGGAGAAAAAGAAGCAGAGATCCCACACACGGCCCTTTGTTGCACAAAAGGAGAAAAATAAATTACTTTAAATTCTCTTTATGGACATAAATGCTTTCTGTCATCTTGTGCAGCACCAACATTCTATGCATGTGTCTTCTTTCTTTTTTTACTTGAACATTTGGAGCTGTGAAAATCTCAAGACAATTGTTTTTTTTTTTATTTTTTTTTATTTTGGTTATTTATCCCTGAGTAACACATTTTCAACTCCCAAACAGTGATGTTTGGAAACGAATGAATGCATTGCTATCCATTTATTCCAAATGTTTTACTCCCTGCTGCATTGATTTTTCTCATAACTGTGGGTCAGCCAGAGGAAATTAAAATGCCAATTGCTGAAACATTGTATTATTTCATTTTCTAAGCACTTCTATTCCCACACACCACACCCCCTTTGTATTTTCAAATGCCAGCACTGAAAATAATAGGAAGAGCAGTTACTGTGAAGACAGTCAAAGGACGGCTCTCTATTAACATTCTGCTCCGAACGGTTACAATCACCCCTGTGGTTACACCGCACTCCAAGTTACATTTATGAAAGCCATTTCTCTTGCTATCTGCGCCCCGTCTGTGCACTTGTGGTAAGCGTGGCTTTCACAAGGCGAACATTGGGTCAAATTTAGTTGTATTTCTCACTAAAACATGTTACCTCTGGGATGGGTGAGGTATTGGAATAATAGAGTTTAGGGAGAAAAAGGCAGACAAGGTTTTTAAAATGCAATGAAAAATATCCTGTTAAGTTCATGCTAGGTTTGGCTTCTTTTATTGAGCACGAGTCGTGGCAAGTCCATCACACAGACACATTCACTCCTGCAGGCACTGGAAATGCAGATAAACATATCACGTGTGCTTTTGAGCTGTGAGAATAAATCATTTTCACATCTTTAAATGGTTTGTTGTTGTCTTTTTTGTGTGCTAATCAAACAATGCATAACATTCACCCATCAATCTATTAAGCTTATAATACAGCACACTTTGAGGAAAGGGTACATCTCGTCCAAGTTGCTTTAGATAATGCTACAAACTCAGGAATTAATTAAAAAAAAAAACAAAGAAAAAAAAAAAACTAACAAACAATCATGGAGAACATGCAACCTCAGGGAGACCCTTGAACCACTTGAACTTTTCCCTGATGTTTCTCATTTCTATCATCATGTGAGTCATGCGAAGTTATTATGATATATAATTATTATAGACCAGCTGAGGTGTGTCAGGCCTGCTGTTTACCAGCTGTGCAAAGGGAGTCTGAACTCTGAATAAATGCTATTAAAGATACGGTGTCCATACGAACATGTTCTCTTTTCACGTCTCGTCTGCGCTGTCCGGGGATATTTTAGAAACTAATGAAATCTTCCTGGTTTCCCAGGGACCCTGAACGCATTTCAGGAGCACGTTAATTTAAAATACCATAACTCCGCTAATATTGGCTCTATCTAAGAAATTCCACTAGTTTCTGAGAGCTAAGGAGTTGCTATTTACAGTAAATATGGTTCCTTACGGTAATTTTACTCACATGTGACGGAATCAATGAAGATGCCGCTTTGTTTTGACAAAATCGTCACGCACAAAGAAAGGTGAAAGAGAAATTAGATCAATAGAGACCAAATACTGGTGGATTTAATTGAAAAGGTAATTTATTAAAGTGTATATTTAATTATCATTTACTGTTTGGTAAACCTTGACTTTTTTGTTATGAAGATTGAGAGATTTGAAGACGGTATATATGACATTTTTGAAGGACAGATTGTTATAGTGTATAATAAATGTTTTTTAAGTCTTTGTTGTAAAGAGAGAAATACATGTTTTAACCTTATTCACAACAACAACCTATTTATTTATTATATTATATTTTTCCATTAGAAGGTAGATTCAAGAAAATGTTGAGTACTTTGTGTACGCAGAGGTCGGCTCATATGGTCACCCTATTTAAAGTTCTTTGTCTGCTAACAAGTGATGTGTAATCAGAGGCACATTTATTTACTGCTGGTCGCTGATTGTATGTTGTCCACATTTCTCTAGTTTGGTTACTTTCATCGCTTTGAGCAGAGCCTTGTATCGTAGCAACAGTTGCTATGGGAATAGAAACCTGTGAAGAGGTCAGTCACATGACCTCACTTGGCCTCCTTTGCTCAAAGGCTCACACATTGATTTTTCTAATTCACAACATCTATTACCACCTTGGCTACATAGCCTCCACCTCCACAAATAAACAGAAAAATATGAAATGGCTTGATTTTTTTTTTTTTTTTTTTTTTTTTTTTTTTTTTGTAACTTGAGGTCTGTTCTGGATTTTTGCAGAGACACAAACCTCTTAGATTTCTTCTATTAAGCTCAGGTCAGGTCGTGCATGTAAACGCTCCAACAGTATTCATTCTTGCTTTTGCTTTTTTATATCTCCCTCTGTTCCCACCTGTCTGTTTTTTTTTTCCTTTCTTCTCCTCTGTGTTTATTCTGGATGTCGGCTTTGGCTCCCATGGGACGAACTCTCCCGAGGTTCCTAATTGACAAGTGTGTACAATAACTAATCAGCAGCAAAGCAGCTGCCCTTTAAAATGATGAATTAACTGAAGTAATTTCAGATAATCCTTCACACTGCTTTGCCACAAATGATATTTGAAAAGCAGACGTGTGTCGCGTCTGACTTCTGACAGTCTTTCGCTAAAGACACAAACCATCTCGTACAGGTGGCGCGATGGATAATCTGCTGCCGGAGCACGGAGAAGACGGAAATTATAGTCAAGCTTAACACAACTCTGCGTCGCCTGACAAGCATGTCCTGACATACAAAGACGTATCACATAATACTGCGGTGATACCTTGGGCATGGATAGGACTGACGACCAAGCGTCTATGAACATTCTGTATGAAATGAATCTGGTGTGATTAGTTTGATGAAGCAAGCAGTAAAAAAAAAAAACATAAAACCTAATCTTTAAGGTGCACAAGATGAATCAGTGTACGTTTCATTCTTTGGTTATTTGCTTTTAAAACCAAATCAAAATAACAAATAAACGGTGTGGTTAAATCCGTGTATCATTGCGTTCATTCATTTTTCATTATGTAACAAAAACATGAAAAACAAAAAAAAACACTCATTATTCATTTCAAATCAAATGAAAAAAACGAAAAAAAGCCTTCTTTATTTGTTTTCTCTATTACCAATTTGGTAATAAATATCCGTGAGGAGGTTCTGTGCCCAACACCAGCTAAAGCGAAAAGGACACGTTTCGGATGCACAGTTGGCAGCAGCAATCTTGTCATGCCGAACTGCCATTAGCATAGCCGTTAACGTCAGATGAGAGTACACCTCGGGGTCATGTACTTTGGAAAAAACCAAAACAGAAATACAAAAGCAGTTTTTTTTTCTGTTTTAAAAGGAAAATATTAATGGCAAAATCTTGTTCTGTTTGTGAGATATTTGGATATTTATGGGGAAATTAGAGCAAGAGCTTCAGCATGTCACATTTTGTCAGAGCAAACAGTGTTACGGTCCAAGTAGTATCCAAACAACTTGGTGACTGACTATCGACAGTGAGGCTGGTGTGAGGAACAATAGATGTAAGAACTTCTAAACTTCTACCATTTGACACCTTTGCAAAAACAATTACACAGCTTTTTTGAGGGCAGTAAAATATATATATTTTTTTGCACGTTATTATACCGCTAGCCGTCAACACACACGGAAGTTGATCACAAGAAACGAGGAACACCAGTAGATTCATTAAACCACCTCTGGTTTCTTTAATCACATACTGTAGTATCATGTGCATGTTTTACGTAACATCATTTTTTGTTTTGATTTATTTATGTATAATACCATTTTAATTCAGCAGTTCAATCAGTTAATGTGACTTTTTTCCAGGAGTAAACGTCCGCCCCCCGTCTGTGGGTCCAAGATTTGATTTTAAAAACAGAAAAACGCTCCTTGTCTGGTTTTCATTTTCTTGTAATTCTGTGTTGGTTTTAAGTCAGTAAAACAAAATAACCACATTGTTCAAAATCATGTACCCTTCGTTCTTTGGTTATTCCATTTTAAAACCAAATCAAAATAACAAATAAATAGTCTGGTTATTTTGTTTTACTGATTTAAAACAAAAACAGAAAAACCAGATAAACATCGATTTTCTGTTTTTTTTTTTAAACTTGTTCTGTTTGTGAGATATTTAGATATTTACGGGGAAATTAAAGCAAGAACTGAAGTCTGTTGCACCTCGTCTCCACACACAATAGGACTGTTTAGGATTTATTTCAGCAGTTTTCTGGTCCTGCTCATGTTTTCATTCAGTCTGTGAATGTTTTAACTTGTAAAAAGCTGCTCACATTTTTGTTTTTTTATGTGGTGTTCCACTCCAATTAGTATCCAAATAAACTGGTGACTGACTATTGACTGTGAGGCTGGTGTGAGGAACAATATATGTTTGATGAACTTCTACCATTTGATACTGTTGCAAAAACAATTAAAGCTTTTCTGAGGGCAGTAAAAATATAATTTTTTGCACGTTATAATACCACGAGCCACTAACGACAGCCGTCAACACTGACGGACGTTGATCACCAGAAACAAGGAGCACCAGTAGACTCATTACACCACATCTGGTTCCTTAAATCACATACCATGTGCATGTTTTAAATGTAACATCAATTTTTTTGGTTTTTATTTATTTATGTATTAATAATGTTTCAATTCACCAGTAATGTGACTGCTTCTCTCGTCTCCTTTTTCGGCATGTACAAAAAAAAAAAAAAAAAAAAAAATGTAAAAAAAAAAAGTGAATGTAACCATGTTGGAAATAAACTGAATAAATTAATAAAAAATAAAAAAAAGTCCACCCAGTCACCAGCTACGGTAAAGTTGGCACAATATTCACAGATTTGGACTTCCAGCATCAATAACTTTTTAATGAAACGTCCTCAGCACATGACTTCCACCTCTGCCATCAGTGTGAGGTGGACAACATGCTACAAGTCTGTCGTCGTTCTGTGTGGTGAGCTTAAAACATGAAGCTCTCATCCTGGTTTTCCCCGTAAACATCCAAATATCACACAAACGGAACCAGATTAATTCTAAACAGAAAAAACGCTAATTGTTTGGTTTTGGATTTTTCTGTATTTCTGTTTTGATTTTATTGTCAGTTAAAACAAATTAACCACACTATTTATTTGTCATTTTGATTTGGCTTTAAGACGAATAACCAAAGAACAAAGAGTACACAGATGATACTCCCAATATTGTGTGTATATGTTGCTGGTGAGTCAGATTAGTCTTTGTGCTTTTCTACGTGGTGATTTGAGTGGTTGAAATTAATTGAATTGTTCAGCAGGTGTCTAATTGCCAGTGTTTCTCTATCCTTACATCACCCCTAGAGTGTGTGATTAAGGAGCCTTGTGAAGGTTGTCTGGGAGAATGGAAGCAGAATAATGTCTCTTTGATTATAACCAACACCCGGCTGAAGATTGACAGCTTACAGCTTTCACAATCAATGAAATGATGTGTTTGTTGCAGGCACACTTTTGCACATAGGTTTTTGCTTGAAGAAACATAGTTAGACTTTTCAGATTTCTCTTTGTTTGATGGTTGTGCCACAGATTTATATTCCTTATTAATTGGTTTGCGAAGACATGTCTCACTCTTGCACACAAGTGGATAAAATGTTGTTTCTTAGGCTTTTTTTTTATGTTTTGAGCTGCGAGTTTGAAAATAATGGTGTAAAGGAACCAAGTTAGAATGAATTATTGTTTTTGACACATTATGTCATATTTTCATCATCTTTCATGTTTCATGTTTCATCACAGCTACATGGTTTTTACATTTAACTAACGCAGACATGAGCAACTTGTGGCCCAGGGGCCACATGCAGCTCCTGGACTTGGACTAATTTTGTTTGGCCCCCAAAGTAAAATGTTGTTTATTTTTATTGTTTTTTGTATATTTTCATTATCATTTGGTGTAATTTTCTAAAATTTTGTATAATTTCATAGTAATTTTTTGTATTTTTCCAGTTATCTTCCCAAGACAACTACAATATTCCAAAATGCTCCAAAAACACACAAAAACAACAACAAAAAAAATTAATTATTTCAAAAACACACAAGATGACTACAAAATTACACAAAATAAACAGGAAATATACAAAACAACAACAGAAATGCACAAAATCTAGAATATAAATACACAAAATCAGAATATAAATACACAAAATGAGAATAAATTATGCAAAACGACAACAAAAATGCACAAAATGACTGAAAAAACACACAAAACATAAGAAATAATATGCAAAACACCAACACAAATACGCACAAACATTGCAGAAATGCACAAAAAACTACAAAAAAAAGAAACCCTTTTTGTTCTTCCTGTATGAATGTTTAAACTGGTGGTTATCCTAAATACGTGCGTCATTGGTTATGGGTATGTGTTAAATCAGAGAAGCACCGATGTTATTGAAAGCCCCTTAATAAAGACTGTAAAGCGCCACAGGAGCTTCTAAATAGACAGCTCCTGTCCCCCTCTCCCCTCCATGCATTTTTTATCACCCACTTTAGACAAAAAAACAAAAAAAACCTTTAGCTTTCCCCTTACCTCTAAACTTTTATGTGCTATGTGCCGACATGGCTATTTTTTATCCTTCCACACAAAGCCCTCTGCAAGGTGCTCAGTTTTCCTGAAGTTGCAGCACGTTCATATTTGTGTGCCAGCTTTGTCTGTGTGCATGCGTGCCATGTGCTCATGATCACCGTCTCTCTCCTGTCGTGCCCTCTCCCTTGCATGCTGATAGCGTGCTGTAAAGCATCCCACTGTCCCACGGGCGAAGGACGAGGAAAGAAAATCCATTCCTTCTGTGGACAGACCTTTAACTGCAAAATAGTTGAAAACTCTGTGGCTGGAGAAGGATCATCTTAAAATATTCTTTGCTGAAATTCAAATTTCATTTGTTTTGGCCTGAAGCAACAGGGAAAATTGCCTTGACGAGATCAGTAAAGGTCAGGCAGAATTAAAATGCCTACTGTAAGTTTTGTTAGAGCGAGGGAGCTAAGAAAAGACAGAGCTGGAAGAAAATGCCATCTGCCTGAGAGTTTAATATAAGCCTCTGAAAGAAACGTAGCCTTTTTAAGGTCTAATGCTATTAGCCCTACTTTGACGGATTCAAATGTCCTCACCTTCACATATTCATCATTTTAAATGATGCAGAGGGTGACGTTCTTCATGCAATTTGGAAACTAAAGTACGGCCCTCCTAGGTCAGAGGTGTATTTGACTGATGGAATGGACTTTGCAATGCTTTTCTTTGCATGCTAAGGATTAAAGGACAAAGAAGGGAATGGCTAGAAAATTCACCAATTATTACAATGGGGTTGTGTTGAGGAAGAAAAGCATTTGTTTTGTAGCAGAACTTATAGTATGTGTGTGTATATATACTATATATATATATAGAGAGAGAGAGGTGAAAGTTATGGATTACAAGTACTCACGTTACTGTAATTGAGTTGCTTTTGTGTACTTGTACTCTTTTGACTATTGTTCTAAATCAGTCATTTTACTTGTACTTAAATATGTTTTAAAACGAGTAGTAATTAGTTACATTTTTACACCCAACCATTAAATTATTTTTTTTGTTTTTGTTTTAAAATTAACAACGTACATTGTGAAACAACAGAAAATCAAATGACCAGACAACAATCAAATGCATCACATCATAGCCGACCAATCAGATTGAACATAATGCACCGCAGCAAAACAGCATTGATTGCCGGTAGCTATACTTGGAGCTTGATCATTTTTTTAAAATTTTGAATTTAATTCATTGATGTTATTTTATTTAAAAATTAATTGTACATTTTGACAAACCTATTATTTTATACAGATGCCTTTGTGGAGAATGAATTATGATCTAATTGTGCAATATTAAATTTATTCCTTTTAAAGTTTATACATGAGATGTTTACTGTATGCATGGGAATCTGTGGCAAGATTTATTACCACAAATAAACACTGAGGCTGAAAGTTACGAGTAACTTTTACATTGAGTATTTTTAATTGATCTACTTTTTACTTATAATAGATTATTTTATATATGACTTACTTGTACTTGTATTTGAATACAATTTCAATCAAGTAACAGTACTTCTACTTGAGTGGGATATATCAATACTTGTATATATATGAATATATATATGTGTATATATATTTATATATATATATATATATATGTGGCATCTCTAGGTTAAGATAACCTGCTGACAATAAACAAAGCCAATACATTTGAGACATGACAGAATAGAGTAAATGTAACCGACAGGAATCCTGCCTCCTTTCCTGCTTAATGGTTTGCTCGATATATGGATGTTAGATTTCATTAGATACTAAGCAAAGTGCCATGGAAATGAAAACAAATGTGAGCTGTCAGCAAAGACTGGGAATGAGGGAATGGGTGGCACTCAGAACTGGTTGGTAACCAAGTGGGGGGGTCCGTCTTATCATAAATGCAGACACATGCAAATGCGTGTTTGCTGTTGTGAAAATGTGTCCGCCTGCTTACACTCGATTTTATTCATTTTAAATATGCAACATGCATATCCCGGTAATGTCGTTGAGCTTCTCCACTTTAGACAATGTGCATCATACTGGTAAGAGAAGAAGGAGCCAATTTATTTGCCGCTGGAAAAGCTTGTCATAATAGTTTTCACAACAAAATTGAAATGTGCTGTAGATGGATGTAAAAAACAAAAAAATGAATACATAAACACAATACGAAATGTGTTTTTTTTCTACAAAATAACACCTGATTAATCGAAATGATGGAGATGGGACAAATTGGAGTCATAGTAATGGCTGATGTTGCACCTTCAGAACAACCTGCAGTAGCTTGTTTGTTTGTGCTGTCGTTGTTTACGTGAGCAGAGATTAAAAAAACAAGGGATACGCTTCTCAGACAGTGTTACACACAGGTAAAGTGGCTGTCCAGGAATATGAAAAACCTTCAGTACAATCACGTGCTCTAAATGATGCTGATTGACCTTCTGGCCTAATTAAATAGCAGCAGCACCAATAGAGCAGATAAGAGAGGCTGGCTGTCACAGTGACTGACAGGGTTAGGCTCTCCCCTGGCAGCCGCATTAGCACTATGAAGCACACATTCAAAAAGCACACGACAGAAAAGAGCGGAAAACGATCCAAGTCGAGCATCTTGCCTCCCATCAGGGATCCACTCCAGCTACGAAGGAATTCTTTGGTTTTTCCATTTTAAAACCAAATCAAAATAACAAATTAACAATGGGGTTATGTTGTTTTACTAACTGAAAACCAAATCAGAATTGCTGAAAAATTAAAAAAAAAAAAAAAACACAGACAAGTTGCATTTTTCTGTTTTAGATTTAAATCTTCTGTTTGTGTGGTATTTGGATATTTTGAGGCGAACTAGGATGAGAGCTTCATGTTTTAAGCATACCACACAGAAGGACCCACAGATGGGGGCAGACGTTTTCTCCCCGACAAAAAGAGGAGCAACGCATTATATCACTACTGATGAACCGGTGAATTAACATGTCATTAATACATAAATTAATCAAAACAAAAAAATTATTTTACGTAAAACATGCACAATATATGTGATTAAAGGAACCAGAGACGGTGTAATTAATCTACTGGTGCTCCTTGTTTCTTGTGATCAACTTTCTTGTGTGTTGACGGTTGTCATTAGTGGCTAGCAATTGTATAACATGCAAAATAAATATTTTTTACTGCCCTCCAACAAGCTGTGTAATTGTTCTTGCAAAAGTGTCAAATGGGAACATCTATTGTTCCTCACGCCAGTCGATAGTCACCAGTTTATTTGGATACTATTTGAACCGTAACACTGTTCGGTTAAGTTGGCACGATATTCACAGATTCGAACTTTCAGCATCAGTAACTCTTCAACAAAACGTCATCCATTCACAAATTACTTTGCCATCGGTGTGAGTTGGACAACATGATTATGAGATCATTTTTATCAAAACGCAGCAGAAGAGAGACAACGAGAACCAAAAACGGCTTCTGCCACGGCAGTTTCCTTTCCGCCGCAGCACAACAAAAAGTGCAGCGGGACAATTTTGGAACCAATGTAGGTCATTTGGGACATTCTGGGCAATGTGAGACAATGTAGGACACTCTGGGACAATTTGGGACAATGTGGGACATTCTGGGCAATGTGGACACTCTGGGACAATGTAGGACAATTTGGGACATTCTGGGCAATGTGGGACAATATTGGACTCTGAGACAATTTGGGACACTGTAGGACAATTTTGGACACGGCACAGAGAAAACTGCCACGACAGACGCCACTTTTGGTTCTCGGCCCTACTGGCCATCTGTGGGTCCGCTCTGTGTGATTTAAAACATTAAGCTCTCATCCGAGGTTTCCCCGTAAATATCCAATATCACACAAACAGAAGATGTAATTTTAAAACAGAAAAACACTGATTGTGGTTTTTGATGTTTTCTGTAATTCTGTTTATATTTTAGTCTGTAAAACTAAATAAACCACACTGTTCATTTCTTATTTTGATTTGGTTTAAAACAGAATAACCAAAGAACGGAGGGTACAGTTTGTGATTATTTACACATTTTCCACTTTACCTCAGGTAGCGTTTTCCAAAATGTCCTTCTGTTGGGGGAAATTCTGTCTCTCTAATTTACTGACAGAGAAATTTTCAAAGAAATAGAGAAAAATAAATCTGAATATACTTTCACCACGGCTCAGTGGGTCTACTCAGGTGAGTGCTCGAGTGCACCTTTCAGCTCTCACACCTCTGACTGGGGGGAAAGCTGACATGCAGGCTGGACTGTAAGCCTCTTTTGTCCATGTGCAGCAGAGTCATCTGCCAGCTCAGTGGCTCCTGCAGACAAAGCTTCAGAGAGATAGACCGTGCTCGGGTACAGCTCACGCTCGCCTGAGCTGGAATTGGGCTTTGGCCCCTCAGCTCAGTATCACCTCAGCTTTCCTCTCATTCAGCTCTCCCCCTCCATCTGTCTTTCTCTTTCTCTTTCTCTCATCCCTTCATTCATCTTCTACCTTTTTCATTTCTGCACTTTCTCTTTCCTGCCCATTTCTCTACAGCAGGGATGGGTAACTTTGATCACAATTGGGGCCACGAAAATGTGATTTGTCTGATACGAGGGCCACAATATGGGAATATCATCTCAGCATTAGCATAAGGACCAATCTGAAGATTAATACAGTGAACGATTACAGGTTCAGTCTTTTTTTTCGTTGTTATTTTGGATATTTTTTTCTCATTTGTGTTGTTTTGTATATTATTGGAGTCATTATTTGCATTCGTTGGTAATTTGCATGTTTTTGAAGTAGTTTTGTGTATTTCTGTATATTTTTTTGTCATTCTGTGTATTGTGTATTGTTGTTGTTTTGTATGTTACCAGTCTTTTTGTGTATTCTTTTGGTTCTTGATTTGTTTATTTTTCTTTTGTTTTTGTCTTCTGAGTTTTGGAGTAAATGTGTGTATTTTTGTTGTCTTTTTGTGCAGTCTTTTGTCATTTTGAATATTTTGGGAATAATTTTGTGTATTTTTCTAAAACATTGTTTTTATTGTCATTTTGTCATAGCGTTTGGATGCCGCACAAATTTAAATCGAGGGCCGCATGTGGTCCCCGGGCCGCCCGTGTTTGCTCTATAGAATGCATAGATGCATATTATTTTTGAGGGTTTTTTTTTTTTTTGCTTCATAATTTTATATGTTATGTTATAAAGTGAGACTGTGAAGGCACAGGATATAGTGGGGCAGCATGTCATTGTCCTATTGTGTCATTTTGGCTTATTGTGTAAATAACTTTGTCGACTGCTGCCAAAGGGTATTTCCTCCATTCCTCTGAAGATGGAACAATTTTAAGTATTTGACCCTGAACACAAACAATCATATGAAAAAAAAAACAGAGAAATACCGACGTAAACAGCGACAGGGATCAGAGCAGAGAAAACTCTTTTCCGAGAGCTGAGAATGACTGAGAATGGCTGTGTTGCGAGATTAAGCAAGGAAAAAATAGCACAAAAGTGTGAAAGAGGAGAAGGGAGGGTGGGGGGCTGGTTAAAGGGGCTGGCCAAGGGGGGTGTGTCTAATGTTACCCTCATGAAATCAGTGTCAGTGGAGCGATGAGAAAATAATTAGAAACAGGCTAGCGCTGTGTTAAATACTGCCAAAGGTAAAAGCCCCGTTCTACTGAATGGAAGCACAATCTGGACAGGAAAGAATAATGGCAATAAATGGGATGGGGGAATATGTGGGGGAGGAAAATCCATAACATAACGGATGCCAAAATGCCCTTCAGATGGCATTATGAAGGAGACAATATAAATAGCACCACTGTATTGTAAATGTTTATATACAGTAGCCACGTATGCACGTTGCACAGCATTTTCAGGATTTATGACTGCAGTTGTAATGCACTGAAGTCGACACAAAGCTGTGAGTAATATTTCACATTTGTTATCATATCGAGTGTAAATTTGCAGCGACGTATATGGTGGAGATGAAATATTTTATGCAATTTATTCTCCTATTCTTCTCCTTTCAGCTGTTTCGTCTTATAAGGTGGGAGTGTAAGCTGTGGGCCAAGCGATGAGCGCACATACACGCAGACAGTTGCGCTTACATACGTTTAATGTTTTACATGAGGCGTTTAGAGGAGGTAACGCCAAGTCAGAAGTCTTTAATTGTGCGATCAGTGCCTCGAGTTGGGCCGAGATGTTGCTGAAATCCCCAAAGCCAGCCGTAGTAAACAGTGCAGCCATTAGATCGCACCGATGCATAAAATGTGTTAGGTCTTTGGAGACCATTGAGTGACGTATACATAGTCGGGCTTGTGCTGCATGTGCATTTTGTGGGATTTTTTTTTTTTTTTTCATGTGAGGGCGAGCGAGCACAGATGTGTGAGGTGAGGTGTCAAATAATATCCATCATTGTTCCAGCGGCGCAGAATGAATTCATGATCACTGTTCACCAAATCCTTTTTGAGGATGGATCGACACTGTCGGTGTGTGCGAGTGCACGAGCTCTCCTTCCTGTGAGCCGCTGTGCAGAACGCGCTGTAGTTTGATCTTGAGCTCATGGCCTGATTAAATGCTATAGAGCTTATGATGCAAACAGTACCTCCACTCACTGTAGTCACGTCTGTTCGTACAATGTTTTTTCCCCCCCTCCTGATGCTGCAAGATTCACATATTAACAGAGGTGAAAGTAATGGGATTCAAACTAGGGCTGCAACAATTAATCACTTGTAATCGTGATCACAGTTTTTACCATTTAAAATGCGGCTCTGCATGCATAGAACCAGGCACTTCTCAACCACAGTAGTGAGCCACCACCAGGGGGCGAAACACATGATTAAGGCTTCATTAAGATACCTTAATAACAAGCGAGCAACGCTTCAGCGACTGTGTTCTTGCCCAACCCTGTAGGCCTAAGCCTAATGTTTCTTAACTTTTCTTTATACGCTGTAATTGTTAGCAATAGTTAGCCCCGGACGTTTCCTAAGAAGATGGATAATCATGATCATTTTGGGCCATGATCGTGCACACTGATTTTATGGGTACTTGTACTTTTTTTAGTATATTACAAAATCAGTCATTTTACTTGTACCTAAGTTCGTTTTAAAGAAGTAATTAGGTACATTTCTACACCCAACCATTACTATGTACATGATTATGTTTTGTTTAAATGATGAGAACGGACAATTGTGGAAACTACAATAAATGAAATGACCAGACAACAATCAACCTTTCGCTAAATTATGACACCTTTGGAGCTATGTTGGCATTTTTTTGGGTTAGGTGGAGGGATCTAGTGGGGTTATGGGTTAGGGTTAGGGTCAGGGTTGGGGTCAGTTACATTTTTTCATGTTACAATTTTGTTTTCAATTACCCATGTTCAATTTTAATTCAATTACAATCAAAATTACCAGCATTGTTTCCAGTTACAATTAAATTACTGTTATTTTTTATCCTCGTTTTAACTGAGCCTGAAATAAATAACGTAATAAAAGTTAACCTTCCTCTTGTGTTAGCTTACTGTTAGCATCTCTTATGATAACAGGTTCTACATCAGCTGTAAAATACACTAAAAACAAATATCGATCATCTTATGTCTTTCCTACCTATTATTTACCTTGTTCTGCCTCCAAATGAATGAAAATATAGGTTTAAATATTTTAGGTGTGGGAATCTGAGCCTTTTTTTGTGTCAGTATACCCCTCATTTTATTTTATTTTAAATGGTAAAATGTGGAAAAGCTTGATATGAAACATATTTTAACAATTAACTACATATGTGTAGAACTGTACATAGAACTGTAACATGGTTCCCCAGTATTGCATTAAATTATAATTGAACATTTTCATAGAATATTCATGGCAATTACAATTACAAAGTCAAATATCTAAACTCAATTGCAATTTCATTACAATTACAACAGCAACAGATTTTTAAAATTACAGTTCTAATTACGCCATAATTGTAATTATTATCAAATACGTTATTACAATTGTAATTGACCCAAACCCTGGTTAGGGTTAGGGTTTGGAATAATGAAGGTTTAGCATAAAGAACGACACTTAATGACAGCCTTCATGACACCTTATTCATGCTAATAAGGTGTCATGTCATAATAATGACAGTGTAATGTCAGCCTTATGTATAAAACTTCAAGTAAAGTCTTACTTTGAGTACTATTTAATTGAGCTACTTTTTACTTGTACTTGAGTATTTTATGTATGACTTACTTGTACCTGAGTACAATTTCAATCAAGTACCAGTACTTCTACTTTAATATGACATATCAGTACACTTTACAGCTCTGCTTAATAAATACACCTTCTGTATATGTTTCAGTGCATGTGGCTTTTTAACGTTGTACTATTAGTTCAAATGATCAGTGTGTGAGACTGTAAAATATGCATGTTTAATTTGATTTTAGGAGGTAATACTGTGTATTTTTCTGTTGTGACTGAAGCATATTACATTGTTAACAATGTGTGTTTTACACTTTTGGGCTTTTATTTGCTTGGATGGCTGACTGATTTTCCTTTAATCAACCCACGTTTCATAATTCTTTTTTTTTTTTTATTATTATTATTATTATTCAAAAGTTGTTAAACAGCCATATTTCAAATGTCTTGATTTTTGTAAAAAAAAAAAAAAAGAAGTACACAGTGTTAGTGTGTATTATGTGCAGACTATGCAGTAGCGGCGGGAACCTCTGGGTACCTCACGATGTGATACGATACGATACGTGATACAAAGCTCACGATATGACGATACTGCGATTATCAATATGTTGGTCAGAAATCAATCTACGATAATCTATGACATAATATCATATATATCATAATATATATATCTCTGAAAGACAATAAATTGAAAAAGTGTCCTATGAACAGTGACACTATTTTAGTGCAGCATTTCTGTAAATAAGTGTCAACATACCAATGAAAACGATAAGTATCTCCAATAGTACTTTCTGTAAACAAAAAATAGGGTTTTTCTTACCAGTGACACCATTATAGTGTAATATTCCAGTAAACAATATATTGGTTTCGTCAACAAACAGTGACAAAATTTCTGTGACGACCTACCTGCACTTTTTAGTAAAAAAGCAGAAAAGGTTTTGAAAAAAAAATTTGTTTAAATTTTTTAAAAAATTGATACTTAGCGAGAGCATATCGATAATCGGACGTGCAAAAAAAATATTGTGATATATTGCTGTATCGTGATATATTGTCACACTCTTACTATGCAGTGCATCATACAGCAGTGGGGGAACTAGCTCATTGCAGGTATAATTTGTTAGATTGTGATCACATTTTACTGTGCGTACAATGCTGTATTCCTACTAAAGTCTTGCTCTGTGTGTGTATGTGAGCAGAAATGCTGGTTTCAAACAAGTCAAATAGCAAATAAAAGTATTTGACTTCCCTGGTGTTGGTCAAAGTGACAAAATAAACCTCAAAGTACCCTAAGTGTAAATGTGGTTTCATTGATCATGATCTGTAGTTGTGATTTCTGTATAATTACCGTAATAGCACCTGTCAACAGAGGTCAAATTTTACATATCACGGATCCCGGTTGATTACTTTAGTTAAAAGCTACAGACGACAGTATTTTTTTTGTTTGTTGGGTTTTCTTTTTCTGCAACGCTGTTTCCAAGCAACATCTCTGAAGTTGTGCAGGAAACTGCACTAATAGGCTACCTCATTACTGCGGGTACAGTAAGGCCCTACGGTTTGTGCTGTCAGCTCGGTGGGCGAGCATGCAAACTTCAAAAGGCAGCTGCAGATACAATGCAAACACACAGAGCAGATCATTGACTCATAGCAAACCCATTTTATCAACACACATTTCTTTTTAGCGTCAAGGTGTGCAGATAAAACCAACTGTTTACTGACTGAAGTAACTCCAACGTCATGACAAATGTATTATCGTCCACTCTGGTGATAATGTAGCACATTACTGGTTTATTAATCAGTAGTTAATTTGGCAGAGGTTTTACAGCCGCCTTAGGCTGTGCCAAACCACAGACTCCCTCCTTATTTGGCCACCAACACTGATCTTAAAGTTACACAGACTGGGGAAAAAATACCCTGAGCAAACCTATGCAAGACAGAATACACATTTACCACTGCTGTAAACACACATACAAGAATGTACGCACAACACACACACGCACTCATACATATACACTGTCTCATTAATGCAAGCATAACCCTAGTTAGATCCAAATATGTAATGAATTGGATTAAATTCCACTGGCTAAGCACTGTGATCTCTTAGGGTTAATTAATTTCATTCCATTCTGTCTGTGTTTTTCATGCTTGAACACATGCTGACACTGTTATTGTGTGGCATCCTGCTCATTGGAGAAGTATAATAGGCTTGCAAAGGGAGGGGAGCGAAAGGAAGCCACAATTTTTGGTATTCCTTCTACAAAGTGATTTTGAATCTTTTATTTGACGAAGTCTGCAACGCTAGCTAGCTCTGATCCTTCCCCTGCACAGCAGCTGTGCAGCCCTTATCTTCCACTTCCAAATGAGAAAACCTGGATGGCTCCTCAGAGCCCTCTGTGACTGGATGCTATCTCATTTGGTTTTAATATATTTATCCATTCATTATTGTTCCCTTTTATCAGCTCGCTAATATTGTTCATAATTTGTCCTTATCTGCTGAGCCTGACAGTCAAATTTACACTCCGGCTCCACAGACAGATGGAGAAATGACCCTTTTCCAAGCCCTCCTATACCAGCTCCTCTCCTCCCTTCATCCATCTCTTCCTCTCCAAACTCCAATGAAACATGACTGACAGCTGGCTGTATAAGCAGTTGTCATAGCAACTTCCCTATCCTCCTGACAAGTACTTTTTCCTCTATCACGCTGTCACAATATCTCACCTCTATTCCCGCTCCCTTGCTGGTACAACAATTGAGAATGATACACGCAAAGGAAATTTGAAAACCAGGGGGAACCAAAAGCTGCGAGCATGCTTTGCTTCCACCTGTCACACACATTTCCTCATGCCCCCCCCTCCCCAGTCTGCTCCAACCAATAATTTACCGATCTCAATGCAGTACATCTTTCATTTATACCGGCTTATCAAAGGATGCAGGACTGTGTGCACAGCTGCTTACAGTGAGGCAACATTGTTTTCCTATCCTACACTTTCACTCTTTCCCGCTCCTGCTTTTTCTTCTCCACCTCTCTCCATCTACTTTCTCTTGTTGCTTCCAAAACTCCTTCTCTGCCTTATTACTATTAAATAAATCTTAGCTCACTGTCAAAACCCTCAGCAGTCTGCAGTATAATCATACCGCACACTGGTAATAACTCTGGTCTTTGCTGGACTGTGCCGCTGACAGTTTAACGCTGCTTTGTGAAAAGGAGATCCTTGAAAAGTTTTTAGCGGTTAATGTTAACACTATTAACTAGCAGGAGTTTTTCATAATGCGCATTAAAAAGGAATTTCATTGATTGAGTTTGTCATGCTCACATTGTTGTGCTCAAACTGCAGCACGAAAATTGAGCGGACGAATATTGCTGATTTAATTTGCTTCAGCGCAACCAAATCTTGTGGAGGTTCACACAAAGCCTGCCAACATGTTACATGGGGAAAGCTTTATTGATTAGAACAGCTTCAATTGGACCTGGAAATCTTTACCATGGCTGCATAAACAGGAAGCTCACTGTCAATTCATTGTTCTGGAGTTTAATTCCCAATGCATTTATTCTAACAAGCATACGTTTAGTGACATAGAGTAAATTAAACATGGTGGAAGGGTTAATTCAGGGACACCAGTGGTGCGTCACAGTGAAGCTGCTTTTACTATTTTTCATTTGTCAGATGGAAAAGTATCCTAATGCCAGCGTGGGAGCTCCATTTTCACAGTGGACGTGTTACTTGTTATTGGAACCCTGATTTGTTTAGATAATAACTGTCATTTTAAATACCGCAAAATTGCCTATAGGATAATACCCTTACAATGTCATCTAAGAAATACAAGGAACCTTTGCTACTCTACGATAAAAACATAACAATATTATTATTTATTTATGAATTATTTGTGATTCTTTGTAATATTTGACTGACTGTATGAATTATAAATTTTCAGATCATGTAAGATCTGATAGCTGTGTTTCATACGTCAATGTCATTGATTGTTGTAATCAAATTACAATTTAGAATATTTTAAAATATTTCAAAAACAACACCTTGGATGGGCTGCTTGGTTTTTCCATGACCATGAAGCCATTAAAACATGAAAGAAAATCTGAACGAATGTTAATGTAAATACCAATGTGTATACTATTAACTGTAAATAGAAAAGTAATTGTCAATGCAGCAGTTTGTGTCATTCGTCATTGTTTGAAAGGTAATAAATGGCTTTTTTTTTTTTTTTAGGCAGAATTCAATTCATGGGTGGATAGGATAGGATAGGATAACCAAATTTGGTGTGTGGCTTCATGGTATCAATACCTTGATGAAGTTCAAAAATGAGAAGCGCGCAATTATTTTTTTTTCCGGAGTTATTGCCCTTGTTCTGTTTTTTGGACTCTGTTCGAGGTATCTTCAAAGGGGACAGCTTTTCTTAGAAATCGTTTAGGATAGGATAACCAAATTTGGTGTGTGGCTTCATGGTATCAATACCTTGATGGAGTTCGAAAATGAGAAGCGCGCAATTATTTTTTTTCCGGAGTTATTGCCCTTGTTCTGTTTTTCTTTACTCTGTTCGAGGTATCTTCAAAGGGGACAGCTCTTCTTAGAAACCGTTTAAGATAGTTAGTAATTTTATATTCTGATGTGATAATATTTTCTTATGCATACATCTAAGTTCTTAGAATTAGGACATTTAGGAAAAGGTTATGAGTTATAATGACAACCAATCTAGCGGGGGATGTTGATGACTATGTCTTCTTGTTATGACATGACGCCTGCCATCAGCATGAATCAAGTGTCATGAAGGCTGTCATTAAGTGTCGTTCGTTACCCTAATCTTAACCCTAACCCCACTAGATCCCTCCATCTAACCCAAAAAATGCTGACATAGCTCCAAAGGTGCCATAATTTAGCAAAAGACACCTATTGACAGTCTTTGTGACACCTTATTCATGCTAATGACAGATAATGAAAGCGTAATGTCAGCAAGTAAAGTGTTACCCTTAACCCTAGCTGTTGCTGTTGTATGTCTCTATGGATAAAAGTGTCTGCTAAATGAAATTATAATTGTAATCTTTGCCATTGCAAAATTAAGAACACTTATCACGGTTTCAAGATGCATTAGTAGCATGAATGCAGATCAAAGCGACCTAAATGCTGAGAGGCTTGAATATATTTACCTTGTTTTGGTTAGAATTGGAAAGCTGAAAAGTTTTGTCCTTGCTGTGAGAAATGGATATGATATATTTAGCACTTTAATTACCAGAAGTGTAAAGTACTGAAATATCCTACTGTTACTTGACTGAAATTGTATTCAAGTATAAGTACAAGTAAGTCATTCATAACATACTAAAGTGTAATTAAAAGTAGCTCAATTAAATAGTACTCAAAGTAAAAGTTACTAGTTACTTTCACACCCCTCCATGTTTATTTTTGCTAATAAATCTTGACACAGTTCCCTTGCATACAGTAAACATCTCATGTAAAGAAGGAAGATATATATTAATTTATTTTCCACAAAGGCATCTGTATAAAATTAAAGGTTTGTCAAAATGAACAATTCTTTTTCAAAATAAAATAACACCAATAAATCAAAATTAAAAAAAAAAGCTAAATTTATGGACTCTAACATTTTGAAAATAACCAGGATTCAATGTTGTTTTGGCGCCATGCATTACCTTTATTCTGGTTGGTCGGCTATGACGATATATTTACTCTGTTGGGTGTAGAAATGTAACAAAATACTTTACTTCTTTTAAAACATACTTAAGTACAAGTAAATATACTGATTTAGAAAGTAGCAATAAAAACAACTCAATTACAGTATCATGAGTACTTGTAATCCGTTACTTTCACCTCTGTTAATTACCACCATTTTTTTCTTTTTACATTCACACAGTGATGGGACAAAGCTAATCTACTATTGGGAACAACTTACCTTTGTTTTATCAAGCACACCTTGACACTTGGATTTCTATAGCCATGGAATCTAACCACCAACCTCTCGAGCAGAAGACGGCCCCTCTACCACCAGAGCTATGGGGAACTTCCTTTAATGATTTCACTTTGTCCGCTTTTGCTCTCTGGTTATATGTGTTTGCAGTGTCTGTGCTGCAGTTAATTGAGATCATATTTCTATCGACGATTATCACTAGACCTGAGGTCCCCAAGGAGCAGTTCAGTAAAGAGCAGCCAGTGCCTGATGCTCCATGGACGGTTGCACAGATTCTCCTCCATGGTCTGTTGTTAGCTTGTTTTCTACATTTACATTCCACACACGCACTTCATCTCTTTCTCACACACACACGCGTGCACACACTAAAAGCTATGAAAATAAAAGTGATGCAGTATTGGATGTGTTGGCTTCCTGTCACATCCTTTGTGGATCTCAGATGAATATTTATCAGACGTAATGCAAAAGGCACGGGGAAATATTCCTCCAGGGTGTCTTACTGTAAACCTATTATGTAGATAAGTGCTAGTGACCGGTAAATCTTTTTCACATAAATATTGTTTTGTTCAAAAACAAGAGAGCAGCCTATTACTTTTCTTTAGTCTAGAGATGGCAAACTTCTTGCTATTTTCTTACAAACATTTCATACGTCTTTTGGCTAATTATTAGGAATGTAATGACATTTCATGGCACAAAATTGCACAAAGTAAAAAAAAAATGTTTAAAAGTGTTATGATTTCAAATCAAGTAAAGAAGTTTCAAGAATGCGAAGGGGCGCGATGACATTTGAACATTATGCTTCCCATAACAGCATGGAAATAGTGAATGCTCCGTCCACTCAAAAGTCGGTTGCACATAGTGATGCTAGTAGAGAGGCAACCACAGTCCAAAATATAAAGACCCGAAGACAAAAGCTTTCAAAACAATGAAAAAAAACAGAAATAATAATTGTTATATTGGTAAATTTGTTTTCATTCTTATTCTCATTTATCAACCGCTCATATGTTCAGTTCTGAGCGTACGACGTGTGTTTCGTCAATTTTTTTTAATGCATTATTTTTTGCGGACATCGTATGGACTAAGGTCGATACAAACGGTATGTTTCCATGTGACACTCTGCTGTGAAGTTGTACGCAGTGCACACAGGGGGGCAGACGTCACCTCTGAGCACCTTTATACTGTAGCCGACGAGAACAAACGTTCAGCAAACAGCAAAACGCTGCAAAACTATACCTTTAACTCCAGTTTTCACACTGTCTAAAAGCACACCTTTGTTTTGCATTACCTCATTTATTTTCTTGCCAGTGTTTGTTTGACTTCAGTGGGCGGGGCCTCCGTACCAGGAAGATTTAAGTGCTTACCACGTTAATGACGGTCAAATATACTACACCTAAAGTAGGGAGCACAGTGATTACATGTGAGTGTCTAACGTGTCCATCTGCAGCTCTGTAAAACAGTATGTGAAATGTAATCTGGCGACATTCAGGGAGATTTCTGCTGTCCAGCCCCATCCCCCGCTCATCCTTGACTCATCTCACCGATCCAGACACAGAATTTATATTCTCCCTCCAGCAAAAGAAGGACCATCTTGGCCTTTCGTTTTCCAGTTCAGGGCTTTCCTTTTTTTTTTTTTTTTTTTTGCAGATAAATGCTCTCCAATCCACCCTGACAGATGTCACATTGCATCACTTCCATTTTGATACATAGCCTCTGATCCTGCCACTTGCAATAAGGAGACAGCAACGGGGACGCCCCTCCCTAGACAATGCTCTGACACGGGTGATTATTTTAGAGGTGCATCATTGATGGCGCTGAGTGCTAAAATCCTCACTGGGTGCCATGTTGCCCGTGCCATCTCTGCCATGCCTACTGCAGAATCTTAGTAGCGGCTTTTTGTCTGGGTCAAGGAACGACAACAACAGCGCACACCGACAGTAGCCATTACAGGTCACCCTGACAGTGGGCGCTACCTTTGGCTACGATTTATGTTGTTCTCAACCTTCTCTCAGCAGCCACCGCTAGTCCTGCCTCTTACTCTGTCTCTGCGCACTGACTCCATGGGTCACAGTTGGAGAAACAATCTGTATAAAGAGAAGGTTTTAGTGCTCGTGCTGCCAGCAGAGCCATGCTGCACAGTAGCATTAATCATACAAGGCCAGAGTACATCAGTAAACACAGCATGTCAGGTCAAGGTAAGGATCAGATCCCAGAGCATTTAACAGAACTCAATAGCATACAGGCTATCTATTAAAAAGTCAGCGTTATTCATTGCATGTCTCCAAGCCGTGTTGCTTGCTGGAGAGACGCACTATTGTTCACGCTGAAAAATTTCTCTTGCCACACAAAAAACACTGTATCAGCAGCAATTAGTACAGTAAGAGAGGGAGATAAAGAGAAAACTGCAAGGAGGGAGGAAAGAATGAGGGTGAAATTGTAGAATCAGCGAGAGAAAGATGAAATGAATGGAGAGGAGGATGGAGAGGACTTGAGTGGACCATGTGGTGTGTGTGTATGTGTGTTTGTGTGTATGTGTGGGAGGCTACAGCCACCTGGAGCCTCTGGTGCTTACAAAGGACCAACGCCACTGATATTGGCTTTTGTTTTCAGATTGTTGTTGCTGACATTTTTTTCTTTATGAACTCTTTTCTCTCAAACTGCTTTCGTAATTGAGGTCAAATTTGTAATCCATCTTTTTGTGTCTTTCTTTGTTCCAGAAGACAGGAAACTGTTTGTTGGGATGCTGAACAAACAACAGACCGAGGAGGATGTTTACCGCCTATTCGAACCCTACGGAGTCATTGAGGAGTGCACGGTTCTAAGAGGGCCTGATGGAAACAGTAAAGGTAAAAGTAGAGATGCAATTGTCAACATTAAGACAAACGTGATGCCATGTTTCTCTACTCGAGTGCCTGTTTAGGACATGTAATCACTTTTGTTGTCAGAATTAGCCTGTTTTTAGTTGTGAAAATTTCATGAAACACAGGTACTGATATAACCACATGTGATCGAACATTATTTCATAAAACATCTTACTTAACATGTGAGTTTCTGTGAGAGATGGCAGCATGTCATTAGGTAGGGAGTGTTAGCCGGTGAGTTTATCTGCAGTTTTAGGCCGGGCTACCGGACTCAAAATGCCACTCTATGAATATGATGAGATGCTTGGAGCCCTTTTTTTTAAATGGGGCCCAAGGGCCTACCCCTCATTTACAGAAATTTCCAAATTTACGCTAACATAGTTGTCTGAAGGTAATTCAACATAGATTATGATTATGCCCTTTTTTTTTGATTTATATGTGAGTCAAATATTGCGACAGTTGGTGGTACCGAATCATTGACATATACCAATATATGAATAGGGTCCATTACTTTGTATGTGCCACGGGGGCCCTATTTTTCAAACGACTACTCCTCTGTTAATGCTTGTTGAATCGGGCTGTAATTTGACATGGATGTTCTATGAGCGGATGTCAAGACCCTCCCTGAGACCTTTTTTTACTCTAAAACCGAGTCATTTGACTGAATTCTAGGTAACGTGGTACGTGCTATTTGGCACGGAGACATTTCGTGGGCCCAGCTGTAGTTCATCCGAACTTGTTTTATTGACCCAATCCTTGCAGAGTAAAGTTGGTGTGTCTGAAATAAAATTAATAGGACATCAAGTCTTTTTATTTATCTCAAGTTTTTGTGTTCTCATGGAATACCAGTAAACAAATATAACTGCCTAGAAATCAGTATTGACATTTGTCTGCTTTTATTCTACAAGCGATGATGTTTCTTTTTTCTTTATTTGATTAACCCCCAGAAGTGACATTTTGGGTGTTTTTATTTGTTTGCCTCTCATTATTCTGGTAATTTCTAGGCGAGCTGTGTGACATTTTGCCACTATTGTTTTTTTCATTTTTATTTGCTTGATTCCAAAGTCCTGTGTATTGAAAGTGTATAGAATAGGAGATACAGTATGCATCATACTGACACTTAGTAACCTTGTGACCAAATGTACCCCATTGACTCCCATTGTAACCACATATTTTTTTGTATACTGTAATTATGACACATCTTAATGCTTTTTTAATTATTACCAAATAGACCTATACCTTCAGAATAAAGGGGACTATAAGTTTTAGGTGTAATGACCCCCCTACCAACCAGAGACCATTTCATAAAATTTTAGGGAAATTTGAGTGAAGGCCTGGATTTCTTATCTTGCAAAATATACAAAATAACAATGCATTAAATTCAATTCTGCTAACAATTGAAGACTGTAATATTTTCATCAAAATCATGATAAAAAGTCCATACAAACATAAAAAGGGTTTGAAAAATATAATATATTTTATAAAATATCTAACGCGGTGGAAGTTAAAAAAAAAAAAAAAAAAAGAAAATAATGGAGTAAATTTGTATTGCACTTTTATGAGACAAACTGTGTACACAAGGTGTATATTTAAAAGAGTACACAAGGGTTAATACATATTTTTTGTATTTTTCTTCCTAAACACTTTTTTTTTTTTTTCCGTCGGCTCATGTTTGCAATGTTTAAATCGGTAACCGCAGATTCATCCTGAAGCATTTCTCTCCCATGTGTTGCACTGCTAGTTTTGAGTCTGTGTTTTTTTTTTTTTTTTTTTTGAGATAGCCAGAACTTTGACAGACATGAGTTTACTCTGTCACCCTGAAAAGAGCAAAGGGAGTACTGGTTTTTCATGTCTCTAGAAACCAATTCCCCATCCACCGCTTATGGAAATTGTTGTGGAATTTTATTTAAAAGGATTTCTAGTCGGCGCATTCAGAAACCGCAGTGGTTTTTGAAGAGGAGAACAAAATGATGGATGTCAAAACAATTTTGAGTGCCCCCGCTGTAAGCCGTGAGGGCAAAGCTAAGAAAAGTTTATGGCTGCTCAAAAGAGTCAGGGTTATGGGAAGTGATTTTTTTTTTTTGTGTGTGTGTGTACGTGAATTATGTAGTGTAAGCTACATTATTGAAATGCAAAATACGTCACGATTTGATTTAGTTGCAGTTTTTATTATTAGAGAAAGTTTTTTTTTCATAATGTTAGCACAGTTAAGTTGTTTCTTTTTAGTCTTTTTAACCCCTTCAGTCAAATATTAACCAGCTTATTTTTGACAAACGGTTTTATGGCATCGTTTTTTGTTTATGTACATGGCATGTTTAGGATATAAAATGTCTTGGGTTCATTCAAACATAAGATTAGTTTATTTTGCAGCTTCTTTGTTGCATAGAGGCAAACAAAGTGTCTGAGTAAGTAAATACTGCTATCATCAGGCTAACTAAAGGGAACACGCATGCCAGACTTATGACAGTTATGAAAAATTAATCTCCTTTAATCCATTTAATCACATAAAAATCGCTCTTTTTCACTAAAAAGATAACAGCAAGATTATCTTGTGCCAAAACAGAAAAAAAAAAAAAACTTTCTACAGAAAGAATGAAGGATGCATAACCTGAAGCATACCACATCATCCGTCAAGCGCGGTTGCAGCAGCACAGTGACATAAGCATGCATGTCTGCCAAAGGAACTGGGTCACTGGTGTTTAGTGATGACAGGACTGCAGTGGTAGCAGGATGAATTCTGAAGTGTGCAGAGCTGTGACTTTGACTTAGATTCCATACAGCAGCATTTGTGGAGCAGACGATATATACTGTAGATACATAAATAACACAATATGAAGGATCCAAACACAACCCATTATTAAGGCAAAGAAATGTAAAACTCAAAGTCACTGATTGTACTGCAACCCAAGTGCAACGCTGCCAAGGAGAAAGACTTATAGACAGACTGCAGGTAAAGGAAAAAAGAGAAAAGTTGTATATATTTATATTAGGGAACGCCTATTAACCAGTTATTAGTTGCTTATGAGCATGTACATTAGTAACATATTGACTGTTAATTAGCCTTATTATGCATGGCCTTATTATACAACCAGTAGGCCATTAACTAACCTTGGAATTACTACTTATTAATTGTAAGTGAGGAAGTTGTTGTATATGAATTACGATCTCAACCTTGTTTGGACTGTGAGACTAAGGCATTAATAATTACCTAATAAGGCATTAATAAGTGCTTAATATTAACCAATTAAGAGCCAATATGTTGCTAAGGCAAATTAGCAGCTAACTAATGGTTAATAGGTGTTCCCTAATATAAAGTGTTATTATTTGTGCGATTAAAAAAGAAATAAATGGAATATTGCAATGTGCAATAAGTGCAATGTCGTTTTTGCATTTTTAGACTCATCATTCACGTTTAATCAAAGGATAATGTACTTAAAAAACACACAGTTGTAATGGTAATTTCAATAATGTGTAAAGCTTAAAGTCTGTGAAAGTTGAAATTTAAAAGTTCTTGCTGTTTTCTATTCATATCATAGTGAGGTTTGGGTTGTTTTGATTAGTTTGTGCCCATGGAAGTAATCTAATTACAATCTGATGAGCCAGATTGATCAACAGAATGGGTTTTAAGAATTATTCAATATTGAAGAAACTAATTAATTTTACATTCATGCCCATTAAATTCTACTTAATTCTACCTTTATGCCATCTTGCATATAGACTCCATTCATTTAATTCTGATATCTGAGCATATTTAAAGCTAGGGTAGGCGATTTTCTCCAGATACACTTTTTAAGTTTTTGGTTGAAATTCTCTTCATGTCCTGACAGAAATTAAGATCTTATGTACTCTGAAAAAGGAACAAAGAAAAGCTCACACTGAAAGCGCGTCACCGCTGACAGAGTTAAAACAGAGTTTTTAGTCACGTTTTTTAACATATATAATGGTAAAGTTTAGTGTTTACTTACTGCTGAATGAGGCGCGAGATAATGAAGTTTCTAAGATGCTAAGAAAAAAGGTCCGCACAACTGCGTGGGTAGCTCCCAATTTCAGTTTTAATTTACACTGAACCATCATAGTTTTTTGGTGTAAATTAAAACTGAAACTGGGAGCTAACCACGCAGTTGTGCGGACCTTTTTTCTTAGCATCTTTGGACCTTTTTGATCCAGCACACTGCCTCAAAAAAAAGGGAAGTGCGTGTTTTTTGATTGTGCTATGACGAAGTTTCTACACAATGCAAGCGATGAGCTGAGGTCTGCTTCTGCAGCAGCTGTGCGCAGGCATGTGAGTGAGACGGAGCACAGAGGGGAGGGGCGAGGGAGGTAAAGGCGGAGCCGTCGGGGAGGCTACATTCAAAATCATGCTAGCTTTTGAAAATCACCTACCCTACCTTTAATCATTAATTAGTCGCTTATTAGCTTTAGCATGCCGTTTATGAGCCTCACCTCTTCGGTGGTGCGATCAAATTTTTCCAGAGAAAAAGTAATGGAACAGCTCCACTTTTAAGGAGGCTGATGGTGACTGAATCCGCTGACAAAATCCTCCTCAGTGAAGTGCTGTTGTAGTGTAGAATAACAGATTCCGGACTTAAATCCACTGCCTCCTTTGGTCTGGGTCTGTCGGAAAAGCGTGGTACGAGGTATGGCTATTTTCAACCAGGAACAGAACAAGAGCAACCACGCACTGTTTTGTCACTGTCTAACGCTAAAGCTATAGCCACAGGAAGTTGTTGCACACCACTTCTGGTTTAAAATGCTGAAGTTTGAAAAAGGTCTATAAGTGAGACGAGAGCTTTGATTGAGCCAGCTGGAGACTAACTTTAACCTCTGGATGTTTTTTTTTTTTTTTTGCTTTTATTTAATCAAGTACATGGTTACAATCCTTTCTGCAGTTGCCTTGTTTTCCAATTTTCCAATGGGTTCCTCCCAGTGGGCATTTTGCATGAAAACTGAAACTTTAAATGAAAAAGAGTATGATTTAGTTCCAGTGTTTAGGCTTTAAACAATATAAATGAGAGTTTATTTACTTGCTTTAAGTCTTTTGTTTTTTTGCCCACCATGCAAAGTATTAAGAGCCAAACTAACTGAACAAATAATGAAGTAAAATACGTTAAACACTCCAACAAGTCAGAAACCAACAAACTAGCTGGTAATATGTATTGGAAGATGGATTGTGATTAGAAAAAAAAAACATGAAATTATTAGGGTAAAGTTTATATATATATATATATATATATATATATATATGACAATAAACACATTATTCCACATTTTGGGACGTTTCATTAAATTCTTTTTGTTTTAAGGTTTTATGTTGTTGACTGTGATCCAGATTTTTTATGTTTTGTTTTTTTTTTAGAGCCATTGCGAGAACAAAGTAAATTGCACTGGGCTGTTTTAGCTAGTATAGCTAGTGTTTAATATGCACAGACAAGCATGTGGTGCTAAATAGCTTGCCTTTCTGCTTCATCAGTGCAATCTCTAGCCTGCAGCTTGTGCCCGCTTGTCTGCCTGCCTAATGCCTGGAGTTGGGCAGCCTGCTGTGCAGCAAGAGCCTCACACTATACAGTGATTTCAGTGGTGTCAAATGTGATTCAGCGTTTTTTATTAATATATCATCAGTGCCTTTAAGGACTCACTTGACTGAGTACATTTACAGCATGCAGAGGAATTCTATATTTAATATTGTGTGTGTGTGTGTGTGTATGTGTGTGTCTTGCAGGTTGCGCCTTTGTTAAGTTCTCCACACACACTGAGGCTCAGTCTGCAATCGGTGCTCTTCACGGCAGCCAGACCATGCCAGTGAGTACATCTCTGTTCCTCACATTACATGTGTAAAACGCTAACAATGTTGTGTAACATGAACAACATGCACATTCAGCAAATTTAAATATATATTTAAACATTTCAAAGCAGGGGTCACCAACATGTTGCCTGTTATGACAGCAGCAGTTGTGACACCAACAAGCTCTGTCTAAAATCTGATTTACCCAGGAGTGGAATGGCCGTCTGGCATACCGGGTATCGTCCCGGTGGGCGGTCGACCCGAAATAGGCCGGCCTGATCCGCTATTGCTTTGTTTTTTGACCAGCGAGTGAAGAAAGGCATGGTAACAGGTGGCCAAAAATGATCCAAACATGGCAAAAACATGGCAAAAAAAATGTAAAATGACTAAAATGGGCCAAAAGCAGTCAAAAGTGGCTAAGAAAGGGGCAAATATAGAGGAACCAGGTGGAATGTAATGGCAAAGGGAAGCTTAAATAGGCAAAATGTGCCAGACAATAGTGAAAAAGGGCAAAATGTAGCAAACAATAGTGAAAAGAACTTGCAAAAAAAAATTTTTCAAAGAACTTTTTGAAAATGGGTAAAAGGAAATGGCAAAAGAATATCGATAAAAAGGGGTTAAAAAGTTTCCTCTTTTAAGGTTTTCTGGGGGAATAATAATTAAAAATAACACAAAGAGCCACATGTTGAGCATCACTGACTTAATAACGGCTTCTACATGGTGTTGCTGATAATGTCGTGGGCTGGTTCGGACAGAAAATGCCAGGGCTGAATTTTTGTCCCAGTCCACTCCTGGATTCACCTTCCAGGATTCAAACTTACAAAGACAAATACAGATGACAGACGTAGTCAGTGCCTAAGTAGAGTTAAATACTGCTACACTTGTTAAAATATTATAAAACCATCTTTAAATGTGTATTTTTGATGAAACATGAAAAATGTTTGCAAGCATCTCAGATTTAGTGTATGGGTTGTGATAAAACAAGTTTTTAAAAACAAACGTAAAGATTTTTGTAAAATGTTGCATCATTTTTAAATAGCAGAAATGTTACAGTACATGTTTTTTTAATGAGTTAAAAGTTGTTTGTTTGTGGCTAGTAAAATAGGAATATGTTGATTACCTATGAAATGTAATGAAAGTGAAAAAATTTCACAGGTTAAAAGAAACAAAGTGTTGCAGGTTGAACCGTAAACCTTTTCTCCCTTTTTAAAGTTACTGCTAGTCTCTTTTCATTACCGTAACCTCTAATTTAAGTGAAACTATGAAAACGTAGTATTTAAGAAGTGCTTTTCAAACTCGTAGCCTTTTGTACTATTCAGTACCTTTGAAGTTGCTCGCAGTTTCACAAAGGTTGGTGACCCCTGCTTTAGAGTGTAGTACACTATACGAGCTCACTTTAAGGTTTAGCTTGACATGACTTGGTAAAAAAGTTTTTTCCCCTCCCAGTAGCTGTACCAGCTTTTATATAAGAGGCACAGGCAGAAATCCCCCCAGTCTTTTTAATTAACACAGCACCTTTTTTTTTTTTTTTTTTTTTTAGGGGAGGGGGGGGGGGGGGGGGGTGGAAAAATGTCTAATCTAATTTCCAGATAAAACTGTTTAGAGTGATAATTGAATTTTTGGTAAGTCATCTATCAGCAGTTCTGCCTGCACAGTCAGTGAATATAACTTCAGTGTGAGATTAAATTTGCTCGTTGTGTAAGCACACTATGTGTCCTCTGAAATCTTCCAGCTTTGGATTTACCGTGAGCTCGGGAGTGCTGCTAACGTCTACGTGTCTCATGTTTTGCTCAGCGTCCCCATTCTGCTGCTGATTTCGGACTCCATCCCTGAATAAAGTTATCTTTTTATGACATTTTGCAGGAGGACAGAGGGCTGAATCTTGTATAATGCAAAAACCTGAAGTATCGTCTGCTTTTATACCCCTTTTTTTTTTTTTTTTTTTTTTTCCTTTCGCAAACTCTGCTTTAGCGAAGCGAGGACCCTGAACTCTCTCTCTCTCGCTCTCCCACAGGTGTTACGTTTCACTGTACGATTTCATTATTAATGGTTGCCAATGTGTGGCTTGAAAGAGGAAAGCAAAAAAACAAAAACAAAAAAAACACTCGAAGCCAGCTGTGCCATTTTGTTGCAACCTCTGAGTCAATCTAAGTGCAAATGACTGCAGGTCATAGGGAAAGACTCGGGATGTCCATTCTCCATAGATACCCCTCTTTCTATGTTGGTCCTATCTCTGCTAGCGCTCTGCCCTCGCTCGTCTCTCTTTGGCAGCCTCTCGGGATATTAGGCAATAGACTTGTTTACTCCACCTTTCACCACATTGGCTCCTGAATTATTCATCTAACTATAAGCAGGGTGCCGAAGTGAGGGGAGGGAGCATGGGAGAGATACAGTTAGAGACGGGGGGGAGCAGCGCGTGGGAGCGAATTGACAGGATTTATACCCCCTGCTCTGCTAAATTGATTATAGAAATCTGATCAGCATCTCATATCCTGTGGCTGTTGGAGGAGAGGCCACAGTGTGAGAGCGTCGCTGATATTAGCAGGCCACTGGTGGGCCATTACGCCTCAGCAGGACAGTGTTATCCAATGGAGGAAAGACCCTGGATAACACATGAGCCATACATCTTGTGAGTCCAGTGGAGCTCATTCACATTACGGTTGAGTCGCTGCGACGGCAACAAGTTAGAAAGCACACAAACATCACTGATAGTAACAAGTGACGGAAGACCAAAAAATGTATATCCAAGTGTAACGACGAGGTGACGTTACATTTATGGACTGTTATAATTTAAAAATGGTAAATTGTAATAAAAAAAACTGGCAGTGCTTAGTTGAATTAAGAAAACACATTTTGTTGTATTGGTTTAATGCATTTGTTTGGCATTTAATCAGGAAGACAGGTGGTGAAGCACATTTTCAGGCCACAGGATTTTAGGATTCATCTAGTGATAAACACAGAAAACACATTTCAGTTTATTGATAAATAACTTAGCAATGACATGAAAGATAAAAAATTAAATACTGTATGTTCTGGTATTCTGATGTGTGATTGAGATGTGATATTCAACAAAGCTTACCTGTGCATGCTGTCTTCCTATTTCCTGAGGTGTTCAGGTAAAATAATTCCCAGGGGGCTTTGGACACCTTTTTCTAGTTCCAGGTGGGAGAGACCAAGTAGAGACAAGGAACAGGGGAGCTTGTAAATTAATGTAAATATGTAGTTTAATCATTCAGGGGATGTAAATAAGATTCATGATATTAATACAGGGTTATTGTGTGTGATGGTGTCTGTTAAGCATTTGTGTAAATATTTATGTTCTACTTTTAATATGGAAATTAAATGTCACCCCATGCTTGGTACAGGCCTTCATTCTGTTCAGTAGAGAGATGAGTGGAGATTGAAGTGCACTGTGCTTGTGGTGCAAATTAAAAAAATGTAAAGACAAAACTGATGCATCAAAACCTGGAGCCTGGTTTCCTCATTGAGTTCAGGGGCCAAATACGGAGCAGTTTGGTCTCAAGTGAGCCACAAATTTTGTGCAAGAAAACGAGTAATTTCAACATTATTGTGACCTGGTTTGCACTTCTACGTATACATAAATTACTAAATATGTAATAAACCGACAATATCCAAGAAAAGAGTGATAGACATCAGTCCCAACAGGATCTTCACTTTAAATGTCCAAGATTTTATGACCATTTTCTATTTAATTAGGGAAGTATTATGTAAAAATTGTAGGAAAATTGAAGGATTTTATAAGAATTTTGAGTTTTTTCCACTGTTTAACATTAAAAATGACTGCCATTTTGTGATAAAAGCTCCAGGAAAACTGGGAGCCCCTGCAAATATTGTTTTATTGCATTTATACAATGATTCATGTTTTCTGTCGTTTTTACTTTCTCCTGCGTGCCGAATTGGATCCTTCAAAAGGCTGGATTATTCCCCCGGCAATGAGTTTGACACACGTGCTGTGGGGTGTAGCGAACCAATGTTTTGTGTTGTGACAGCATAGGGTTGAGTTCCACTGATTGTAGTTTGTTTTCATCCACTCTTTGTCAGGGTTTATACAGTTTCTAAATTGGCCTAATAAGAGTTACATATGTGTGATTGTATGTCTCTGTGTCTTCACCCTGCGATAATTGATAACTGATAACTGATGTCCTATCCATGGTGTACTTCGATTAGGTTACCTGGGATGAGCTCCAGCACTATTTGTGACCCTGTGTAGGGTTAATGGTATTGATGATGAACTATTGAATAAAGCCCATCCAGAGCAGGCTTTAATCTGGGCAGGTGTCCAGTGTATCACAAGGCCAGCACTCAAAGAAAGTAAGAAGCTCTCACTCCAATTAGTGTTTCCAGTCAGCTTGTATTAAAGAGTAACTAAATCCTGAGGTTTTGGCTGGAAATTCAAAAAATGGCTTGATTATAGGCGGGGATTCTGGAGCAGTTAAGACACGCCCAGTCTATACTATAAAATCTCCAAAGAACAATCAATGCTATGCTAACCTTCTATTACACCTCTCTATTCACAATTCTCTTAATCCAACCTTCTCGCCACAGGTGTTTGTTTTTATAGGAGGGCCAAGGCCAACACTGCTGGTTTGTGACACAGGAAGCTTCCAAAACAATGCAAACCACCATTCTCACCCAATAGCAAAATTAGATTTCAATAGCCGGGTTCCAACCCATAGATGCCAGCCACTCTTTTTTACAACAAAATACGCATGATTGAAATAGTTTGACTAAAATGTTAAGAGTTGGACAAGAATCAACAAATAACACAACTTTATTCCCAAATACATTTCGAGAATAAAACATGGTTTTGGGGTTTAGTTACCCTTTAATATGCATGTTAGCAAGTAAACTGACCTCGATGACGTGATTTAGATGATAAACACAGCCTGAAGCAGCAGTAATAAGTTCTGAAGTGCACCAAATGCACTAAGCATTGGGTGTTTATGACAGGGGTGTCAAACTCATATTACAGTAGTTCAGGGGCCAGATGCTGAGCAGTATAATCTCAAGTGGGCCACCAATTTTGGGTGGGAAATGGGCAACTTCAACATTAATGTGTCCTATTCTGTACTTCCACGTATAGCTGATAAAAATATGTAAGACACCGACAATATCCAAGCATTAGGTGACAGATATGAATCCCTGCAGGATCTTTACATTTAAATGTCCTTGGTTTTGGGACCAATTTAAATTTTGTTTAGGTAAACTTTGTGATATAATTGCATGGTTTGAGATTAAAACTAATGGCCTTAATGAGATATAAGCATGAGAAAACTGTGAGCACGTAAATATTGTGGAGATTCATTGAATTTGTGTATTTTGAGGGACTGGGATATCAACAACTGAATTAGCTGGTCATTTACACAATGATTCATGTTTTTTCTGTCATTTACTTTCTACTGCGTGATGAATTTGATGCTCCAAAGGGCCAGATAAGGCCCCCCGGGTAAGGTAAGGCAAATGTATTTGTATAGAGCATTTCATACACAAGGCAACTCATTGTGCTTTACATGATCAAAATGTGCAACAGAAAACATTCAACAGCTTAAAAAGCAATAAGAACATTAACATCAGCAGCAAAAACATTTAAAATCATCAACAAACACATTACATCAACATCACCAAAAATCTGACTCAATCATACGCCGTAGAGAAAAAAAGTGCCTTTAATTTTGATTTATAAATGTTCACATTAGATGCTGACTTCAGCTCTGCTGGCAGTTTGTTCCACTTCTTTGCAGCATAACAACTAAAAGCAGCATCACCATGTTTACTGTGAGCTCTGGGCTCCACTATCTGACCTGTGTCCATAGATCTGAGAGACCTGCTGGGTTCATACCTGACTAACATCTCACTGTTGTATTCTGGACCAAACCCATTCACAGATTTATGCACCAGCAGCAGAACTTTAAAGTCTATTCGGAGCCAGTGTAAAGACTTTAAAACTGGAGTAATGTGCTCTGACCTCTTTGTTCTGGTTAAGACCCGAGCTGCAGCGTTCTGAACCAGCTGTAGCTGTTTGAAGCTATTTTGGGGGATTCCTGTCAGAAGACCATTACAATAGTCCAGTCTGCTGGAGATAAAAGCATGGACTAGTTTCTCCTGATTTTTCTGAGTCTTTTAACCTTTCACTCTGGAGATGTTCTTTAGGTGGTAGAAGGCTGTTTTTGTGATAGATTTGATCTGACTGCTGAATGCAAGATCTGAGTCAATCAGAACACCAAGATTTTTGACTTGGTCTTTAGCTTTTCAAGATTGAGACTCAAGGTACTCGCTGACAGCAGTCCTCTTTTCTTTGTTACCAAAGACAATCACCTCCATCTTGTCATGATTTAGGGGAAGGCAGTTTTCTCTCATCCAGCAGTTTATATTTTCTAAGCAGTCACACAACACTTCGATGGGACCATAGTCATCTGGGTTCAGTGATAGATACATGTATAGTTGTGTGTCTTATGCGTAGCTCTGACAATCAACCTTACAGTTCTGTAAAATGTATCCTAAAGGAAGCATATAAAGGCTAAACAGAAGGAGTCCAAGAACAGAGCCCTGAGGAACCCCACAGGACATTGGTAATCTGTCAGATTCAAAGTTTCCAATGCTTAATAAATAACTTTGCTCCTCCAAGTAGGACTTAAACCATTGCATTACTTTTTAGCGTCAATGTTAAGTTTTTTTGTAACAAGCAGTGGCTGAAGTAATTATAATAATAATAATAATGGGTCCACAACACGGCTCCACTATGATTGCTTGTTCTGCGCAAGGGTGAGTTTTTCTTATAATATTCTATGTGCTAGCAGCTACAATGTAAACACACACACACACAGCTGATACACGTTCGTGCACTACACCGGGATGAAAATACTGAACTCACACAGAGCTGTTTAGAGAGTTGGTGTTGCAAAATGTTTATTTTTCGTGGTACTTCTGTGTCTCTCTTAACAACCTGCGACGGATTATGTGCAAGACGCGCGCGAGAGATAACACACAGAGGAGATGGATGGAGAGACACACACACACACACAGTATTTATAATAAAAATATACTAAATGAGTAAAACAAAACAAAAAATAAACAATATTTATACAAAAAATACACCAAATGACTCCAGAATCACACTACAATGGCAACAAAAAACAATAATTATACAAAAAATGCACATAAAGACAACTGAAAGATTAAAAAAACACAATGATGACATTAAACCAGGAAAATTGCACCCACAATTTGCACCCGCAAATATACCCCTTATGCTCCCACCTGAATGCATACTTCCGACGGGCACTGTACTAGTTAAACTAATTTAAGAGATTATCACTGTCTCAACACTCAAGGTTGGTGTCATCCCTATGGCTTCCATAAACCGTGCATGTGTTGTCATTTATGTACCTTTTCTTAAAACACACAGACGTAGGGGGAACAGATGTTACAGTCTCTAAGTAAAAAAAGACACAGAAATGATCAGATAGAGCTACTGTAAGTCTTACATCAACAGTAGCAATATCAACACCTTCAGAGATAATCAGATCCAAAGTGTGACCTTAAATGTGTGTCAGACCAGTCACATGTTGTATAAGACCAAACATGTCCATTAAAGCATATAGTTCTTTGGCAATATTCTCCATGTTATTGTCTACATGAATATTAAAGTCACCTGTTATTATTAAAACATTGTATTTAGTGCATACAACTGACAGCAGTTCAGCAAACTCACCCATTAATTTTCCAGAATAATTTGGGTGTCTATAAATGACTAAAAACAGATCTCTTGAATCAACTTTCAGTAAGAACGACATATATTCAAAGGAGATAAAATCACCAAATGTTATTTCTTTGCACTGAAATATTGATTTAAAGATGGCAGCAACCACTTTTCCTGCAAGTACGACACTTATTGAAATAAATTAAGTCTTGTGGTGCACTTTCATTGAGAATAGTATTACTGATACCATCATTTAACCATGTTTCATGAAGAAGTAAAAAGTCCAAGTGATGTGTCAAAATAATATCATTAATTAACAGTGATTTGTTAACAAGAGTTCTAACATTAAGAAGAGCTAATTTTAAAGACTTTAATGGAGACACTGGTGAACTCTTTGGATGACATGTTATAGTAGTCAAATTATTATCTCTATTAAGCTTTTTGTTTCTCTTTAATTTAACAATTTTACCTGTGTTACCTGTCACCACAGGAATTAAAGAAGCTGCATTAACTCCATAAGGCCCTGACCTTTTTGTGGTTGTTCCTACAAATAGAGCTATTGCAGTCCGGACCCAGCACACATCAGACAGATGTCGTTCTAAGTTGAACACAGCTGTCTGTTTGGATCATGCTCTTATCAGCCTGAGGAGAAGAGTGATCTTGGGCCTGGTATTGTCGAAAAGGGATGGATGGTGCTGATTGGTTCTTTAGGGGAGAGAAGATTGGACCATGGTGGGATAAAGGGTGGGGTGTCAGTCTTGTGCCAGCAAGAACCAGCTCGTTCATCTGGGCAATCCAAGAAGGCAGGGGTAGGAGAGGAGCTAGATGAGGTGGAAATAGGTGAATTTTGGGGTGAAGCAGGTGGGTCCTGAGATGTGGGGGAGGGTTGACTTGTTGATTTTGGCAATTTTGATTTTCATTTCTTGATTGACGCTCATTGACGCCATGTTCTTTTCTTGTTGTTTTGTTTTCTGATGGTACATGTTTTCCTTTGTCTTTATCAGGACTGATAGCAGTGTGACTGGTGAAATAAGATAAGTTGGGTGTGAAAAATTACACTCCAGCCTTGTTTAGACACAGTCCATCTGCTCTAATAAGATGACGACGTTCCCAAAAAATCTGAATATTTTCTATAAAATTTAGTGAAAGGGCAGCACAAGCCGAAGACCAAAATGTATTCAGAGAGTAAATCCTTGAGAATTTCAGATCTCCTTTGTGGACTGGAGGTATCGGGCTACTCACAGTTTTTAGCGGATGGATGAACTCCTGCTTTAACACCTCAGACTCCTCCTTGGCTAAATCATTTAATCCAAAATTAATCACAACATTCTGTAAATGTGGGTCATCTGCCACGATATACAATATTTTGTCAACCAGGTCTGATACTTTTTCATCAGGTAAGCTGATCACTTTCACATTGCTGCTGAACATCTTCTAAGCATCTTTAACAGAAATGTCTCCCACTATCAGTGTGTGAGGTCTTTGCTTTGGCCTACAATGTCGCTTTTGTTTTCCTGAAGCACTTTCAGTCCTCACAGTTCTAGAAGGTTGTGTGTTGCCCTCATTAGAGAAGGAACCTAGGTCATTCAGCAGTGGTGCAAATCGATTGTCCGGGTCTACATGAAACTGGGTTTGTGATTTGTTGATACTTCTGCCTTTAAAAGATGTCCACTATATTGTCTGCACAGACAAGGGAGTTGAAGTCGAGGCTCCGCTCTGGGAAGGGAGTGCAGGCCACTCCATCTCATGACTGATATCAGGACGCTTTGCTCGGCCCGTTAGCCTTTGAAATGGATATGACTTTATTTTAGGCTTAGCTCCAAGAGTATTCCAGGGAGGACTCGCACCTGTTGGCTTATCAATGGGAACAGGACCCTCCTTAGCTCTGATAGCTTTGTTAGCACAGACTGGTAGCGAGTTAGCTTTATCCTCTCCGTTGTTTTGAAACAACGTCACAGGCGTTTCATTCCCATATCTACAGTGTCCATTAACCTCTATGTTTGCTTCTATTTCTCGCACTGTAGTCTCCAGTTCAGTAATCTTTTGGAGAAGGCTGCTGTATTCTGTTGTGGAAAGAGCTATTCTTCTGCTAGTTAGCTTGCTACTTGGCTTTCCAGTTGAGCCAGCAAAGAAAAAAGGAGTAGATGATTACCTCAGAGCCAGAATCAGATGGTAAATTATAAAGTTTGTTGTGAAATTAGGGAAATTAAGTATTGTGTCCTTTCCCAGAAGAAAAAGTTCATGTTTAGTAAATAATTTCCTTTGTGCTCAGCTCTGCTCTTTTGCTGCTGCTCAGCTCAGCTGCCGGAAGTATTTTATTAGCAGGTGAATAGCAGTCAGAACATCCACACAAATGAGTATATATAAGCTTTCACTAATTAGCATTTTATGAAGGATATTTATAAAGGAAAAACCCCTTTCATCTGATTTAAAAGACTGCTGTAGTTTAATAAGATCTCACTTTGGGTCGCAGCTAACACCTTTTCTTTTTTAACCTAATGCATCTTCGTCGCTGAGTGTAAGGCTGTTTAACACTCAGACAGTCTGTAAGAGGAACAGAAATACTGGATCATGTAAGGACAAACACTGAAAAATAAAACCAAATGAGGTAAAGCCTAATTAGAGGATTTGTATGAATAAATGTGGGGAGAAACATGCAAGAGAGCTGAATTAGCAGCTGAGATTTCTTTGTTCTTTCAGGCAGAATCAACCATTAGCACACGCACGGACACACACGTACACGCAGGCACACACACAGACAGAAAGAGATTTGAAAAGCACTTTGTTTAATGTGAAGATCAATTTATACTACTTCATGAGAAAAAACTTGAAGAAAAAAAGCTCAATTTCAGCCGTGTATCAATACTGCTCATAGTAAGAGAAGAGGAATAATCCCGTTGTGTAATCACTGAGATGTGGAGGGTAATGTCTGACTCTCCCAATAATGATTGACCTTTGTGTTACTCTTTATTAGTGCTTTGCTTCTATGTTGGAAGTAAAGTCTGTCATTTCTTTCCAAAGGGCTTCTAACCGGATCATTTACATTCTAATAACCTAACAGATTACGGTCATCCATTATTTTTGTAGCCAACCGTGAAGAGAATGTGTATTTTTGCTTGTGCTGTGGTGCACTGCGCAATAATGACTTAGTGGAACAATAACCACTGAACAACATCATGAAAATAACAGAAATTCAACATCCCATATCAAGGTTTTTATTTGTATTTGTAGGGACATTGTAACAAGGACACTATGAATATATCATAAAGTCTCCCTTTCATATGCGATGTGGGGAAAGTGTATTTAATGTGGCACCAAAACATGCAAAGGAAACAGTGTCCAAATCAAGAATAAACTGTGCTCACCCAGTTTTGAAATGAAGATGTACAGTAAGTCACTATACTCTGGAAATGCAATTTATTTTTGTTTTTAATTTTCAGACTGATATTTGGACTGATCACCATAAGAAAAGCCTTTCAGTAGTTTTTCTCAATAATTTGGTATATTTTTACAATGTGAGATACACACCGAATGTACAGTACATGTTTTAGGTTTGTTGTTTTTATTATTACTAGTACAGTGCCCGTCGGAAGTATGCATTCATGTGGGAGCTTAAGTAGAGTAGTCAGTTATGGTCAAATGAGTATGTGTTTGAAGGTTGGATGTACAAAGAGGTGTACATACTTTATACTCTGTTGTGTTATTAAGGGGTATATTTGCGGGTGCAAAATAAAAAGAAAAAAGCGTGTGTGATTTCCCTGGTTTAATTGTATGGGACATGAGTATGATAAATGTGTTTGTTGTTGTCATTTTTATATTTTATTTTCTTTGGTGTATTTTTTCTGTAATGTATGTTTTTTAGAGTCATTCTGTGTATTTGTGTTTTTGTGCATTTTTTTGTATAAATATTGTTTTTTTGTTGCCATTGTAGTGTGATTCCTGAGTCATTTTGTGTATTTCTGTATCCTTTTTGGTGTAGTGTTGTGCATTTTTTCACCACAGGCAGTCTGTAGTTTTCCAGATGGAGTATTGAACGGGTTATTATTAGGCTAAATAAATATCTGATAACATTACATTGAGATCTTATTGGCGTGGTTAAAATTGTCAGGTAGGGATGGGCGGGTTATTATGTGTGTATTAGTCGTCATTGTCTTCCTTTGGTGCTGAACAGGATAAGTCATGCAGAAGATTGTGTCAAATAATGCTTTGAGCACCAAATGTAGCGCTGTATTAAACCCTTTGTTTTTTTTAAACTGATGAATTTAAAGCTATGTTCCTGTAGAAATGTAAGCTGTTATTTGTTTGAATATTCTACTGAGGCAGCATTTTGTCCTTCCCTTTACATGAGGTTTAAATATACTCCGTCAACACCCTCTGTAGTAATGAGAAGGAACCATAAAGAGGCCAACATTCCCTTTGGCTCTAAATCTCATAACCCCCCCCCCCTCCCCTTGTTTAACTCCCACTTCATTTAGGAGCTCCTTTGGTACTTGGGAGCTTTCACACTTGGCAGCCTAAAATTTTAACGAGACTTTCACTTTACTCTTCAACTTCTTTCTATTTAAAGCAATATAGATTCTACTTACTGATATTTTGACAGGCCTAAATGGAAAACCTCTGAGATAAACTGTGGAAGAAGATGCTTAGCTGACAGGCGATGAGATCCTGGCATTTAAAAATCAGGGGGAAAGCAATGTATTAATGTATTGACACACTTTGGAAAGCTCTAAGTCTCAGCAGCAACTGAGATCTACATTTAGGGAAATGGAATAAAATAGTATTTTTGTTCTGTTGCCACACAGCAAAATTGAAAGGGAAAAAAAAAATGTTGTTCAAGTGAGAGAAACTGAGCAGGAACAGGCAACATTTTTTAACGGGTCATCCTATATCAGAGGTGAGCAACTGGTGACCCGGGGGCCACATGCGGCCCTCGGTTAAATTTTGTGCAACCCCCAAAAGCACAAAATGACAATAAAAACATTTTTTTTTTTTTTAAATCTACATTTTTTTAAAAAAAAAAAAAATTACAAAAGACTGCACAAAAGGGCAACAAAAATACTAATGTATTCCAAAACTCAGAAGATAGCTACAAAAGTAAAAAAAAAATTACCAATCGAGACGAAAAATTACTCAAAAAATGCACAAAATGACTCGTAACATAAAAAACAACAATAATACACAAAATGACAAAAAGACATACAAAGTGACAACAGAAATTCACAAAATAACTCCAAAAACATCTAAAATGACAATTCCAATAATATACAAAACAAACACAAAATGAGAGAAAAATATGCAAAATGGCAACGACAACAGACTAAACCTGTTATTGTTTCCTGCATTCATCTCCAGGTTGGTCCTTATGCTAAAGCTGAGAGGATATTCCTATATTGTGGCTTCCGGACCTGACACATCTCATTTTTGTGGCCCTCATCGTAATCAAAGTTGCCCATCCCTGCCCTATATTCTTCATCGGGCCTAAGTCTTAGCTCTTGAGCTAATTTCACATACAGTTATACTCTGTGAGCTAATAATGTGATCACAGGCATCAGGCATATTTGAAAACTAACCTAGCTTAGTTTAAATCAATTGTTCAATCTCTGTTTTTATGTGTTTACTGTAGAACAGTGGAATAATGTGACATTGTAGCTGTAAAATGCGAGAAGTAAAAACAAAACAATGTTGGTGAGCTCGCTCAGCCGACAAGACAATTAGTCTGTGGACCAGTTAGACAGCTGCGCTGCCAGTCTATGGACTAACCAGACAGGCGATCGTTAAAAAAGCCAGCTAACCAAACTCGATGTCCACCCACAGTCTTTAAGTGGTGCGATTCAACTAGCAAGCCAGCCTGAAGCAGCTGGAAACGCGCCGCAGGCTAGGGGGAATATTGGAAAAAGAGAAGGATAAGGTATGGATTAAATCGATAGGCTGCTGTCGAAATGTCCTCACCCTGTCTTTAAACCTCCTTTGCTGTCTCTGGATAGCTTTATTAGCATTTGAACTCAGTGGAAAGGACTTTGAAGAAAGGAAAATATCACCTGATGTAGTTTGTCATGACGGGCTAATGGGACAGCTAGCATTTAAACCGGGGACCGTTATGACTCCAACCACATCCGTCTTGAAATATCACCGTTAAAATGATAACCGCCCAACATTCAATCCAGGCCCTCTACAAGACTCCCCTAACATTGATAATCTTGCATCAATGTAAAGGAGGGGGTCTCTTATAGTGATTGACACACAACCTTTCTCCACTGTCAGATCACAGAAATATTTCGGCCTTTTATGTGGATCGATTGGCCAGTTGTGGGCCGCCGAGGGGAGGAGAGGCGGAACACATGAAAGGTCAACTGTAGCGCTAAATCATTTGAAGATTCTTAATGAAGGGTGGGCGGCAGACACACCTGCTGGTTTCATTATCGGGATGCTAAAAGATTGAACTGTGTTGATAAAGGGACAAAAAGCCAGAGCCACACGGACGAGGAGAGAAGAAAAACAATCTCAGAATGAAAGAAATTGCTCTAAGATAGAAACGTTTTCTTGGAGAAACACTTTCACTGGGGTCAATAGGGACCATTGCCCATTGCAGCTCTTATTTCGAGTCACTGTGCATTATAGATCTTTTACCCTCGACCATAGGAAGCAGTCTTGAGGTTACATACGTATAATGCACATGAAGAAAGAGCTGGGAGAAAAATATCAACTATTTATGTTGTTCACTGTGAAGCAGGTTCTTCCCTTGAGACTTTATACACCACACTGATTGAAAGAATGGAGCTGTTAACTCCAAAAAGAAAAACATTTTGCTTCTCGCGTGTAACGAGGATTCACCTGGTTTGGGGTCAATTAATTACATTTTTCAATTGCAATTACCTCTTCAATTATCCATGTTCAATTCCAACTCAATTATGATCGCGGTGACTGACATTTTTTCTAATTACAATTCAAATTACAAATATTATTTTCCTCCTGAATGTCACATTCAATTACATTCTCAATTACTGAAGTTCAATTTCAATGAATCACAATTACTGATCTTTTAAAGGTGCAGTCCGCAATTCTCAGATACCTCTCTCCCCCTCCCTCCTCGCTGCTCTCTTGCCCTGCCTCCAAACTTTCCAAAGTCCCTCCCTCAGAGGAGCTAACAAGCTAACGTTAGTCCGACAGCAACATCACAGTAATATAACATGCTCTGTTAAAGCATATTACTGCAGCGCTTCTCTCTCTCAATGTGCGCACAACTTAGCAACAGCAGCAACACAGTGTCACTTACTGCAGCCCAAACGGAGGCTGCTGCGTCCACATGAACAACACATGCACCACAGAGTTCTAGTGTAACAATTACAAATCAAACATAATGTAAATCAAGCAGCAGTAATTACCTTTCAAGCAGAAAAGTTGCTAATTTCATCTTCTACTCCTCCAGACCATACACTGTAAAAAAGACGGCGCTCCAGCCCGGGAAAGGGGCGGGGCCTGTGAGCAACAGCTGTCAGATAGTTCATCAAACACAATCCTGGTTCTGATTGGTTCTTTTTGCTCAGTCGCGGTGCATTCTGGCAAGGGGGGGGCTCAATGAGCCTGTTTTTTTCACACAAACTACTAGTTTCATGTAAGGCTGTCTTTACATAGTAACAGCTTTAGCAAATATGACAAAAGTCACTTTTATAAGAGTTGCAGACTGCACCTTTAATAAATAACTTGTAAAACCTAACCTTTCTCTTGTGTTAGCTTTCTGTTAGCATCTCTTAGGATAACGAATCAGGTTTGACTCATCAGTTGAAAAATACACTACAAAACATTATCTACCTTCTAATTTCTTTCTCACCTCTTGGTTACCTTGTTCGACTGCCTTATCAATGAAAATATTGGTTTCAATATATTTGGTGTGGTGTCTGAGCCTTTTTTCTGTCAGTGTAACACTCGATTTAAATTTTTTTAAATAGTAAAATTATGCTAAAGAGAACTAACAGCTAGTTGATATGAAACATATTTTAATAATTGTTAACTACGTATGTGTAAACCATAGATCTGTAACATGGTTCCACAGGTTTGCATTTAATTGCATTGTAATTGACAGTTTTGATCAAACTTTATGCCAATTACAATTAGAAAGTAAATTATCTGAACTCAATTGCAACTAATTTATGATTACAACAGCAACAGATTACATCATAATTGTAATTAATTATTAATTACACTATTACAATTATAATTGACCCTAACTCTGGCTCTGACCAATCAACACAATCATTTTCATTAAAAAAAACACACATACACACATTTTGAGTTCATTTCCACTAGTTTTTCCTAGACTTTGCAGCACTTACACATGCACGTACAGTTTTCAAGGTGACACACTTTATATGTTCCTGTGTTCACTGACGTGGTGACATTGCAGAAAAGCAAGCATTACCTCTGCCTATCTCTCCCTGCTGATTTTATGTGTTCATTGTTCCCTCCCCCTTGCTCTCAGGGTGCTTCCTCCAGCCTGGTGGTCAAGTTTGCCGACACAGACAAGGAGCGCACCATCAGACGTATGCAGCAGATGGTTGGACAGTTTGGCATCTTTAACCCAGCCATCGCCCTCCCCTTCAGCACCTACAGCTCTTACGCTCATGCGGTGAGTTGGAAAATGGCAAATGCAGCGCACACGTTAGAGTTGAAATGATTACACATTAGGCAAGTTGTAATAATTACTAAACCACTTACATTTTTTTATTCTGCGTTAAAACCTTGAGTCCAGTTTTTTTAAAAGCTAGACTCCCTCACCTTATTATTAACATGGACCTTAAACGTTTTCATTGTGGTTACCTTGGGTTGTATGAGTGTGAGAGCTGACGCACTTGTGTAATGTGTAATTCCATAATTGAAAAACAGATTTTGAAGCTGTCTCACCTTCACAGAGTTGGAGATAGAAGTCTGTAAAACTGCTAATGAAGAAAAACATGATGTTTTCACCTGCACGGTGCAAGAAACGTGGAAGAATAAACCTTATACGCTGGCTATTCAAACAATACCAAACCAAAGGATCATGGATGTATGAGGACACAGTACAGATATGGAGCAGATGTTTTATGAATTTAGCATAATTGAAAATTTAAACTTAATCAAACAAGACTGTAGCACAAATCAAATGAAAAAGAGACACCCAATAGATTTCCCATCAGGCCATAGAAAACAAAAAATGTGTGCTTTTACAGTATTTTTTTACAAACCTAGCACTTTTAAATATCCAATTTTAGGAACACTGAACCCACACATATAAAAAAAATGTATACCATAACTTTATTATTTATTTTATGTTATCATCTATGCTGTATTCAAGCATCTAGTTATGATTACTATCATAACACACTATTATTTATTTTCAGTCTTATTTTATTCTGTCGGGTTTTTTTTTTTTTTTGGAAAAATGTTTTGTCTGAATTATCACATTTGTTTTTAAAGTGACAAAATTCAGGATTAGATTTGTTTATTTAATCAAAGAGGTTTAAAAAAAAAAAAAGAATAGAAAAAGAAAATCTACAAAGCGTATAGTGGGCAAAAATGATAAACAATCATACTTTGTTTGAAAGGGTCCAGGATGAATTTAATAAAACATATCTTGTATTCCAGCTTCCTCTACCCAAATAAATACATTTAAAAGACAAAAAAATAAGTGAATGTAAGTAATACTTCAGATTACACATTTCTTTCTTTAGTATTCCATGTACCATAGTACAGTGTATTGCTGCTTTAGCCTGACTGATTTTAAAGTTCACACGACACTCCGAAATGCATTAAGGTTTTTCTGCTTTTATTCTATGTCTTGAAATTTTAAATGTTAGTATATTAAAGCTGTGCTCCTCAAATGGGAGTACGTAATGGCACTACAGGGGGTACTTGAGTGAGAGAGAATGGCAAGTTAACCAACGAAAGCATTAAAAATATAGGGTTTTTTAACGTGTATTTTTAATTAAAAATACTAATTAAAAAAACACAAAATAAGAGAAAAATATACTGAATGTACTGAATAAAAAGAACAGACAAACAACAACAAAATATACAAAATGACACCAAAAACACACAGAATGATGATGAAATGATCTTGATTAGAACATGAACTGAAAATACAAAGGTCAGTCTTGGTCCCACATGAGGAGGGAGAAAACCGTAAAAGATGAAAACTATAAAAAAATAAATCTATTCAGGAGGCACTAAATACTGTTTCATTCCACTTATTTACAAAATGAAACTCTTTAAAATGTGTGTTATCACCAGAGGTGTGGACTCGGGTCACATGACTTGGACTCGAGTCATGAATTTGATGACTTTAGACTCAACTTGACAAAATGTAAAGAGATTTGCTACTCGACTTGGACTTTAACATCAGTGACTTGAGCCTTCACCTGGACTTGAGCCTTGTGACTTGGAAGGACCTGCTACTTTCCCCCAAAGTCCAAACATGTTGCTGTAAACCGCTTCATCTGAGTGTACGTGTTTGTGTGGCTCAAGTATATCTGCGATTCAGGGACAGACAGAGCTGAGCTGAGACTTTCAACATGGCTGCTGCTTGGTTCAAAGGTGTGCAACGTCAGATTTGTTTGGACTGCAATGATACCGTTGATAAATTATTTAATAAAATTTGTGTTTAATTCAGAATTAAATTTGTATTAGGAATGAAGTGTTTACAAGGTCAGTTTAAAGATGATTTAACTTTTATTCTGAATTAAAGAAGAATTAAAGCTCCCATGTAAACCATCAATTTAAAAGCTATTTAACCTCCCACTTTTCTATAGCAAGACATACTTTCTACGGGCACTGCTCTAGTAAACTGTAAGTAAGTAACAAATATACTACCATTATTTTTAATAGTCCGTTAAATTTAATGTGTAATTTGCCAGGATTTGCATTGGGGCAATCGGGGCAGGTTTTTTATTTTATTAATAGTGATTAAAAAAATATAGTCAACATAATTTTTAATAATAATTTATAATATTTTTTTAAAGTGAAGAATTTTAACATATGAAAAGAATATTAAAAACAATAAATAATTATAGATGATCAAAGCATACATGGTATGTGTAAATATTATTACTCTTTTGTTAAAAGGACTCCAAAGGACTCGAAATTCAAATGGTAGGACTTGGGACTTGGTTATATAGACTTGGGGCTTGACTCGGGACTTGTTTATATAGACTTGGAACTTGACTCAGGACTTGGTTATATAGCCTTGGAACTTAACTTGGGACATGGTTATATAGACTTGGGGCTTGACTCGAGACTTGTTTATATAGACTTGGGACTTGACTCAGGACTTGGTTTTATAGACTTGGGACTTAACTTGGGACTTGGTTATATAGACTTGGGGCTTGACTCGGGACTTGTTTATATAGACTTGGAACTTGACTCAGGACTTGGTTATATAGCCTTGGAACTTAACTTGGGACATGGTTATATAGACTTGGGGCTTGACTCGAGACTTGTTTATATAGACTTGGGACTTGACTCAGGACTTGGTTTTATGGCCTTGGGACTTGACACTGGACTTGGTTTTATAGATTTGGGACTTGGTTATAGACTTGGGACTTGACTCGGGACTTGGTTATATAGACTTGGGACTTGACTCTGGACTTGGTTTTATAGACTTGGGACTTGGTTATAGACTTGGGACTTGACTCGGGACTTGACTCAGGACTTGGTTATATAGACTTGGGACTTAACTTGGGACTTGGTTATATAGACTGGGACTTGACTCGAGACTTGGTTATATAGACTTGGGCCTGGGTTATATAGACTTGGGACTTGACTCTGGACTTGGTTTTATCGACTTGGGACTTGTTTATAGACTTGGGACTTGACTCGGGACTTGGTTATATAGACTGGGACATGACTCGGGACTTGGTTATATAGCCTTGGGACTTGACTCAGGACTTGGTTGTATTGACTTGGGACTTGACTCGGGACTTGGTTATATAGACTTGGGACTTGACTCAGGACTTGGTTGTATTGACTTGGGACTTGACTCGGGACTTGGTTATATAGACTTCGGACTTGACTCAGGACTTGGTTGTATTGACTTGGGACTTGACTCGGGACTTGGTTATATAGACTGGGACTTGACTCGGGACTTGGTTATATAGCCTTGGGACTTGACTCAGGACTTGGTTGTATTGACTTGGGACTTGACTCGGGACTTGGTTATATAGACTTGGGACTTAACTCGGATCTTGGTTGTATAGACTTGGGACTTGACTCGGGACTTGGTTGTATAGACTTGGGATTTGACTCGGGACTTGGTTATATAGACTTCGGACTTGACTCGGGAGTTGGTTATATAGACTTGGGACTTGACTCGGGACTTGGTTGTATAGATTTGGGACTTGACTCGGGACTTGGTTGTATTGACTTGGGGACTTGACTCAGGACTTGAGGGTAAGGACTTGAGACTTACTTATGACTTGCAAAACAATGACTTGGTCCCACCTCTGGTTATCACTCATTCATTCCATCATTATGTTCTATAGTTGTTTTTTCACACAATTCTGAGCAAATATTTGTGGCCTAACAAAGGGGGTACATTGATTCAGAAGTAAGAGAAAGGTGCTACTTGAGCCAAAAAAGTTTGAGAACCTTGTATTAAAGTATGTGTATGTTGTTCCATAAGAACTAACTCACACATACTTTGTGCACTTATTATCATAGTTAGAACTAGCTCGGGCTAACTATCACCTCTACCGTCAGTTCAGCTTTCAGCAGCTGAAATAATGCAGCTCCTCCGTTCATTTCATCCAGGCTCTCTCCACTCTCAGCACGTAGGCATGCGTACATTTTAGTGAGCTCATGCCCTCCAACCCCTTCATCTGCTTCTCCATGCCCTTCTACCACCCACCCACCCGCCCTCTAGGCACACACACACACACACACACGCACACACACACGCACGCACGCACGCACGCACGCACGCATGCACACACACACACACACACACCCTGGGCTCTTTGATGAGTTCAGACAGCCTCTGCAGCCCCTCTCAACATGCACTGTGCTGCTACTCTATGCTCCTTCTCTCCCTCTGGGGCCACAGGATGCTTCAGGGCCACAGTTGACTCATAATTATCCACGGGCGACTCATCTGAAGTCAAACTTACCTCTAGCCTGATGAATCACACACACACGTTCACATTTACTAAGCACATACATTATTACCGACTTGAAAATGAAAATGAATTAAAGAAGAGCTTTCCATCTCCCCCTCAGATGAAACACTGCCTTTCTGTCACAGTAAACTGCATAAACACACAACAGTCCCCTGCAGAGAACTTAGTGACAGCAAAGCACCAACAATAATTCACTGTTTTTTAATATGAGGGCGTAGAAGTCAGACTTTTTTTTTTCCTTTTTTTGGAAAAAGCAAGGATTAATTGTTGATGTTAGCCGGGTCTTAGGGGCTTATCCATTTCCCTTATTTTCATATCACAGCTATGGGACCCAGTGTGAAATGTGCAAATCGACCATCCCTGAGTAATTGCAAGGCCATCTCTTGTGCTCTCTCCAGTAAAACTCCCACCTTCATTACCATTCATGAAATGCAGCCCTTTCCCAGGAAATATGGAGAAATGCAAATGTTTAAGAGTTGGTCGAGGCAGTGGCGGTCTGCGGGGAGACCATTGTGGCCCGCTCAGGTTGGCCATGACTCTTATTTACTGTGGCAGAGACCCGCGTCAGCTCATACAGACGCACACAGGACTGTACACGCTCACGCACACTGCACAGCAAATGTTATTTCTCCCTCTCTTTTATGCCTCACTCGCTCGCTCACACATATAGAACGACAAAAGAATAGGATGATGCCTGGAAATTGAGTTCTTAGTGAAGGACTTTTGGGATACTTCAGCATTAGAGAGAATCAATTTCCATTAAATCCGAAGTAAAATGTCAAGAATGTGGGTTCTCTACTCAGTTTTTACACAATGAAGGATGTTCACGAAGGCAACATTTTCTTTGTATTATTGATATGAAGTTTGCACATTGTGAATGCCAAACCAGCACCACCACAACACACAAGGCAGCCTTGGAGATAAACTCAGGCTCCGAGTACTGAATACATAATCAATTATCAGCTGTGTCTTGCTCAAGACCTTCTTGATGACTCAAATCTATAGTTTTGTCTGAACACAATATTGTGGAACATTACATTAATGATCACATATTACAGTATGTTTGAATCCTCTGGAGTGCAGTGAAAACCCCTAAACCTCCTAAAAAGTAACTAAACCCAGGTTCCTAGGAAGGATATGTAAAAAAAATAAATAAATTAAGACATGCTCAAACTACACTATAAAATATCCAAAGAATAATCTATGCTATGCTGAATACTAAGGGTGTGACAAATCATCCATTAGCTCGATGAATTGATTTATATTCCTGTGATCCAACTCCATCGATCTGTGCTTGGCAAGTTGGCCTTTCGGATGACATTAATCGAACTAAAATCATTTTAAAAGGCAATCAATCAATTGCATCGATACAAGGAAACAACGCATTGGAACCGAGAGTTCATGTGATATAAAAAGTCAGGTTTCACATTAAAAGACAACTGTTATTATTAAATAATTGTGCCTTTCCTTTTTCCCATTTCTTTACGCTTAAAGTCATTTTAGCTAACACGTTAAGCACTTACCTAAAATAATGTCATCTAAGCTAACATTTTGAAGACTTAGCTTAAGTACGGCAGACTTTATATGGATATGTTTTAAAAGTGCTTTTAATATTAAAGACGTTGTGGCCAACTTTTTGTGACGTCACGTGCAGCACGCGAGTAGATAAAACAGAGAAGCTGGCAAATGAGGAAATGATCGCACCACCTTTGGGTTCCAGTGCGTGGAAACACTTTTATCACAGATAGATATATTCTAAAGGAGTCGCTCACTGTGTGGACCGTGGACCCCCAGGCCCTTCTGGCAGCGTTCACTGCAGCAACAGCTGCAGCACATGTAGCATTAGCTTGTTAGCATTATCTCTGCTGAAATCCTCAGGCTCATTAACAAGTTAAAATGAAAAGTAGCAGGTTTAACCACTGCTCATTTAACCTGAACAGATCTTGGTTGTATTTCATTTTCTATATTAATAATGTATTATTTTGATGTAATAAAAAAACAAGCAGAAAAGTTAGGTAAACCTATTATGTATTTGTTTTTATTGAAAACGTAGTGAGTATTGAAAATGAGAGCAGAAAAGATAATATCCTGTTAATATAAACTGAAGTGTATTCTTTTTTCAAATAAAATGTGAATACATTTGCCATTCAATGTTGTTTACTTGTTTGTTTATGCCCATAATTAATTTATAGATGATTCCCCTACAAGAAACATCAGGAATCTATGAAACCTCACCTGTACTGTCCAGTATTCAGGTATTTATTTCACTCACACTGGTTACATTATTATTTTGGCTAAAAAAAAGTGACTGAATCGATTTGAAGTCGCTGAATTATTTGGGTGGAATCGTTCTAAATGAACCAATACCGTCCTTGAATCAAATCGGCAACAGCGAATCGTGATTCAAATCGAATCGTTGCTAAAATGAAATGTTACACCCCTACTAAATAACTACTCAATACTCACAATACCTCTTTATTCATATTAATTTCAATTAAACTCACAGCAATCCTAATCACAAACCACAATTCTCAACTAATAACAAAATTAGATTTTAATAGCTGGGTTCATAAACATACTGTAGAAGGCAGTCAAAAGTAAAAAAATACGTCAAATTAAAATACTTTGACTAGAATGTCAAGAGATGGACAATAAACAAAACGTAACTTTATATCAAAATACATTTGTTTTCAGCAAAAAAAAGAAAAAAATAGTTTGGGGAGTTTAGTTACTCATTCTTATATCCAACTGAAGCAGGATTTGCTGGTGTCGGCGAGCTAGTTTAGGGGTTGCCAGTTTTCTCCCACCAGGGTGTTTGAGAGCCTGCACTAATCTAATGTGTGTCCAGTTTGTGCAGCAGCTATAATTACATCCAGTCATTTAGCAGTGCAAGCTACACCCGTGCGCTGTGCAGCCCTGTTGCCACCACAATTGTGCTGAATTGATGAGATGAACGTGTCTTTGCTGCAAGATAAACTGCCATATTCCCTCAAGATGGGGGGGGGGGGGGGGAAAAAAAAACCTCACTGCAGTGACAAAAAAAGAACTTTATCTCCAAAGACACACAACATGTTCGCCTACTCTCCATATACAGCGGCCAAGAGAGGAAGAGGTGGCACTCTATAGAATACAGACACGGGAGAGGTGGTATATATAGCTGTAACCAGCAAATACTGTAAATGGTAGATTCAAAGAGCTACCTCTCCACCCCAGCAGTGGATAGGATTATAGAGTTGAGCTGACAGCCAGTAAATTGGATTTTAGTCAAACCAGCAGAAGGAGGGGTCTCTGAACACAAATTGGAGGGGTACAACACTGGCAACATGTGCCAAAAAATGAGCAATGTGCCATTTTTTGCGACAGACACAGACACTAGTGTGCTCTGACAGAAGACATCCTATTTGCAAAGAGGCGATTTCATAAAACACGAGCTAACGCTGAGCAAGAGATTGGAGTCCGGTGTAAGTGCGAGTGATCCCACTTCTCCTACGAATCACTGCGTATACAAGTTGTTTTATTTACCTTTTTTGTTTCATCCCTTCTCGACACAAACATCATAGATGTACACAGTTGGATTTCACTCAAGTCACTTTTTGGTCACAAATCTTTTTCGAAGTAGTTTTCCTGAGTGAAGCCAGCCATTTTAGCTTTCAGCGGCGCTCCTCAGTCAGGAGTTAAAGAGGACAAGAGATGTTTCAGATTTAAAAACACTTAAAGCATCATTCACCTTGTCCCCATTTAAAAAAAAAAAAAAAGATGGAGGGTCAGATAGATAAACGAGAAAAGAACAAAATGATTTAACTCGGTACTGAGGTTGGCAGCGTGTGGGAGGATGGGAGGGAAGATGAAGGCTGTAAATTCCCATTAGGAAACATCTCCCCCTGTTGGAGGGACGCAACCAACAATCATTCTGCAACCACACAACATGAAAGATGATGGTTGCAGATTATTGCATTTCATCACACACACACACACGCACACACACACACACACACACACACAAACACACACACAATACCATTGAAATCTGGAATTAAACCCAACTACATGACAGTCGTGAGCAAAAGTCAAGTCTTCATACCCAGTTCACCTCATTTGCCCACTTAGTCGCTCTCTTTTCCTTATTCACCACCCCTATTTTTTGCCATTTTTCCCCCCCAACCCCCCCTCCATCGCTACTGGTTGGGGTCACATGTGACAGTGCTGAGAGTCACAGAGCAGCGCTACACAGATAATTGCCATGTGATAAAAAAGGTGATTGCCTGCTGGCACCAGGGGAGAATAATGCCATCAGGTGGCAATAAAAAAGCAGATGTCTGACACTAAATGAATGCCGCTGCAGCCCTGGCAACCCCCCCCCCCGGATTTTTTTTCATCTCATTCACTTTTTTCGGTGCCTCTTTGTGTTTCTTCCAAAATCAAACAAAGCTGAAAGAAAATTATTTTTTTTTTTTTGTTCATTTTCTGCTGGGGATTTGCTAAGTGCTGGGTAGAGCATAAATAAAGAGGAAATACACACTTTAATGTAAAACACTTTGAAAGAACACGGACGCATATTTATATTAAAAGTAAAATAAAATTACTTAAAAGATCTCTCACAAGATTAGCACATTGCTTTCTGCTGTCGTTTTTTTTTTTTTTTTCCCCCAGCTTTTATCAAAGCTACTTTGTATTACCCAACACATTCCAACATAATTACATGCTTGAGTTTCCAATTTGCTGGATTTTAATTTGGAACGAAGCATCAATGAGTGCCAGTGTTGTTATCCATGACAATGTGACGGATGGCATTAAGGATTGCATTATCTAAGACATGGATTGGAAGATAGGACGGTATTCTGAACATGCTAGTGTTTACAGCCGTATCATTATCGCTCCATCCAGGCCTGCAGCCTGTATAAGGTCACGAGGCCTTCACTGCAGAAGCTCTGAGCTTATTAGAATCAGCCAATGGTCCCTGGCAGTCTGAGAAAGCAGCAAATACACCAAGACAAAACCACAATGAGTGGTGTGACAGTGGTGTTATTCTAAAGTCAGACCATTCAACCTGAGGTGTAACCCTATTCACTTCCTAATGGAGGGCAGTCATTGCATTGCCTGAGCAACAAAAGTGTCAGAACCTTTAACACCTCTCTGTTAGTTTGCTTTTGTTTAGCGTCGTGCTCCATTTCCTTCTCTTTCAGTTTTATCCCGTTAAAGCCTCAATTCATCTTAATCAGAAAGGAATGGATGATCCCCATTTGTCATGTTGATAAAATTATGCACATGACAAAAGGCGTTAATAGATAGCAGTGGCAAAGCAGGTGGCTAATGGATGAGATGGCAGCGCTGGGCATTCTGCAGGAGGACAGCAGCTTTCAGGTTCCCTGACAGGGGCACTGTGGGAAAATAATTGGCTTTTCCATCGTAGGGTTTTCATGCAAATACAAGCAGACTCGTATATTCTATACCTCTACTGTCTCACAATGTCGTCATTAACATTTGTGCCAGTAGCAGAGGAATTTGATTTCTGCTTAACCGAGTTGGTCTGAGGCCACAGCTATCAGCGGCTCCCCGAACAGATACAAGTTATGCAGTATTAAACAGATGCAGGGACGGTGACAAGAGCTTGTTCTAGCTCTGTTTGTATTCCTGCGACACACACGTTTGCAGGGCTGATGGGCAGCTACACAGCCAGCAAAAAATTATTGATTTCCTAGATAAACCCACTGGTTCACAAGCTGCAAAAAGCCATTGTACAGAGATAGATTTTCCTGTGAATTAGGCATTCAGTGAAGAGTTTGCACAGGGAGGTTTTAAGCTGAGTGCACAAGCTCAAAAAGTCTCTATCACTCTTCATGCATGTTGTGTTGGATGGATGTTTGTGTAAATGTCTTTGTGTGCGTGTGCAGTGCAGGGCAGCGGTGCATGTGAGTATATTCTGTGGATTGTTTTAGGCGCTCACTTTTCCCTTCATGGTAGGTTGAACTGAAGAGTGAATAAAAAGCTATTGATTTGGTCCCGTGTTGAAAATCAACTGCCATTTGTTTACTGAATGTAGGCCTACTGCGATCATGGTCTGAAGTTAATGATGCTGGTTAACGTAAGGACTAAAAAACATGGACGTTTTAAAAAACATTGCACACCCTGTTCGCAAAAAAAATATTTACCACGAGGAGCTTGTGGTATCCAACTGAATAATAAAACAAAGAAAACGCCAAAACTCTGGATGAATGTGAAGCTACAAGCAGCAATTATCACAAATACATTAGAACAATTTTGAGCTGAGTCCAGGGAAGAAAACAGATGCAAGTGGGAGCCGTCTGTCTTGTTTCCATAAAACCAAACTGAGTATTGTGAAGTTTCACACTCATAAAGAAAAAGGCATCGCAACTCTGCAAACTTTGTCTGTTCCCCGAGCACAGAGATAATGTGCACATGTCAACGCCTTGATTTGTATGAGCCCATCAGACAGCTATTAAATCGTTTCTGCAGCTGGTGACAGCCTTCCTGCTGGGAGGATGGACAGATTCACTAAACATAGGTTGACAGGCTTCTTTTTTCTTCTCTTTCTTTCATTCCACTCTACTTTCTCCATACTTCACATGCACTATCCATCCATCAACCTCAACATATGCACCTCCCTCTGCTCTTTCCTCACTATTTTTCTTTCATGCTCCCCTTTTCTGTCTTTGTCTGACTTCTTCTTGACCTTCCTTCTAACCCCCCCCATACCCTGGATCTCACACATCCCGTCCCATTCTCCACCCATCGTCCTGTGTCCTTCTTCTTTAGCTCATGCAGCAGCAAGCAGCCATAATGGCAGCAAGCCATGGAGGTTACCTCACGCCCAGTGTGGCTTTCCCCGCCACACAAATTCACCAGATGGGGGCACTCAACATCAACAGCCTACCACCCACTCCCATGACCCCGGTGTCGGGTGAGTTTCATCAAACCCTGGGTGAGCACTAAGTTTCATTCCCTCTCCGTTTGTGCGTGTTTGTGCATTCGTACCATGCCGGCGAGGTCAAGTTGAGCTTCAATAATTTCTGTGTGCGTGCCCGCATGCCTGCCTTTATGCGTGCCTGAGTGCGTGCAAAGCAAGAGTAAAACACTCCAACTGCATCCGAGCTAGAAGGACAGAATGCCCTCTCACTGGCAATCCAAAACTACTCATGAAAAGAGGAATATAAGATAAAAGAAACCACATTGTGCATGTTTGTGAACTCAGTGGATACTTGGGGTGACTGTCCTAGCTGCTACGGAATAAGGAAAGTCATTAAATCAGTTTAAAGAGAGTCCGCTAATTTCCCCATAGTATTTTGACCTTGTACTTTAAAGCACTTGAGCATGATCTGCATGCAGTCGGGTTTGCTTTCCATAACAAACACCCACCATGCAGATGTAATACAGAGGAACTGGAGGGACTTTGAAATACCAACCCTCTGCATAACATTTGCTTATTCAGCAGTACTTCATTTTCCTTGAGAGTGAGGGAACTTCAAGATTCTTTGCTCACCCAAAGCAAAAACCAAAATAAATAATACAGCATCCAAAGCCTTTGTTGTGCTGCACGCGCCTACCGTGTCAACACTGCAGCTTTTGCACTGTTTAAGGTCTTCTGTGACTTTACTAAACTCAGAGGTCTAGAACGTTGCCAATCTATAACAAACTCTGAGCTGTGGTCATAGTAAGGAAAAATATGGATTACACAGTTTTTTAAGGTTCATTGTGCAAAGTGTTGCAGTTTTTCACAAACTCACAGCATTTACTGGAAATACTACTACCAAAAGGAAAAAAAAGTGCTGTTCTTAGACGCTTTTATCCCAAGCCCCAAAACACCATGTATGTAAAATGGTGCATTGAAGCGTGCTACTGAATAGTAATGTTTTCAACACTGGGCAATATATCTCGAGAATAGATCCATTTGTCAAATATTCTCTGTGATGTTTTCTGTGCAAACTGTGCACTTTTAGGTGGGCATAATCAATCTGAGACAGTGATTAAAAGGAGAACTCAGTCTTGCTGAAAAGCTTTTATTTTGATGGGTAAAGCGCTGACAGCATCTCAATTCATATCTTTCTGTTCATGCAAACTGCTACATAATAGTGCTGAAGAAAGAACCAGAGAGTTTGTGCTGGGCCAGTATTCTGTTGTGTTGTTTATGCCCTTGGTGCATTGCTTTTGAACGTCCTCAAAGGCAAACTCTGGGGCTGTTTTTAAAGGAAAGTTATCTTTAAAAGCAAATGACTTACAAGAAGGAGTTTGAAATTTTGGGCAAACATTTGGAAATGGCTAAATGGCCTGGATCATGAGAATGGAGTTGATACAGAAAGAGCAAGTTGAGGAGAGTAAATACGGTGTGATTCTGAGGTGTATGAAGTGGTGCCATTCATCTCCCGGAAGTTTCCTTCATCTGATTGCCTTTTATTGTTGAATATAAAATATTATTAACCCTTGAGAGAAAAATGGCTTTCATGAAGCTTCAAGGACTGCCATAAATATGATATGTTTTATTTCCCCCATCTTTATTCATTCATTTAACTGTGACTGCCAGCAGCTGCAGGAGAAGTGGTCCAGCTCACAGCATTGGTGTATTTATTCTCTCCTCTTCCACACTTGTGGCCATGACTTATTTAGAGTTCACTGGAAAGAATTCATAACATTACTGGCAAGGCTGTCTGTATCAGGAGTGCAGAGTGGGTTGCTACCTTAGCAGAAGTTTAATTTATGCATTAAGTCTTGCCGTCAACAAATTAAAAGCTGTGATGAAACGTATCACTTGTAACGGTTGGCGCGTGAGTTTAAAAAAAAAAAAATCAGAACCCTTAAAGCCCATTTATGCTCAATATTGAACACATATATAGGCCGTGCCTTCTGTACGTTCTCAGCAATTGTGTTTACTTTTTCTGCATGTTTAGAAAACGTTCAAATCCCACAATGATCAGTACCATCAGCACCTTAGGGTGCAGTACAGTATGTCTCTAACAGGCAGGACTTTAAGGAGACTAAAGTTGTAAGGAGCAACTTTTGACTTTTTTCTATCACAGTGGGGGCCACAAAAACATCACTGTCTGATCCGACAGCCACATTAATAACTATTAACATTCATATCAGCATTTAGAATAATGACCCATCGATGCATTAATACAGGAAGCAACAAAAGAGTTGTCAGATTTGTGTATTCTATTTGTCTCGCGTCTTTTGTATCTTTTCGTCTTGTTTGTTTATGTGGTTTTGTTTTTTTTTCAGTAATTCTGTATGTTTTTTAGTCTATGTATTTGTTGTTGTTTAAGATATTTTAGTTTATTTTTAAAGTCATATAGGGCCTGTACGACAAAGCTGGATTTCCTCTTAGCGTGCTAACTTTCGGTATTTATTCTGTGTGCTGTACTACGACTCTGGTTAACTACTTACAGGGCATTTTTTTGTACTATCATTGCACTGCAGGGAATATATAGATATAAAGCCTGAGTAAAATGAGACCTAAATTTCAAAGTCCCACTTGATTGTGCTCACAGCTTTACATTAACAAAGAGTTTTGATATTGTTGTAAATGATTATTGCACATTAATTAATGAAGAAGAAAAAAACAGATATTAACATTTTTTTAAATCATCACAATTTATCACAGGATTAATCTTGTAAGACAGTGATTATCAAGGGGCTCAAAGGTTAAGGGTCCCATTCAGAGAACAATGAGACATCTTTTTAATCAACAGATGCAAAGCATTTAAGCTTGATGGTGCATACGTCGTTTGCCAGATGGTGGGACTGATTAGAGCATGTATCCTTACAATGATGCATGATGAAGCTTTTTGAAGGTAATGCTCACCAGGTGCCGCCCCACAGACAACAGAAAGGATACAAGTTAAGCCGAATAATAGCAAAGGAGTAAACAACATCTATAAAAGAGGAGAAGATAAAAAAAATAAGTCATGCAGGGAGGGCGGGACATACAGTATGTGTGGAAGAACACATGCTGTCACGGTTGCTTTGTTAGGATGTGAAAAGAGTAATCAACAACGCTCTAATGTTGTTTTGCAAACCACTGCTCCGTGCTGAAGATGTACACGCACAAGTGCTGGTTACACAAAATATAGTGCAGATGCTCCACAGCCAGAGGATACATGAGTATAGCACAACAATCCTGCAGAACACTTACAACAGAGACGGATACTGCCGGTCAACAGATATTATCATGACAAAAACTCAAAAACACACAAAATGTGTTACTCGTGCCCAATAAATCACAAACTAACTCAGTGTGGTTTGCAATATGAACTAACACATTTTGGGCCACACACTCACACACAACACTAAACAGGCGCAAATGAGAGAAAAAATAACATTGTGTGATCCACGCTATCACCAGTAGTTCGGGTCCCATTTAGATGTATGTAAATGAGGTAATACTCAATACGCCTCAGAGTAAACAGCGGCTCATCCACAAACTCTAGTGCTATTTGTCACTTTCAGCAGCGCTGTTACCGCCGGTACTGCAACGGTACGCATCTGAGGCACAAATTTCCCTCAAATGGCAAACTTTGTGGGCGTGTTAGTGCCGATATATGATTAGAGCAAATTCTTCTGAGGATACGGGGGTTAAAAGAGCACAGATTCTGCGCAAATCGTGGCGCTATTAGCGATTGCGCTCCATTCTTTGTGGATGAGGCCTATTGTTGATGTTTTGCAAATAAGAAACAAACCTATCAAACAAATACAGCATGTCTGCAATTACAATCAGCAAGGTGGAAAACGTGTACCAAATGTCACATGATTTTTTTTGTTTCTTCTTAAAAAAACTGTCACATGACTTTTGACACTGAGCACAAATTACAAGAACTGTTTGGGGAGTCTTTTGTTTATTTGATTTTATTTTTTTAATGGTTGGCTTACTGCTACTCACTTTCATATATGAAAATAACTCAATAGTCTACAAAGAATGTGATACATCCACTGCTCCATTGCCTTTTCCAATCAAACTTCTTATTGGAAATTAAGGTATAGTAATAAAAGCAAATAACGTTTAGCCCCATTTAATACCCCTGTAGTGTATCAGATGATTTACATCTATATTGTTGAACTGAACCTTCTTTTAATATTGCTTGTGATTGCTTTGAGGGGGCACATCACTTTCTGTGACCAGATCTGGCTTGTTAATGAAAAACAGAGTTTTGCACAAGCGAAGAACAATGCAGGCTGCACAGCCATTCTCTTCCTGTTATTCTGAAAGACAGATAGGCTGCTATAGTCGTGCACGTTAGTGGCAGAAGTAAGTGGCGCTGTGCTGCATTCTTAGCCATGTTGTAGTAGTTTAAAGTATTAATGAAGGAGAGTTTGATATGTATTTAACAAGTAATGTGATTACAACAGTGTCTCTCATCTTCATCAATGACCATAGTTACAGAATGAGTTATTCCGAATTAAATTATTTGGAATTAAAGTGTTCTGCTTCGTGTTTACATGGAAAACAGGTTTATTCGGCTTTATTTAATTCCGCCTTAAGTCTGGGGGTTGGGAAGGGTTCTGATTGGACAGGGAGCGGACGTGACATATTCACGTCTATCGGGAAAAAGCACACAATAAACCTTTTATTGTCGGCTATAACATAGAAGACCACAAGAGAAGTGTTTTCACTTTTATTGTAGTTTTGAAGCAGCGGCTGAACAATAACACACTGTTTCACTTTGGTCCGCGGAGCTGAAGGAGATCGGAACTAATCACCAGCAAATAAAGCCCAGTACAACTCCGAAAAAAACAATAACCAGGAATACATTTTGCTCTGTGGTAAAGATGGTAGCTCTAACAACCAGTACAATGATAAACTTTGTGATATTAAGGCCTGTGCACGCAGTATGGGGACGCATTTAATCCGTCTCCGGGTTTTTGTTTCACCCGCCCGGTGAAGCCTGTACCGTTTCCCTATCTCCCTGTGTGTGTAATAAGTCCTGTGAATGTCCGCCTGTTTATGCTTCCGTCCATAGACTCTTTTCATTATATCCATGTCTTTTAAGGCCCTTATTAAATAATAGTCTCGCCAGGAGTCCGGGCGGCCATCTTGGCAGTGTCTTCTCAAGCATGTCATCGCAACTGGCTGAGTATGGGCAGAACGACCGGAATTAAATTAAAGCGGAATTAAACGTTTACAAAGATTGAGAAATTATTTAATTAGAAAATCAGAAGAAAAAACAGCCACCTAATCCGGATTTAAATTTTAATTCGGAATTAAAGCTCCCATGTAAATGTGGCCTATGTTGTCAAGAAGTCAAACATTAGGGACAGATTATTAGGGAAGATCACAAACGCGATATGGGCCCCATTCTTCCGTCTGGACTTAAGCGCTTTTTTTACGTGCCTGCAGTTACGCGCTTCTCTCCTGCAAGTATTCTCCAGTCCAGGCTCCTGACACGTCCACCACGCGTTAATCAACCAAAAGCGCGTAGTGTGTGAATGAAGGCGGTCTGAAGCCAAGGAGCGCACTTTTAATTTGAAACGCCTTCGTTGATAATGTAACAGGTTGATTTGATCAGATTACCGCTGGGTGAAGATGGGACACATTTTCCTGCCTTTCCTCCCTCATATTAACGCCAGATTAACTAATTGTGTGGAAAGCCTGATTTTATTAACTTCTTACATTCCGGCATTTAGAAATGATCAGCGCGCATTCACTTATTTACTCTTGTAGTGGATCAAACTGTGGCTTTACGTTGTACACATTGTTAAAATAGTTCAATCAGTCCGACGTCTGTCAGAGTTTCATTGTAAACGAGCTGACGCGTGCACCAACGGCACAGATAAAATATAATGAAATGTAACACATTTTGTCCCGTTTATAGAACTGGTAAATGTGAACATGTTAGAAATACTGATGGTCATTCCTTCTGTATTTGTCCAGAAGCGCGTCAGAGGAAAAGAACTTAAGCAGAAGGGAGAATACGTGCAAGGCCAGATTTGAATGGGAACGCCCACATTTCAGGGGCCGCTTCACCCACAGTCCATAACTGGGATGGAGGCACGCAGTGACAGACTTAAGTACAGGGAGAGAATAGCGTGTATACGTGCATGGGAGAATAGATCTCTATATGCATAGATCAGACATGGACAATCGGATATTATTCTAAATGCTGGTATGAATGTTTATTATGTTTCACTAAGATCAGACAATCACATTTTTGTGAAGCCAACTGTGGTAAAAGTTGCACATCTCTGACATAGATGGATCTCAACATTTTAAAAAGTTTGGAAAATATCTTCAAACGAGTAGTCAGAACTGCTATTTTCAGGAATTTTTTAATTAAAAGTATTCATTTTATTTTAATGTGAATAATCAGTTTGTTTCAGAAACAGGTTTTTTCAAGGACAAACATTTAAATAAGCCTTTTCACACTCTCGCAAATCTCGCTCTCATTCACTTCTCACGCTTGAGGTCAAAGGTCAAGAGGGATGAACTCACCTTGACTGATGGTGTTAACAGTGAGTCTGACAGATTTATATTATTTTTACCAATATAGCGTTGATTCCTTGAAAGATGTTTTGTGGAAACATAGTATCGGCCTCTAAGGCAGAACGGCTGAGTTAGCTGCTAAAGCTAATTCTGCACATAAGCTAAAAATTCTGTTTTTTTCTGGCTTTTCGAACTGTGACCAATCAGGTGATCAGTGCGATTTCACTTATCGACCTGTCCATCTTGTACACTTCCTTCAAATTTTTAAATTAAATTAAAATAATAGCTTAATAAAAATATTCATGGACCTGGTTAGTAAATGGTGAACCTTGTAAATGTACCTTTTCAAAGTGAGAACTCACACTGTCCTTTTCACACTCGAAAATCTTGCTTGTCCCATTAATAATAATAATAAATTTTATTCATTAGCGCTTTTCAAAAACTTTATAGTTGTTATAACAACTACACAAGTCAAAAAATAAACTAACAACAATAAAGGTAAATACAGAAAATTAGGGCTGGGCGATTTTGCCTAAAAAAAAGAATCCGATTTTTTAACGAAAAATTAGATTTTCGATTTGATTTTCGATGCACTTAAAGATGACTGCTGACATCAGATATATTGTCAAAAGTGCAACTTTATGGCTGTGATTTCAAGCTTTAACCCAAGTTTAAGCAACTTCACAGTAGCTTTTTTTGTGATTAAGAAATCAGATAACTACATATTTTATAACATATCACATTACAATTAAAAAAATAATAAACTCCTGTCCGCGCTATGTCTGGGACCGTAGCGCGGACAGAACGCGAAAAAGTCAGAAAAAACTGTGGTGGGAAAAAAATAAAAAGAATAATTAAAAAAATAATAATAATAATTTCTCCCATCAGTTTTAAAAAAGTGCTCGTATACGTGAACCATTCCTGGGTAGAGTCTGAATTCCACCCACTGGAGACCCAGGTAGTCTGTGTTTTTGTGCACCATCGGTTTTCAAAAGTGCTCAAATCGGGCCAAAAGTGGCATCAGCGGAAAACCCTGGTCCCCCCTCGAGTCCGAATATGTGTATAATGAATAATATCAACACTATTAAAACACTGAAGATCTCTGGACTAACATTACAAAGGCTGTTAGGTTGGAATTATCAACAGAGTGAACGTGCTTTTTTACGTTTATATCATCCTCGACCTATGACCCCCCCAGGTCGCGTATGCGCAAATCCAGAGTGTGAAAAGGCTTTTTGACAGAGCACTCCTCTATCCCATGTGACCCAGAGTATAAGGCAGGACACACCCCAGATTCATGAGCAGTCCATCAAATGAAAGGCGCACACTCACCTCATGATGCCACCTCTTTACAAAGCGGACCATATTTTAAATACATTTGAATATTTTCTGGATTAACCGACAAACAAAATCAGATTTACGTCACAATTTATTTACTTTTTATGCTTTAATATAAATGCATATTACTTATCTGAAGGGCAGTTCTCAAAGTCGTGCTGTTTGTTCATCGTATTTTAGATGCAGCTCTTCGCACTTCCAGATTTATTATTCACAGTCTTTCAATTTAAATGCATCACATTTTAAATCAGTTAGATGAAAGCATCTGTTTTGAGTGCTTATTACTTGCTCCAGCAAAAGACAGTCCTTGTGTTAATGACTGCACTCTCCAGCATGGGTATAGCATTCCTCTTTGAATTGAAAGTATAATTAGCATAATAAATACTTCTGTCGCTTGTGAAGACTTATTTTGTGAGGCAATCATTGCAAACAGCAAATCAACATTTTTTTTTCCCCTGTAAAGAAAAAAGGCCTGACAGAATATGAATGTAATCTTACTTCCCCCTACATAAATACAGTACACGTATATATGCGCGTGTGAGTATGCATACTGTACCATTGCCATGCAATTGCAGACTCCTTTTTATGCTGCAATAAAGAATGAAGACTTGGTAGTTAAAGAATATGTAATCTGCTGTCCCGTTGCTCTGCAGAGGAAACTGCATTCCATTATTCGTGGCCGATACACGCTGCACGCTGACAACCACATGGATATTTCAGCACTCTTGTGTGTGCATTGTATACAGGCTACAAATACAATTTTTCCCAATGGAAGAACTATCTGTCCACTGAGGTATAAAATGAGAATGCTTTGGGTTATTTATTTATTTTTTTTCAGATCGTACAGAATAATTTCAATATTTCTACTTGGCAACATTTCCATGATCTGTTTAGGTTGAATATTGGATGGCTATGACAGGGAGGATAAAGATAATGACTCTGTATTGTTAATGGCTTTCCAGTTAAATACAGCTTCAGCAAATATGATACTAATAATATATATTTTATATTTTAAAATACATGAAATAAGTTCTGCCAAAAAAAGAAGATGTAATGGAATCTCCTTCTCATTTAGTTTACTAACAGTAATCTATGTGAACTTGAGGATTCAACACTACATAGGCTTATTGTCTTTGGGTCATACTGACATTTTGTTGTGGCACTTATATTGTTTTGTGTCTGGCCATTGTTTTGTGTTATAGTTGTATTGAGGGCACAGCTTACATTTAACTTCAGTGTTTTTTTTTTTTTTTTTTTTTACTCATTTAAAGAGAAGTATTGAGAATAATTCAAACTGAGGAAACTTTTCCCTGAGGGCGCACACACACGAGGCAATCTGTGCCACGCTTAGCCATGTTTGTCACCAGTCCTGGTTGTTTGGTTCCGCCATGACATCACATTTTGTCCATAGAAAACAAACATGCCCTCATCATACAACAAAGTCAGCCAAAAATCAGTTAATTTACCATCTTACATAATCATAACGCTGTAAAGGTTATTAAGTCACTTGATTTAAAAAAAAAAAATAAGTAAGGAGTAAGACTAGAGGATTAGTCCCAACACTGAGCGTTAAATACAATAATGTCATTTAATGGCACTTATCATTTATTACAGATATTTTCAGGAGATATTCTTCATGGGTTAGAGACTATGGCGGCTTTTAGTTGAAGTTTTCCGTCGGGATAAACAGTTATTCACAGAGCAGCATCCTCACTTAACAGGAAGGCATAATGGAGACAAGCTAAAAATGAACCACACTAAGTAAAGATGTATGATGTAAGAGTTTTGCACAGCAACACAATTATGCGTGCAGCATGAAAACACACACACTCTCATGGAACATTGTGCATTGAAAATTTTACACCTGTTTGGGCCCTCTTTAGCTCGCTTTAACGACACCAGGGTCTGATTGCATGGAATGACCGGGTTGTTTGACCAGGTTTGAGCACACAACAGAAACTCTAACGCAAATCCAAAAAGCAGACTCTGGTCCACTTCCACACAGAAGTCATGCTGCGTTCATTTGCACTCGGAACCGGAAAGGTCCGGGTCGAAATTGACGACCTGGACCTTTCTGCTGTTTTATTCAGTAAGCTCGGAAAACATGACTGATCACAGTAAGCTGATGCTTATATATATATATCTCAAGTGTGATTTGAAAGCACCAGTGATGGGAATCCTGCATGAATCATGGAACCATTGACTGTTGAAAGAATGCATTGAACTATACCGGCATTAGGGCTAGGTGGTATACCACTTCATACCAAATAATGATATATGTTTTCGTTAAGATATGATTTTTAAATATACCGCCATACTGGAGTATTTCATTACAAAATTTTCGGAACGCTACGCTGGCCGCGTTTCAGACCAGACCCTTTTCAACGTTGCACTTCAAAATATGAAGGTAAACAGTAGCGCTCTGTTGTTAGTTGTGGTGTAAATCATACGTGTAAATGGATCAGAAAAATACAATTGAAAGCTCTGAAGCTGCATGTGCCTCCATGCGCATGCCTCTGCTACAGGAGAACAACACTCACAGACACGGAGGCACGGTTAGCTTAGCATGTCAGCAATAATACACAAAAAAAAGAGCCAAGGATCGCAATTTGTAATTCCTATAACGCGCAAATAAGTCCTGGTGGAGCTGCAAACAAAACACTACCTTATTCACCATATGAAACCACCACACTACTGAGTATGCAGCATTTAAAGCTAAGCTAGAGCCATTTGGTTGCTGTTGCAAACTTTATTCTACAATATTCACTCATGATGACAGTAAAATAGACCATCCTAAGTCTATCTACTGCAGTACTTTATCTCTAAACCAGTAGAAATGCTGTGAACACCTGATTATGCATGAAAAAAAAATATACCATCATATACTGTGAAACCGTTAAAATTTTGAAAAATACTGTGATATACATTTTTGGTCATACCGCCCAGCCCAAACGGGCATCACTATTTATGCAGAACAGTGTTCAATTACCAGAGTGGGAATGGAAATGCTTCTTACGGTGGTTGCACTGCTGTTGGTATTTCTTTTCCTTGTGGCGCCGGTTCAGTTCTCCGAAGGTCTACCCAGCCAATGGGAGCTGTAATCCTGCCCGCTTCTTTAATGTAAGAGGAGGACTTATGAAAAAACTAAAGTCGAGCGATAGAGTCGACACCATTACAAACACGCTTTACAAGTAAGACATGAGACTATATATCTTGTGCTCCCCTTCCGTGTTTCCGTAACAAAGAACTCGAGCTCCTGGATGCTCCGGCTTTTTCTTCTTAGTCCCGCCTTGATGGTGGGATCCCCGCTCTTCACACCATCATGTATCAGTGGTTCATGTGACGTGGAACGGTGGGTGTGACACAGTGTGTAGAATAGTGAATAAATGTGTGTTTGTGAGTGAGCAAATATCCCTCAGTCCCGAGCTCAAGGTGCGTTCTATTGCACTTTTTCCATTTGTTTGGTCTGATTTATTCGAGTTCCGAGTCCAATTGAACGCAGCATTAGCACAGTTGCAAACATTGTCGAGAGCGATTTGTTTGCAGTCTGAAAACAAGCACCTGTGTTGAAAGGTTAGGTAGTGACGCAAATGTTATGTGGAGCGCAGAGCATTGTGGGTAGCAAAAAGATCCGCCAAAAGCGCAAAATCAGAACACAATCATATAGAAGGTTGGAAAACGATGTGTGGACAGATGTGGGACTTTTTGGTCAGACGATCAGATTTTGCAGATGATTGTGGAAACATTGATGGTCCAGTCTGGGGACAGAAGAGGATGGATTTACATTTTGAGGTTCTGGCCAAATGATCTGCAAGGTACTTCTTCTTGTTTCTCTGCTCCATAGACAACTCCAGTAGAGAACTTCAGCGTGACTAACGAACTGCTCATGCACTTGCTTCAGATTTTTCAGGCAGAACGCAAACTAAGCCAAAAAAAGTTGTTATAATTCACAGTTTCTCTTGGCCCGTTCAGACTCAGTCCCCGACTGTGCTGGTGTGAAAGCAGCCTGAGCGTCATTTCTGTGTGATTAGACTGATAAACTGAATCTTTCAGTTGTTTACATTTTATTTAATGAATTAAAATCTTTCACTCCATTCAACATTCAATGACAGAACAACCCAAAAAAAATGAAAAACAGACTTAAACCTATATATAATAAATATAAATCCAAGTAAACACTATGACTTAATGAATATTGTCAGTTGAATCTATGGGATGTTTTTGCAACTTGCTAATCCAGGGTTTGATTGTGTTGGGAGCGTCAAAACACTTTCACAACTTCACTTGGTTTGTTTTGTTTCACACTGCAACTTTAAAAATAAACCTGCTGCTGATACCTTTGATTGAGGCCGTATTATTGCCAACTGGAAATATACTGTAACGCATATTCAGATCTATACAATTTGCTGTCCAATTAGTTTATACCTGAATGTATTCTGGGGAATCGTTGGTGGCTTGTTTTTTGAGCACATCATTCATTAATTGTCAAGGTGAAAGATGCATAACACTGTTTTTCACTGATTAAATAATGAATAGCAGCAGAAATAGCCACAAACACAAATAGGTGGCGGTGGTGGGGTAAGGGATTAGGAAACGGGCTTGTAATCAGAGTCACTGGTTTGAATCCAACCTGGGCCATCACTATGGGATGCCGTGTTGTACGTCGTTATGGATAAAAGCATCTGCTAATATTGTACAACAAATACCTTATTGTTTATTTTCCTGGGACTACACAGTCTTGCTGCTGTGGTTTACAAAGATGCCAAGCACACTCACACACTGGTGTCATTGGCAGTTTATTTACATTACATTACTCAGTTCATCCAGCTCAACTCCTTTAAATCAAACCCCTCCCCCGTCACTACAGGTGTGCCACAGGGGTCAGTCGTGGGGCCCCTTCTCTTCATTATTTACCTTCTTCCCCTTGGCAATATCTTCTGTAAATTTGGTATTCATTTTCACTGTTATGCTGATGACACCCAGCTCTACCCCCCCCCCCCCCCCACCACCCCCCGTCTTCGCTTACCAACTGTATCACAGAAGTTAAATCATGGTTAAATCATAATCTCCTAAAACTAAATAGTAACAAAACAGAGGTTGTCCTCATTGGAACAAAATCAACACTCTCTAAATCCAATAGTTTCTCCATTCAAATCGACAACTCCTTGATCTCCCCCTCCCCACAGGTTAAGTGTCTGGGTGTCATCCTCGACAGCACTCTATCGTACAAATCCCACATCAATAACATCACCTGGTCCGCATATTTCCACCTTCGTAACATTAATTGCCTCCGCCCCTCCCTCACCCCTCACACTGCTGCTATCCTTGTCCACAGTCTCGTCACTTCCCAACTTGATTATTGCAATTCCCTTATATTTGGTCTCCCCAGCAAATCCCTCCATAAACTCCAGTTAGTCCAGAACTCAGCTGCCCGCATCATCACCAAAACACCCTCTATCTCCCACATCACTCCTGTTCTCCACCATTCTTCCCATTCAATTCCACATCCACTTCAAGATTTAGCTTCACTTTTACTGTTGTTTTTATAGTGCTTTAGCTTTGATTGTATTGTGGTTTTATCATCTACTATTAAGTGATCTTGGGTGACTTGAAAGACGCTGATGTTCAAATAAAATGTATTATTATTATTATTATTATTTACATTAGGTACCCACAATAGACTTGATTTGCAAAAAAAGACACATATTTTGACTCAGGACATGTTGTACAATGAACGCGATGAAATGTAAGCTGACCAACTGAAGCCTGACACTGTTGGAGAAAATGAACTCTAAAGCAGGAGTTCTCAGCTGCTCTCACCCTGGGACCCACATTTTGCCACGGTCATTAAATCGCGATCCACTTATTTTTAGAATTTACTGAACCAAATCTAGTTTTTTTTTCAAAAATAGCTGTTGAAAACACTCATATAAAAATCTATATTTTTTCCTGCGCAACATGCATTTCATAGCATGCCTGTCAAAAGAAAAGCTTCTTTCAAAATAAAAGACAAGTCCAACATGAGAGACATTAAGTATGTGTATATTTTTGACCAGCTGTTCACGACCCACCCAGTACAGGTCCGTGACCCACTTTTGGGTCTTGATTCACCAGTTGAGAATCGCTGTTAGAAAGGGACTCACATGAAGAAGTCAATGCTTATTCCAGCTCAACATTCTACATCCAACCAAACAGAGTTTAATGTCCCTATAGTTTCAGTATTAGACATTAAGAAGGATTTTGAAATACCCAAACTACATTCTACATATTACTTAATGTTATTGTCATTTCTTCCTCAGGACTAAAAATGTTCTGCTGTCCTTGAACTTCTGCATATGAGTCTATGCTACCACCCATTTTCATGACTATAACTCGGATTACCACTAGAACAGACGCACGCGTGTACAGGTGTAGTCCTGCGGCACCGCTAAGCCTGGGAAAATGAATTTGCCTGATGATGGAGAGGATGCATTATCTAGTGGTACAGCCGAGTGCGTGTGGCCCGAGCAGACTCGCTGTCTCTAGCCCTTAGAGTCGGAGCTGCAGTCTCCTGGGCCCTGGTAGGAGAATGGGCTCAAGCTGCAGGCTAATTCATCACATCTCCGCAGAAACAAGCTACTGAAGGGAGGTTTCATAAAAGAAAGGGGGAAAAGCGATAAAGGGGTGGTGGGGGAAACCAGTGCAAAAGACACAACAGCTCTCATAGGACGAGGACTGTTCACGGTTGTTTCCAGAGGTGTAAAGAGTACTGATATATGCTGCTCAATTAGAAGTACTGTGACTTGATTCAAATTGTACTCAAGTACAAATACAAGTAGAAGTCATACATAAAATACTCAAGTACAAGTAAAAAGTAGCTCAATGAAATAGTACTCAAAGTACATGTTACGAGTTACTTTCACCCCGCCATGTTTATTGTAGGGGAGTGAAAATGAATATTGCCATGTTCCCTTCATACAGTAAACAACTCATGTATGAACTTGTTTATTTTGTTTACTTGCTTGTTTCAGTCTAACAAATATATTCAAACATAAATCACAATTTAAAAAGATATATAACAAGACTGAAACAGGCAGAAGCAAAAAGCTTATATGCTTTTAAACTTAAAACAGAAGAGACCAATATATATATATATATATATATATATATATATATATATATATATATATATATATATATATAATATGAAATAACACCAATTAATTCAATTCAAAATAAATATAACTACATTTATGAACTCTGAGAAAATGGCGTTTAATATGGTTGCTTGGCTATAATGTGATGCATTTGATTGTTCAATTCAACTTTATTTATCAAGCGCAAATTACACCAAAATAGGCCTCTTGAAGCACTTATCAAAAAATACAAATCTTTAAGAGAAAAACCCAATAAATAATAATAATAAAAATGCATTGGCTTTTATATAGCACTTTATCATAGACACTCAAAGCACTTTACAGAATTAAAGGATTATTCTTTCACTTCACACTTAGTGGTGGTAAGCTACTATTGTAGCCACAGTTGCCCTGGGGCAGACTGACGGAAGCGATGCTGCCATAGTGCACCATCGGCCCCTCCGACCACCACCAACACTCGCTCACACACTACATTCATACTAGGCAATGTGGGTGAAGTTAAATCCACTAATCCACCAGATTATTTGTCTGGTCATTTCATTTTTTGTAGTTCTACAGTGTCTGTTGATCATTTTTAAACAAAAAGTAATAATTTGCTCAGTAACGGTTGGGTGTAGAAAGGTAACAAATGACTTTACTTCTTTTAAAACCTACTTAAGTACAAGTAAAATTACTGATTTAGAAATGTACTCAAAAAAAGTAAGTACACGCAACTTAATTACAGTAACGAGAGTACAAGAAGAGATGGAAAAGAGATTCAGGAAGTAAAGACTTTAAGATTAAAAGGGAATAGAGTTGAAAAAAAAAAAGAAAGCATAAAAAGAGATTAAATCGCTTTGAAATTTCCTCTGTTAAAACATGATTTTTTTTCATTAGAGAGGAAGGAAAGGAGGGGAAATGTAACGTGGAGTCTGAAAGGAAGAATGAAGTCATAGGTAGATAAAAGGAAAGTGAATCCTGTGTGTATAAGTGCAGCAATAACGCAGTGAAGGGGTTTTTAGTGTGAGATGTAAAGCATATTTACCATCACATTAGCATAGCACTCAGCTTATGTTTTGTGTATACTGGATGTGATTGTTTATCCGAACGCCACTCACAAGGGGTTCCTTATTGAGGCACCAGATTGCAGGGATATGGCATGCTTAAGGGTTTCCGTGACAACCTGAGTTTTCTGTTCAATCAGGATGAGAGTTTCCAGATTGAGGGGTGGTCCTCAGGGGAGCTGTACTTCAATGAGCTGGGATGCTTTGCCACGGACTAGCCCTTTTCAGAGACACATCACAAAGTGAGATTCGTCTCGGAATGGGTACTTTGACTTCCTCGGCATAATTGGAAGCACTTTGTGAAGGAGGGGTCCTTTTAAAATGCATTGAAGGAAAGACAACAGGGTGCATCCAATTTCGATTCCACTCATGGGCCTCTCTGCAGCTGCCTTTCAATCATCTACCATAGATGTTATGACCCAGTCATTCGTCAAACTGCAAACTTGTGCTTTCATCTCGTTTTTTATGAGGCATTTTTTTAAAAAACGCAGTTTTTGTGTATTGCCACTTGCTCGGCCAAGCAAATCTGCCTCTGTAATCTGCCTCTATATAGTCAAGATCATTTTCTGTGTCTTTTTTTTTTTCCCCCCCGTTTTCCCCTGAAGTTGCATTGTGGTTTCATCATATTGAGCAGTAAGAACCAGCAGGGTATCGCACATATTGCACAAACACAACAGACGGGCTCATATTTCACAGGTTGACTTCCTCTGCTATTCTATAAGATAAGTCACAGCAAACGGCAGGTATGTGACAGCCGTCGAACACGTGTTCTCACATAATGGGGAAAATGCAGCATAGCTTGTGGTCACAAGGAGTCCTGTATGTGCGTGCGTGCCTGCGTGCGTGTGGCCGGCTGTTTTTTCCTCTCTGTACGCGGTAAAACAGCATGCTGTGTGTGTGATCACACACCTCATACATTTTAAACACTCTGTTGCATCCTATAGAGCCCAGCACACACATAAAGCTAGCAATTCAGTGACTGTTTTTTTTTTGTTTTGTTTTCCCAGCAGGCCTTAGTTCTCCACCAGCCAACATCACCACATCTGCCGTGCCCAGCATCGTCACCCCCATTGTCAACGGATTCACCGGCATCCCTCATCAGCCTAACGGACACCCTGCGGTGGAGACGTTGTACACCAACGGCCTGCCACCGTACTCCACCCAGAGCCCCACTGCGGCCGACACCCTCCAACAAGCATTCACAGGTGTACAGCAATACACAGGTGAGCAGCACAAACAACCTTGTTTACTTCTCTGGATTCCTGAGGTAGCTACAGTATAGGACACAACAAGATACCATCTTATTATTATTATTATTATTATTATTATTATTATTATTATTATTATTATTATTATTATTACTACTCTGTGGGTTGTTGTGTGCATTCAGTGTTGCCAAGACACAAAATATAAGAACCTTCATGTCATGTCTCCAGGATTTTGATCGTGGGTGGTCCCCAAAAACATAGTTCATATTTAAAAAAAAAAAAAGTTTCCCTTTTGTTTCAACACTTTTCTGTGGCAACCCTGAAATCTGAGTTAAAAAAAAAAAAAAAATACAATGAAGTAGGGGTGTAACGATACACAAAAATCACGGTTCGATACGTACCTCGGTTTTGAGGTCACGGTTCGGTTCATTTTTGGTACAGTATGGAACAAAATGCAAAACATAAATTTTCTTGTTGTTTATTCGAAACTTTAGTAAACCAACAATGTATTTAACATTATACAGAATATGAAAATAAAGTTGAAAAAATACAATACTATTGTATTGTGTGCTGCCTGGTAATAATAATATTCTCAAACAAAAAAATACATAAAATATTATTTAAAAAAATAAGCTCCTCACAGCTTGTTTACAGCTTTTATCTGCTGCTATAACGACTCAGATGGCAGTTGTTACAGCTTTGGTTAGGTCTGAGTTGCTAGGCAGAGGCTGCTTGAATGCCGAAGTCAGCTGCGTTTGCACTGAGGACGTTTTCTTTCGTGTCGCAGTGATATTCGCACTCGGGTGGTGTCGTTTCAAGTGAGTTAAATCATGTATCATTTGTTTATTCGTTTTTCATTATGTAACAAAAACATGAAAAATGAAAAAAAAAAACACACATTATTTCATATTTGTTTCCAAAACCAAAATGAAAAAACAGAAAACGCCTTGTTTTTCAAATTCGAGCTCTTTTTCTTCCGTACAGAAAAATGAAAAACGGAAAACGAAAACCTTTATTAGTTTTCTCCATTACGATTTGCCAAAGTACATGACCCAGAATCCTCTGAAATGTCCGTGAGGAGGTTCTGTGCCCAACACCAACTAAAGCCAAAAGGACACATTTCGGATGCACAGTTGGAAGCAGCGATCTTGTCATGCCAAACTGCCTTTAGCATAGCCGTTAGCGGCGGGTGAGAGTACATTTCCGGGTCACGTACTTTGGAAAATCGGTAATAGAGAAAACGAATAAAGGTGTTAGTTTTCCGTTTTCTGTACCGAAGCAAAAGAGCTGGAATTTGAAAAACAAGGCTTTTTCCGTTTTTTCATTTTGATTTTGGAAACAAATATCAAATAATGAGTGTTTTTTTCATTTTTCATGTTTTTGTTACATAATGAAAAACGAATGATACAAGGATTGAGTTAGCATTTTTGTCGTGTTCCCGGAAACATACCCGACCTCAGCTGAACAATGTTGGCACACTGCCCACACTGGACTTTAGCGATAGGGGAGGGGCCTCCAGCTCTGGTTTCTCACTATCGTTAGCCTTGACATACACGGGCTGCAGATGTAGCTGCAGGAGGAAGTAAACACACGCAACTTCCGTTCCATTCCGTAAACTCACCCGTGCACAACCCTGTACTCGAACCGAACGTCCTGTACCGAACGGTGTAATACAAATACATGTATTGTTACACCCTTACAATAAAGGCAGTAATGTTTGTGTGATTAAAACTTGTGTGATTATTATTCTGAATGACAAACAACAAAAACAAGGCATCATTATGTTGAATAATTCAGCAACAACAAGGCGTTCCAAGTGATTATTGAAAGGCTTTAAAAACACGAGACAGGGCTTTGGTAAAGAACATTTTAAAATAATTTCAAAATAATAAAGGAAGTAACATGAATACAGTCTGCATTACTGTGTTCAATAATACAGGCTTAACAGCAGTAATGCATTTGTGAACGCAGTATATTGTTTTCTGAACTTTTTGGCATTAAAATGCTTTTAATCACCGTTTACAGCTGTTGTGGTTCTGAACGGTGTCCTGGTTGTTGTGGGACGTCAGACAAATGATTTCAGAGAAAGTCCAAATTTACCCTGTCGGACCCCCGACTCTAAGTATCAACCCCCTGATCGATCACATAAGAGTTCTGAGTTGCATTGAACGCAGCATGAGGACATTCACTTCCTACCAGGGTTGGGGTCAATGACATTTTTCAGTTACAAGTACATTTGAAATTACCCATGTTTGATTACAATTCAATTACAATTACATTTTATCTGCAGAAAGTCAATTACAATTACGCTCTCAATTTCTACCGTTCAATTACAATTCTTCACAATTACTGAGCCTGAAATAAATAACATAATAAAAGTTAACCTTTTTCTTCTGTTAGCTTTCTGTTAGCATCTCTTATGATAACGGCTCCTAAATCAGCTGTAAAATACACTAAAAACTTCTAATTTCTTTCCTATCTATTGATTACATTGTTAGGCTTCATAAAACATAGGTTTTAATATATTTAGTGTGGGCTTCTGAGCCTTTTTGTGTCAGTATACCCCTCGTTTTCATTTTTTTTTAAATGGTAAAATGTGGGAAAGCGTAATTTGAAGCATATTTTAATAATTGTTAACTACATATGTATAGAACTGTAACATTGTGACAGCTTTGCGTTAAATTATCATTTCTATAGAATTTTCAACTCCATTACAATTTAACTACGATTACGACAGCAACAGATTTTTAAAAATACAATTGCAATTAAAATTACGTCACAATTGTAATTAATTATCAATTACGCGATTACATTTTTCCATGCAAAAGTAACATTACCAGTGGGTTGTGAGCAGCCAGGTGTTATTAAAGCTGCCATTTCATCAGACCTGCTCGCTGCCATGTTGCTCATTAGGGTCGTAGGAGGAGGAGTTGTGACGCAAACCGTGACCCGACTACATGGTGATTCCAATGGCTGACGGAGGCTGACAGAAAGTGGCTGAAGTAATCACCATGTAGTTGATTAAGGGATTTTGTCACAACTTCTCCTACGACTCTGGCACGGCAACATGGCAGAAAGTATTTCTGATGAAACAGGTTTAAGTAACTCCTGGCTGCTCTAAAAACAACTTTTATAAAGAAAATAAGCCATTTAAACCTCCAGTATTCTATATGATCTTTTGATAGAGCTTGCACTTGGTATTCACTGCAGGTGACCTTTAATGAGTTAAGCACCATCTTTTCACTCTTCTGAACATAGCTGCTGATAACTTGGTACGACCGTTTTAAGTGCACTTAATGTTTTAGTTTTTTTGTTTATTTGTGGGGTTTTATTCCTGTTTTTACCTATTATGAAGTAACTAGAATATTTTTTTATACATTACGTTACATTTATAAATTGCAAAAACGCTGCCTACTTTTTGTTCCAGATGCGCTTTGACTTGACTTTCATTTTGAAGGTGCTGAAAACTAAAGCTTTTACTATAAAAGGTTTAAACTGCACCATTTTTTTCCTTTTGTTTAAAGAAATATGAGAATTACGATACAATAGAAACATATGTGAAAATGTGCCATAAAAGGTTTGTTGATACGTTGTATGTGGAAATGCAGTCAAGTAAAAAGTTTTTGGGTAGAAGTGAGAAATGATTGAGAAATAATTGAAAAGATCATTCTATGACATATTACGTTGGATTCTAAAGGATTCCTAAAGGCTCTTTATCTGGATAAACATACATTTAGTAAAGCAGAAAGGAATATCATTGATTTTAGTTCATTAATAGCAAAGACATTTATTTCTTAAATTGAGAAAAATATGAATGGATTTAGTGCCTCCCAATGGTTAAAACAAATGCTGTCTAGCTTAGCTTTGGAAAAAATTAGGGGTGTCCCGATCCGATATTGATATCGCATAACATTCCACACTACAAAATAAGTCATAAAAGTATGTATGATTCGTGCTGATATCGGATCGGATCGATATCGGTATCGACCAATACTCAAGGCTGCAACATCGGTATCGTATCGAAAGTGAAGAAGTTGTATCGGGACATCCCTAGAAAAGATAACATACATCCATAAGTCAAAGCATTATATATTCGAAAAGATTTGGGGGCCTTTTATTGACTTTATTAAGAACTTGGATGTTTCTGACATCTTAACTATTTTTTTTAATCTCTTGCAGTTATGAACAATGTGTAGATATGTTTATCTCCTAAATTCTAAGAGAAGCTGTCATGCCCTCTACCTCTGGCATCTCCTGAACTGGTCCGTTGGCACCATCTGGTGGTCTCCATGCCTCACTATCCAGACTACTCAACTCTAATCATCAGGATTGCTTCCAGCTGCGGCGGGGAGTGGTCACACCACTACTTAAGACACCGGCAGACCACAAACCGACGCCAAACTGTAAGCATTGCAGACTCTGACCCTCTCAGCCGATGGGAGCTCTCCTGCTTCCTTCCCTCCTGGAACCATCATCACCGCTGGAATCCCTCAGCTCACTCCACCCTTCAGCTGGTTCTTCCCCACTCCTGTGCCAGGCTCCTTCGTTTCGGCCGCGTTGGCTGCAGCTCGAGCGTCTCTGTGTTCCTGCCCATTTGGGGTTCAGAGGTTTCCTTTGTTAGTTTAGTCATTCTGAGTTTATGCCTTTAGACCTAGGGTTCTGTTTTTTCATCAGTAGTTTCCTGATCGTTTTTAGTTAAAATTAGTATTAGGTCTCCCTCAGTTAGCTCAGCACTTAATTTCTCCACCACCCCACTTAGGGCGCTGGTAGGTTTTCTGTTGTATTCAGTTTTTGTGAAATAAATCAGTTAATTGTATCTGTGCCTCCTGTTGTGCTGTCTGCGCTTGAGCCTCAGTTCCGTCTCGTGACAGTACAGTTTGGCCATAATGAGCTCAGCAGACCGCACTACAGATGAGGCCTCAGCCGCTCATCATGCTGTAGTTAGTCATGACGCAATTCTAGGCCGGCATGATGAGCTACTCAAGACTCTCGTGTCTAGCGTTAAAGCTCTAATCAGCCAAATGTCTCACCTTACTGGTCAGCAGTCCGTGTTAGCATCTTCACTAGCTGCGTCAGGTTGCCAGCCTACCCCCATTAATGCCCCCGAGACGACGGTTGTAGGCTCTCCCTCTGCCCTGGCCACAGTAGGCCGTGAACCCACGGTTCCGGTTCCTGAGCGCTATGCTGGAGATCTCGGCTCTTGCCAGGCCTTCTTGACTCAGGTTTCACTCGTCTTTGAGTTACAACCGACCTCCTACGCGTCCGATAGGGCTAAAATCGCATATCTAATTGGCCTTCTACGGGGGCCTGCACGGGACTGGGGAACAGCTGTGTGGGAGAAACAGGGGGAGATCTGCACCTCCTACTCCCGCTTCTCTGCAGACATGAGGCGCGTCTTCGATCACCCAGTTCGGGGGCGAGACGCTGGAGATCGCCTCATGGCCCTGAGGCAGGGGGCCCGCAGTGTTGCAGAGTACTCCGTGGAATTCCAGGCCCTTGCAGCTACCAGTGGGTTCAACGATCCGGCCCTCCAGAGGTCATTCTATAGGGGACTGTCCGAGGCTCTGAAGGATGAACTCGCCACCAAGGAGGAGGTGGGCAGCCTGGAGGCCCTAATCTCCCTCGCCATCCGGCTTGACAATCGCTTGAGGGAGAGGCGCAGAGAGCGCGCACACTGGAGGGACTCAGCACCCTCCCGCCGACTGAGTCCCACTCTCCAGCCTGCTACGCCCACACCGTTCCCTGAGGCTGCCTCCGAGGCCATGGAGGCACTTCATTGCTTCCTGCCCCAAGAGACCAGCAAAAAAGAGGGCTCACTCGTGACAGGGAGTCTACGAGTGAGCCGGACTGCTTCCACCTCCCCTCATCTGTTACAGCTACCCGCTACACTCAGCTATCAGAACCACTCACTTTCTGTGACCGTGCTGGTGGAGTCTGGGGCCGAGGAGAACTTCCTTGACTCGGACCTCGCCAGGCAGCTCTACATCCCGTCGGTGCCACTGGATTCTCCCGTGGAGGCCCGTGCTCTCAACGGCCTCCCCCTGGCCACGATCCACCGGAGAACAGTTCCTGTCACCCTCCGGTTAGCAGGTAACCATCATGAAACACTAACCTTTCACTTGTTGGAACATTCTCGCCCACAGTTGGTGCTGGGGCACCCCTGGCTGATTAAACATAACCCCTCCATTGACTGGTGCGGCAGCCAGGTTAAGTCCTGGAGTACTGGGTGTCATGCTAACTGTCTCCGTTCAGCCCCATCCCCTGCTCCAGTAAATCCCAAGCCAGATCCTCGGCCTCCGGACCTGTCCGGCGTTCCTGAGGTTTACCATGACCTAGGTCCAGTCTTCAGTAAAGAGGATGCCCTATCCTTGCCTCCTCACCGGCCCTACGACTGTGCCATCGAGCTCCTGCCTGGAGCCACTTTGCCCTCTGGCCGTCTGTACAACCTCTCTAAACCCGAGCAGGCCGCCATGGAAACTTACATAAGGGACTCCCTGGCAGCAGGTATCATTCGGCCCTCCACTTCTCCGGTAGGTGCGGGATTCTTTTTCGTAAATAAGAAGGACGGGTCCCTGCGACCCTGTATTGACTTTCGGGGCCTAAATAATATAACCGTGAAGAACAAGTACCCTCTACCTCTGATAAACTCTGCCTTCACCCTCCTCCATGGGGCCAAAGTGTTCTCCAAACTAGACCTGAGAAATGCTTATCATTTAGTGAGAATAAGAGAGGGAGATGAGTGGAAGACGGGTTTTAATACCCCCCTGGGACACTTTGAGTACTTAGTAATGCCCTTTGGCCTCACGAATGCCCCCGCCGTCTTCCAGAACCTGGTTAACGATGTGCTCCGGGATATGATCAACCACTTTGTGTTTGTTTACATAGACGATATCCTGATTTATTCCAGAGACCAAGAGGAACACGTCCGCCATGTCCGCCTGGTTTTGGAGCGCCTGTGGAAGAACCGCCTTTTTGCTAAAGCGGAGAAGTGTGAGTTTCACATTACTACAGTATCATTTTTGGGTTTTGTCATCTCCCCAGGACGTGTTATGATGGACCCGGCCAAGCTATCGGCTGTCTCCGAGTGGCCCCAGCCAGAGACCCGGAAACAGTTACAGCGTTTTTTGGGCTTCGCTAACTTTTACCGCCGCTTCATCCGTGACTATAGTAGGGTGGCAGCCCCTCTCACAGCCCTGACCTCCACCTCAATTCCCTTCCAGTGGACCCCCAAGGCCGAGCAAGCATTTCAGTCCCTCAAGGTACGCTTTACCTCTGCGCCTATCCTTGTTCAGCCAGATCCCCACCTTCAGTTTGTGGTCGAGGTGGATGCCTCCGACTCCGGGGTTGGGGCCGTACTCTCCCAGAGGACCCCATCTGACCAAAAGCTGCATCCCTGTGCCTTCTTCTCTCGCCGCCTGACCCCAGCAGAACGGAACTACGATGTGGGGAACCGGGAGCTGTTGGCGGTCAAGCTCGCTCTAGAGGAGTGGCGGCACTGGCTGGAGGGGGCAGAGCACCCATTCATTGTCTGGACAGACCATAAGAACTTGGAGTACATTCGTTCAGCCAGGAGATTGAACTCTCGGCAGGCCCGCTGGGCGCTGTTTTTTGGTCGCTTCCAGTTTTCCCTCACGTATCGCCCGGGGTCCCGTAACATCAAGCCGGATGCCCTGTCTCGTCAGTTCTCCTGCGACGAACCCTCTGGTGACCCTGAATCTATCCTTCCCCCTGCTCGTCTTGTCGCCTCTCTAACCTGGCAAGTGGAGGATCAGGTCCGTCAAGCACAGTCCCAACAGCCAATCCCAGGTAACTGCCCGCCTAATGTTCTCTATGTTCCTGAGTCTGTGCGTACCCAGGTGCTCCAGTGGGCTCATACCTCTCGCTTCGCCTGCCATCCTGGGGGCTTCCGGACCACAGCCATCCTTCGGCAGAGGTTTTGGTGGCCCTCTCTCGAAAGGGACACTCGGGACTTTGTCGCCGCTTGCCCCACCTGCTCCCGGGGCAAGACCCCTTACAGACCCAGCTCGGGTCTCCTTCAACCACTCCCGGTGCCCACTCGGCCTTGGTCACACATCGCTGTGGATTTCGTCACGGGGCTACCCCCCTCTGGAGGTAACACGGTCATCCTCACCATTGTTGATCGTTTTTCCAAAGCAGCACACTTCGTCGCCCTTCCCAAACTCCCCTCAGCCAGGGAGACGGCATCCCTCCTAGTTGACCACGTCTTCCGGTTGCATGGGATACCAGCAGACATTGTCTCGGACCGGGGTCCACAGTTCATCTCCGGAGTCTGGAAGGCCTTCTGCGCTGCCCTAGGGGCCACCCCCAGTCTCACCTCTGGCTTTCACCCCCAGTCTAATGGCCAAGCGGAGCGGGCCAATCAGTCTCTGGAGACGTACCTCCGGTGTCTGGTCTCCTCCAACCCCACTGCCTGGGTTGAGCATCTGGCCTGGGTGGAGTATGCACACAATTCACAGATAAACTCTTCTCTGGGGATGTCTCCTTTTCAGTGCTCCCTCGGCTATCAACCTCCGTTGTTCCCCTCCCAGGAACAGGAACTCTCCGTTCCCTCTGTACAGACCTTCGTCAGCCAGATCAAAAGGGTCTGGGACAGGGCCAGGGCCAGACTTATTCAATCAACTGAGAGGATGGAGCGGCAGGCCAACCGCCGTCGCTGCCCGGCACCAACCTACTCTGTGGGCCAACGAGTCTGGTTGAGGGCCAAGGACCTCCCTCTGAAGGTCGAATCCAGAAAGCTGGCACCCCGGTTCATCGGTCCCTTCCCCGTGGAGAAGATCATCAGTCCGACAGCGGTACGTCTCACCCTTCCCAGAACTTTGAAAATTCACCCCACGTTCCATGTCTCGCAGGTCAGGCCCGCCAGGGACTCCCCCCTGGCTCCTCCTGTTCCCCCCCCCCCTCCTCCCAGGATGGTGGATGACTCGCCCGCCTACTCGGTTCGGCGCTTGCTGGATGTCCGCCGCAGGGGTCGCGGCCTCCAGTTTCTCGTGGACTGGGAGGGTTACGGGCCTGAGGAGAGGAGCTGGGTTCCCCGCAGTCAGATCCTTTGCCCTGACCTAATCAGGGATCTCAAGCGGCGGCGTCCTGAACGTTTTGGTCGTGCGCCTGGAGGCGCACGTAGGAGGGGGGGTACTGTCATGCCCTCTACCTCTGGCATCTCCTGAACTGGTCCGTTGGCACCATCTGGTGGTCTCCATGCCTCACTATCCAGACTACTCAACTCTAATCATCAGGATTGCTTCCAGCTGCGGCGGGGAGTGGTCACACCACTACTTAAGACACCGGCAGACCACAAACCGACGCCAAACTGTAAGCATTGCAGACTCTGACCCTCTCAGCCGATGGGAGCTCTCCTGCTTCCTTCCCTCCTGGAACCATCATCACCGCTGGAATCCCTCAGCTCACTCCACCCTTCAGCTGGTTCTTCCCCACTCCTGTGCCAGGCTCCTTCGTTTCGGCCGCGTTGGCTGCAGCTCGAGCGTCTCTGTGTTCCTGCCCATTTGGGGTTCAGAGGTTTCCTTTGTTAGTTTAGTCATTCTGAGTTTATGCCTTTAGACCTAGGGTTCTGTTTTTTCATCAGTAGTTTCCTGATCGTTTTTAGTTAAAATTAGTATTAGGTCTCCCTCAGTTAGCTCAGCACTTAATTTCTCCACCACCCCACTTAGGGCGCTGGTAGGTTTTCTGTTGTATTCAGTTTTTGTGAAATAAATCAGTTAATTGTATCTGTGCCTCCTGTTGTGCTGTCTGCGCTTGAGCCTCAGTTCCGTCTCGTGACAGAAGCTATGTGTTTGGGGGGTATTTTTGTTAATTTTGTTATTGCTTTTCCTTTTGATATTTGTGCTCTATATTTGTATAAAACAAGTGATTCTGTAATTATGAGTATAAATGATAATTGTATCACTTTGAAAAAGCCCATAATAAAATATTTTATGGGAAGTAAAAAAAAACAAAAAAAAACAGGGCCTGTCAAAAACATAGCTTCTAGGAGGTAAACATATCCACACCACTTAGGTTTCGGGAGAGGTGGTGGTTCCTGAACATAAACCAGTTAAGAAATGTGAAAACGTGGACTTTATCCCAGTGTTACAGTATGTTGTGTCTGTCCACAGCCATCTACCCAGCCACCACACTGACACCTATTGGTCAGACACTGCCCCAGCCACCACAGGTCATCCAGCAGCAGCAGCAGAGAGAAGGTGAGGGTGAGAGAACGTTATTACTTCTACACATCACACATCTATCTCACCGCCTTAAAGTGGTCCATACCAGTAACTGAGACTAAGAACACCTTTGATTCAAACATGCGTCGTTTTGTGTGACGAAGATGAAGTTCTTTAACTCATCTAATAGAGTAAAATAGTTAAAAGACAAAGTGAATTGATTTTTTATGTGATCTCAACGACGACTGATCCCACTGAGTGATCCACTGGTGTTATTGCACATCAATGATGCTGCACATCCTGAAATAGGTTCTACTTCTTCAGAGCAGAGCCATGTTTTCTGTTCTTTCATGATGTGTAAAGCCAATGCAATTAATAAAAAGAAACTCTTCCTGTGATAATCAAGACACCTCAACTCAGGTGGACAAAATTCATAAGAAAACATTCAGATATTTCAAAAAATCCTGCACGAGGATTGATTTCACTCATGAGTGCCACACTTTTTACAAGAACCATGATTTATAAAAGCTGCTCGACGTTTGTGTAACTTGCACTGAGACGGTTTACTTCCTCAGAAGTTCCAAAAGTGCAAAAAAATAAAATTACAACTTCTTATTTAAACGTTTCAAAGGGGAACATCATAGTTAACAGGAAGCCCATAGAAAAGTTTACAATGTTGCTGTGAAGTTCAAAATCCAACGCTAGCATTTCTATGTAAGAATTGGTTATAGACAATTCAGGGTCCAGCGGTGTGGTCTCTGAGGGATTTTTTGGTAAATTTCTGTAAATTACAGAAAAATCATGAATCATCACTACTATGTCAATGACCAACTAATTCAGTTGTAGATATTTCATTCCCTCCAAAAATCAATGAAACTACACAGTGTTTGCAGGGCTCACAGTTTACCTGTGCTTGTATCACCTGACTGCAGTCTAGAGGTTGACCGATACATCGGCCAGCCGACATATGGATTTTTTTCAATATCGACTATCGGCTGATGTATATATATATATTTTTTTTTAATTTTGCAATTTAGAGTAGCCATTAAAGGAAAAAAGAAAGAACATAAAAAACATCAATTTGGATGTATGAATATACAACAACAACAACAACAAAAGTAATAATAATAATAATAGCATGGGCATGGGAGAGGTAGAAGCCAACAGGCTTACAAATAAAAAGCCGATATAATAGGATAAGGATATAATATAATAGTGCCTGATATACATTTATATCAATTGTCTTTCATAATCAATGTGCTTTCAAAAAAGTATATCAGCATCAAAAATTGGCTTCTAAAATCAGCTTTAGATATCGGCCTTCGACTGATTTTTTTTTTTATTTTATTTTTTTAATCGGTATCTGCAACGGCCTTTGAAAATCCCATATCGGTCGATTTCTACTGCAGTCATTGTTATATCTCTTATATTTTTTAAAAATACAGCAAGTTTCCTTTAATTATTTACTTAAGGATTTACTTGTATTACCAATTTAGAGAAAAATTGGTCACAAAAATGAATTAAACTTAATAAAGAAGGTCCTGCAGGGACTGATATGTCACCAAGTGCTTGGATATTGCTGATGCTTTTGATGTAACTCATTTATACGTAGAAGTTCAAATTAAACATTGCACTGCAGGTAGTGTTAAACTATAGTGACAAATGCAGACATTTGTTTTTAGTGGGATAGAGCTAGGAAAGAAGCGTTATAAATGTATAGAGGGAGTACAGTCAGGTTTAAGGCTGAGGCAATAATAATTCATAAAATGTAATAATTTCAGTCCCTGTTAGCAATTTAAAACCTTGCTCTCCGTCCAGATCAGAATAAACAAACATTGCCGGTCGATAAAAAACTTAAAGGTCCCATATCATGCTATTTCTCACCCATCTCCATTTGTTCTAAGAACCCAAAAACATAGTATTTGAGGTTTATTTTCCCAAACTCGCCTGTTTTCTAGAGTTTTAGCCTCTGAAAAGTCACTTTCTGAGCAACTCTACACAAACAGGCTGATTTGTAGCCTACTTATGCATATTCATGAGTGGGCGTGTCTATAGACGGGACACTGACTTCCTCCTCCCCGTATGGTGACGTAGGGCCAGAGGACGGCCCGCCCTCCTCCCACCCACTCCGTAGCCGAGCTCATGCTGCTTTATAAACACGAGACAGAGCATGGGGGCGGGGCGTTCGCTGGTACATACATAGATTGTAGAAAATACATACACAGCACTGCGTGATGGATGCTGAAATGCTCACCTTCGTGGGCGTGTTTGTTTACATGTCAGTCACGGCAGAGAGCTTCCTGGAGGCGTGGCTTCTCCAGCGTCAAATTCGTCATCAAAGTGGGAGCGTGTCATCAAATTGTAGCGAGGTGTTTGGGCTCACCCTGCAGTAAGAAAGGAACAAATCCCTCTAACTAACGATTGAGGGAATCAATGAAAAAAACACTTTGGGCATGTGTATGAAGCCTAAATAGAACTTTTATGATGTTTAAAGCACAGAAAAATTAATTTAGCGTAACATGGGCCCTTTAAGGATTTTGTCCACTGAGGTACTGACTGTTGGAAGTTTGTCATGAATTTGTGGAAAACCATGAATTACTTTAAGGTTTCTGTTCAAGAAATTCACTGAGACAATCATAGCATCATTAGGCATTTCATTAGTCATTAAGACATTTCTTTTACCAAGTAAAACAATGTTGATGATTGCTTCAAAAAGTGACAGCTGGTAGTGAGTAATTACATTTTTGGTCATAAAAAGCAATCAGTCATTTGATTTATTTAACAATATAATTGTTTGATTATCTAGAGTAAGTCTGTTCATTGATTATGAAAACTAATTTGGAAAATATATTGCCTTTTTTCCGTTTTTGTGTTTACGATGATGGATAAAAATGACAGATTTACTGCCTGTGTTTTTCTGTTCCATTTGTCATCTCACAGTGCTTCTGACGTCCTCTTTCCTCCTTTCTTTCCCTCTGTTTACGTGTGCAGGTCCGGAGGGCTGTAACTTGTTCATCTACCACCTGCCGCAGGAGTTCGGAGACAATGAACTCATGCAGATGTTTTTGCCCTTTGGTACCGTCATCTCCTCCAAGGTCTTCATGGACCGCGCAACCAACCAGAGCAAGTGCTTTGGTAAGTGATGGATTGTTGGTGTCATCATTTTATTTTTTATTTTCTCCTATTTTTCTTCTTCCCTTCTCATCCACATCCATTGGAAATTCAAAGAGAGGAGTTATTTTGGAGAAAAAGTTAATAATAGGGAATATTAGTGATGCGTTTATCTTCATCACACTGACAATTCGTGGCTAAATTATAGAGCTTTGACCTACATGAAGAATTGGACCTAAAGACTGATGCATTCTGGGAAATGCAAGCAGGAAGAAACAGACATAAGAATCATGTACTTTTTTTTAGCCCAAGCAAAGTTGTTTGTTTTTCTTTTTCTTTTTCTTGTTACTTTAGTTGTGAGGTTTTAAACGTGTCTTTTTAAAAAAAAAAAAAGAAATAACAGATCAGAATAAAAGAATAATTCTATCCTTCTTTAATCTTGTATGTACAGTATGAATATAAATACATTTAATATGAATCAGTTTTATTTATTTGTTTCAGTCCAACAAAAAACATTCAAAAATAAATCACAATTTAAAAATATATAATAAGAAAGAAGAAGAAACAGGCAGAAGCAAAAATGCTTATATGTATGTAACATAAATCATAACAGTCAAGTTACCTGTCTCTATGATACACACACAATAAATGCAAGCATTTAACAAGTACATTTGACTTGCCTTTTTTTCAAACAATGTAAATATATATACATATATAATATAATCTTGTATAATATAATATATACACGTACTTTCTTTCATATGCAACATTTAACAAAGAACCCAAACATATTTCTACTGCTTCACATACAGTAACTATTTCAAATATATTGTGACATTTTCCCTTTGTAAATAAATAGTGTGTCTTATTTTTTTAAGCAGTTCAAAATAATTAGATAACAGATCAGAATAAATGGAGTTCTGTCCTTCTTTAATCTTGTTGATTTATTTGCCAAAATAAAGAGAACTGAACATGTACAGTATCACAGGCCCGAACCATCAAAGAGAAACATTCAAAATAAAACATCTGAAAGTGCCGACCTTGCTTTCTCCTGCTCTTACTGTAGCTTCACAGAGATGTCTCTGTACGCTGTGTACACAGACACTGAATGATCCTCCCCCTGACGGACTCACTTGCATTTGCATCTTGATGACGGCTGTGTTTTGGCAACGCTACAGTAGAGAGGGTGAAAATGTGCTGAGTCCATTGTGGCCAAACTATAGCCATGATGCAGTCGATCAGTACTGGCGTCCTTGTTTCTTTTGTGCAGCTGTGTGACCTGGAAACCTGGAAGTGCTGAGTCAGCATCCTGTGTAACCCCGGTGTCTGTCAATGCCCTCTGTGATGAGGCTGATTCACACACAGGACGCAGGCTGTCCTGTTTAGCAACAACTCACACACACACACACACACACACACACACACACACACATAAAGCAGCCCCGGGGCTTGTAAAAACTTGGGAGTAGGCGAGCAGCGATGGTTCAGCGAGGGGGAAAAAAAAAGGCATTGGACCATTATGGATTCCTGTTTGTTTTCACTTCAGGGGGAACCACAAGGTCTCTGGGTAACATTGATCATCAGCCCTGCCTCCCCTGGAGAGGACTTAATAAGATATAAATTCATGAAAGAAGAGCTATTTGCAGTATTGACTTCTACACTATGCATTTACAACATAATGTTAGGTGTGGGGATGGAGGAGCGTGTTGGTGTAATTAATGTGGAAAGGAGAGGAGGGGGATAAAGATAGATTGATGGGGGAACATGAGGCAGAAGAGGAAGCACATGAGTGGACGGCTCAGAGGTGTAAACCTGCATCTTTTTTCCATCTCATCTCATGCTGCCTGATGGAAGGTGTTAGGTTCTCTCCCCAGCTCGCACCCCATTGGACCACACCACAGCATCTCTCTCTCTCTCTCTCTGGTGGATGTGAGTGTGCAGAGACTCCCGCTGTTTTTCATGGGTCATCAACTGTTTCTAATGACAGCAGACTGAGGAGGGGGGGCATCATGCGGAGACACTCTCCACTGCAGTTTCTGGTCACTGAATTCTCAACATTTTATTTATATATATATATTTTTTACACATGAAGGAAACAGGATATACAGCAGGGTTTCCGGCAAAAGCATGAGCCCCTGTTTGACCATTTTTTATATTTTCTCCTTCTCTGAATACTGTGAAAAGTGACATTTAGTCACTGATATTTAGATACATTCAATATGAAAAAATGTCCGTTTTAGTTACAGTTTTCTTTTTTTTTTGTTTCAGTCTAACAAAAAATATTCAAAAGTAAATCACAATTTAAAAGTATATAACAAGACTGAAGCAGGCAGAAGCAAAAATGCTTATTTGCCCAACATACCTTACCTTATCTCAATGATACACACAAAAGAAATGCAAGCATTTGAGTTGCCTCTTTAAAATAATGCAAATATATATATATATATAATATATACAGTATACACACACACATACTTTCTTTCATATACAACGTTTAACAAAGAACCCAAACACATTTCTACTGCTTAACATAACTAATATTCTCCCTTAGTAAATAAATAGTGTGTCACACATTTTTATTTCTTTATCAACATGATTCCACAAATTAACCCCTAGAATGGACAGACATCTACGTTTTACTTCTAATCTTGATGAATTGATATTATTTGATTTTTGTGTTGGACCTCATCCTGTATCCTCACATTGTTTTTATGTCATTGATTATTCTGTTTGTGCATTAGGAGAAAATAATGTAATACGTGAAACAACAGCAGCAGCAGCACTAGATATATGTTCTCCTGTGGTATTACATCAAAGCAGCTGCTTCTCATCCATCTTCTTCACTTAGCACTCACTTTATCATGTGCACCTGCTCAGTAAAGAGCGTAGCAGTCAAACACTTAGCAGCATCCCATTGTGATTAGGCATGAGACAATGACATGATCAGGTGATCTGCTGATGAACAAACCGAGCATCAGTGGGAAGCAATATGACTTCGGTACAGATGTTTGGAACTGAGCTACATGTTCATTTACCACATGACTAATGCACATGCAGTCCATTTTTGATCCCATCATAGTGTGTAAATTAACTCATTTAAGAGGGAAAATGACTGGGAAAACAGGAATTATGAAGTAAAACCCGGTAATGTTCCAGATGTTTGCGTATCACTGATTTACTTGTTTGCAGATTCTTTTTAATGTGTAAGTATTAATTTACATAGATTAATCAGTAACACTTTACTTGAAGTTTTATACATGAGGCTGACATTAAGCTGTCATTATCTGTCATTAGCATGAATAAGGTGTCATGATGGCTGTTATTAAGTAGTGTTTGCTAAATTATGACACCTTTCGCTAAACTATGACACCTTTGGAGCTATGTTGGCTTTTTTTGGGTTTGGTGGAGGGATCTAGTGGGGTTATTATATATATAAATATATTATATGATTATATTATATTAATAATTATACACATTTTTTTTTTCTTTCTTTCTTTCCTTCGTTTTTTATTATGTTATACACTGATTTAACGTTTATTCTTTCTTTCGTCTTTGTTTAACGTCTATTCTTTTATTTGTGATACTTTCTTGAGTGGCTATAACAAAAGCAATTTCCCCCTGGGATTAATAAAGGAATTGTGATTCTGAATTAGGGGTTAGGGTAATGAAGGGTTATGACGCGTTCACACCAAATGCGCCAAAAGCATTGAAAGCGGCAGGTTTGCATTCACAGGTCCTGCTGTGCGTCCCGCGCCTCCTGTGCCGCGCGTTTTTGAACCTTTTCGCACGGCGGACGTTTTAGACGTGCATCCGGCGCTTCCAACGCGGCCGATGCTGGAGTTGGGATTGTTGAACTTTCAGGGCATATCGGCGCGCGTTGACCAATCAGAAGCTTTTCCCAACTGTGATGTATTCAGAATAATGAGAAGAAGAAAAACACTAACTGGAGGCGGAGACAGATGGACAGGAACTCTTCTGCTGGCATAGGGTGCCTGTAGTTGGTGTCCTGGTGGGGGATGCGAGCACCGATGCCGGTCAGCAGGTCGTCAAACTGGGACCGGGGGAGACAGAAGTAGCGCTGAAAGCGACTCTCGTCCGAGCACAGATCTGGTGAATCCAAAAACGGCACAAATAAAGCCAAGCCACTCTCTCGATGCTGTTAGAGCCGATGAACGAGGGTTGGAGGCGGTGTGTTCAGCAAGGAGCTCCAAATTATATTCTCCATTCACCCACACTTATCTATAGCTCTCTGACATCACACACTGAGTCACACCAAAATACATCCGACCTGAAACACCGCCTTCTCAACATAATGTTCCCCACCATATCACTGTCACTGGTGAATTACGAACGTAACTGTTCACCACAATATCATCCATTTTATGAACACCCCCTCCCCCCTCCCCTCGACGCGCGTCCCGAGCATCTTCGACACTGGTGACAAGCGTCTGTATATTCAATGAGAGCAAGCGTCCAACAACGCGCGTGAGGCATGATTTTGACGTCCGAAACGCGTTTGATGTGAACGTACCATTAGGGTAACAAAAGGTTACCCGGGGTTTCCACTGGATACGTCTCCGCTGCGCCACGACACCGATCCGGTTTTGCTCCGCTGTCCGCAACGGTGCACTCCGGTTGGACAACTGTGACGTCACGAGACAAAGGTGTTCTCTCAATATTTATATAATTGCGCGAGAATGCAGTTAAAGCATGAACTAAATCAAAGTTGCTGCAGTTTACAGTGCAGTTACAGTATGAGAAGAAACTATGTAGTGAATGTGATTTTGTTTTTACACATTGATGTTTTGGTGATATAGTTACTTATATAACATAAAATAGATACTTATATAATCTGAAGTGTTTTATTTTGAAAAGTTATTTTATTGCGGAGTACGTGCTTAACTTCCTGTTTAGCTTCATTTGCTTTGTGCTGATTGATGCTTTCTGCTCCGGTGTCCGCCAGAAATAGAAGCCCTGCGTATATCTGGGGGAGGGCACTGGACCGTCGCAGCTGGGAAAGAACAGACACACACCGCAGCGGACCCGGTGGAATTTAACACATAGACTAAAGTGGAAACCTATCAGCTCCGGTGGTGCGGCGGTGACGCAACGCAGAGGAGCCGCATCAATAGGGTTAGGGTAACGGAACAACACTTAATGACAGCCTTCATGCTAATGACAGGTGTCATGACTAGTCCCGGAACAACGCGCCAACATCATCGATGACGTCGACGCAAAAAATCCGTTGACGCAAAATATGCGCGCCGATGCGTCGTCCGACCAAAACAAAGATGGCAGCGCCAGAGAATAACTAACGCGAGTGGATCCTTCGAGATTCAAAAGTGCAAGGCAGTGAAGGCACGCACTCGTTCGTCGAAGGTAGCTGTTCCCTGTAACCCTCGTCCTATATCTCGAGCGTGTCGACGTGACAGGGAGGAAACACCCGCCATGACATCAGCGGCAGCAGCAACACACACACACACGTATACTTGTAAAAAAGGAATATCACTAATGTAATAAAATAATTTTTATTATTACAAGTTATAATTCTTAAGGTAAAAGGAAAGTTTATCTTTTGTTGGAAAAGCACTTTCTGTATTAGCGTTTGGAATTTTGAGTTTAAGAAAAATGTGAGTGGCAGAGTGCATTACTTTAAGTCGCTATTATTTTCATGTGAATGAAGAATTAAAAGATGCACTTTTTTCAGTAAGCTAGGCCTATGTGTTTTCAACATAAATGTTAAATTATGTCGGTTGAGGAAGAACACCATGACAGGATGCCGCCTCCCACTAAGCATTTTTTATCGAATGCTACCTCTGACTCTGAATGCATTATTTTGTAATTTTATATTCTTACTTGAACTTTATTTTGGAATTTTGAGTTTAAGAACAAAAAATATATAATGCAATGTTAAGGAATTCATTTTTTTTTTCATTTTAGATATGTAAATCAACATGTATAAATTACTTTTAGTCAATTAATGAGGAGATAATTGAATCGAAGTGGAAAAATGAATCGTTAGATTAATCGATGCATCGAAAAAATAAACGCTAGATTAATCGTTTAAAAAAAAATTGTTTATCCCAGCCCTAGTCATGACATAATAATGTAATGTCAGCCTGTATGTATAAAACTTCAAATAAAGTGATACCGATTAATCTCAACCTATGCACAATTATGGTAAAAATTTGTATTTGCTTTATCAAAATGCTTGGATTAATCTGGTTTGGCTAATTTCATATTAAACTACATGGACTACATGTTGCCGCAGAAATAAAAGTAAATGATATTTTTAGTGTAATTTTCACTTTGAGCAAATTCAACCCACGGGCCAAATTTGATGTTTTGACGGGTCAGATTTGGGCCCCCGGGCCTTAACTTTGACACCCGCGTCTTATAAAATTCAGTGTTTGGGGTCATAATTTGAGGTAAACACAATGTCATACATATTTTGAATGTTGTAGAATGAGGAGGCATTTAATATTCTTTCTGCTTTCAACAAAGTTGATTTGAGTCCGCTAACATTGACAGAAATTAAATAATGACATCATAATATGACTATATATTCAGTAGTTTGATAATTTGGACAGAACAAAGATTCAATGTTCTTTTAGAAATTAATTTTCTATACTACTCTTCCACTGTGAAGTATCGTAGCAGGACTGCAGCCCTCAAGGACCCTCCTACAGTTGGCTTTTTGCTGTTTTATAACTGTGTTTTCTATTTGTTTATAGCAGCCAGTGCTTGCAAACATCTCCCCAGCTCCTCACTTTGCTTTCTTTGTGCTCTGCTTTTATCGCTTCCAGGTTTTGTGAGTTTCGACAACCCTGCTAGCGCACAGGCAGCTATTCAAGCCATGAATGGCTTTCAGATCGGAATGAAGAGGTTGAAAGTTCAGCTAAAGAGACCGAAGGATGCCAGTCGCCCTTACTGACACAGCCTACCTTCAGTATTCACTGCAGCAGCACAGGTGAACAACATCACCAGTCTCTGCTTCCACATCCATCAGTGAAATGATCCCAGAAGGCTGGGAAAATATTTGATAGTCTCATTTCAGTAAATGTCAAATGAAGTAAAAATGTAAAAGTCGGAGTTGAAATGCAGCAGCAGTGGTCACATTCATTTTGGTGGAAACCTGTTGTCTTTGTGATTAAAAAAAAAAAAAAAAAAAAAAAAAAAGGTTGATTAGTACCAGTGTGTGTTCTCTCTCTCCACACCATTACACAGCAATGATGAAGCCATCTCAAGTTTAAAGAAATAGATCTTTGGATTGACAGATTAATGAGCGAAAAGATTAAAAACTAAACTTCTGTTTTTTTTCTTCTTCTTCTTCTTCTTCTTTAACTTTCCAGGTTTTAGAAGACACGTGAGGATATCTCTGGAGGAGTTAAACGTATTTCTTTGAAAGCTAAATGTTTTTTTGTTGTTTTTTTTTTTTTTTTTTTAAATCGACAAGAAAGGAATCTTTGAAGACATATCAGCAGTTACGTCTGAAGATATTGGGGTTTTTTTTGTTTTTTTTTTTTGGTCGGAACAAAAGAAGATGCGAAAGGAAGGGGGAGGAGCTTCGGCGTCGGGGACGTCCCTGAGAAAGACGGCACAGAAAAGAAAAAAAAAAGAAAAAAAACTGAAGAGAGAAGCGATGACGGGACTGAACAACAGAACTTTTTTTCTTGTTGAGACTTGAATTGTTAATTAAGCAACAAACTAACAAACAAAAAAGCAGCAACAATGAATAGATTTCTATATACATATTATATACACATATATATAAGGAAAGAGGCGCCTGTGGCTTTTACTATACTGGACAAATGAGGGTTAAAACTTGAAGATCAAAAGAAAAAAATAACAAAAAAAAAAAAACAACAACAAGCAAGCAGTGGAAAAAATGAAATTATTCTCTACGTCCACTGACAGACTTTTTCTCTCTTTCCCTCTTTCTCTTATTCTCTCCCCGTCTCTCTCAGCAAGCTTGGATGCTTGGAGGTCACTGAGGTTTCCATTAGCAACAGTAGAAGTGCAAATCTTTCACCCCTGTGGGACCAAAGGACCAAACGTTTTTATTGTTCTGAACAGTAATATATGGTAATAATGATACTAATACTACAAACTACTACTAATGATATTACAAGTTAACTTTAAGAAGAAATACTAGCTTCAGGGTGAAAAAAAGAGCAAAGGGTTTTTCATTTAATTTACATTTATAGTGAATGGGTTTGAGAAGAAATAAAAAGAAAACAGGAAGAAAAAAAAAGGATAAAAAAAGATAGAGCTATACTATTTTAGTGGCGTAGAATATATGAGTTGTTTAGGGCATGTTCAGATATGTTCTTTTTGCCACTCATCACTTCACTGATTTATTTATTTATTTTCTGCATTTCACCTCGAAAGTGTGATGTGTGCGTGTTAGAGGAGGGGCTATCCGCCCTGCAGTGCCAAAACAGACTTACAAGCATCTCCTCAGGTCCAACAGTGATTCTATACACCGCAGTGTTCCTGTCCTCTCATTTTGTCGGACTTGATCATCTTTTCTAGGATTCCACGTCATTTTTAAAGCCTTTCATTTGACTGAAAATTGGTTATTAAAAAAAAAACAGAGTATAGTGAAAGAGCAGCGTTTGTTGCTGCTCGAGAAAATACACAAAAAGAGGAAGGCAGCAGCAGCAGCAGAAGAAGAAGAGATGTTCTCTGGGTTGTGGCCTTTCCCACTGCCACGCATGTGTTTCCCTTCCTTTCTCTTTCCCTTTGTCCCCCCACCCCTCCATCCCTCCAATTACCAGCACAGCTCTCCCTCAATCGGGTCCATCAGCTCACAAAGACCCCAAAGCGAACCCACAGCATAATTAGGATAATGACAGTATTGATCAGATGGTGAGTAGCACCGCAGGGACGGAGATGTGCAATCAATCACTCATTGGCATTTTGAATGAATTGACTGATTGACAGCTTACATTTCTCTCTCTCTCTTTCTCTCTCTGTGGCTGGACGGGAGTGACTGTCATCCATAACATCGCAAGTAATCTCCCAAACACCATTTAGACCACATGTGTCAAACTCAAGGCCCGGGAGCCAAATACGGCCCTTTGGAGCATTCAATTCGGCCCGCAGGAGAAAGTAGAAAACAGTGGAAAAAAGAATTATTGTGTAAATGAAACGCAACAATATTTGCAGGGGCTCACAGTTTTCCCGATGCTCACTGTTTATCGCACGATCGCAGTCAATGTTAACAGTTGAAGAAACTAAAAATTCAGTTGAAGAAACTAAAAATTCCTACTGAATCTTTCAATTTTCCTCAAATTATGGCATATTTACCAAAATGAAATAGAAATTGGTCACAAAATCTAGGAAATTTAAAGTGAAGATCCTGTTGGCACTGATATCTATCACTGATTTCTTGTATTTGGTTGTTTTTTACATATTTTGTATTTTATGTATACGTAAAAGTCCAAACTATGGCACAATAATGTTGAAATTGCTCATTTTCTCGCCTAAAATCTGTGGCCCCCTGAAGCCCAAACTGGTCTATATTTGGCCCCTGAACTAAAATGAGGTTGACACCCCTGCTGTGCACACACTGACTTTAGCATCTATAGGAGGTCAAATTAAATCCATCAGTTGCTGCATTTACAATGAGACGAGTGCTCACACTCACACATGGCTTGGACACATTAAGGGTGAAATACACCAAGACTTTCAGGGTGTCCGAGTGTTTCCACACACACACACACACACAGACACACACACACAACAACAAAAAACGCACGCTCGATACTTTCGAGTTGGAATCTTCTTTCCTGCATTAACCCTTTCTTTTCTCCATCCCTGATTGATTTGTTCTGGGAACTCTCACTGAGTTTTAATTGTCTTATTCCACTCATTATTCACCCACTCAGTTTGGCTGTCTGAAGCATCTTCTCCCTCAGGACTCTGTAAGACTTCAGCGCTCCTATCATGGCTCTAAACTGAAGACACATCAGTGCTTTATTATGTATTATTACATTTCTGTTACAACACAGAGGCAGAGTCTACAGAAAACATGACTAGTGTGCTTCAGTGGCCTCTTACATCTCACATTTCCTTCACTAAAGCTCCAAGTACCACCATGATTGGATGCAGTGTTACTCAGTGTTATTAGAAGGCTGGTGATACTTCTCGGTTCACCTCTATAGTCTCTCTGTATGTTTCAAGCAGGCCCAAGTGTTCGAAAATGCCTTTTTTTTTTCTCTCTCCATCATAGATTGCCAAGTTATGCAAGCATATCCACTGACTTTCCTCATCAGACTTTATATAAATGTATATAAGCCAATTTTTGTGATAATTGTTGAGAGAGAGCTCAGCTTAGAGCGTTAGGAGTTATTTTCCCTTGTGTTATATTTATGAGAAGACAGATTTTTTTGTCCCTGGAGACTTCCTGTAGGTTTGATGTGTGGCCTCTTTTCCTCAGGCCATTCTGGGCCCCACAGTCTCAGTCAAACAAATCTTTCTTTATGGGATTTTTACTGGCAAATAGTTTCTTATTTTAATTATTAAAATCAAATTAAATTCGGCCTTGGCAACAGCTTGGGTTCGCTCGAATTAAAGAGGCCAGCTGCTTCTGAAATGTATTAAGTTTGAAAAGATGTCAGGTCAATTTCATTTGTCAAGAAAAAACTACGTTTTCTTGGAAAAAAAAAAATTAAAAAAAAGAAAGAAATGCTATTACATGATTGGAATTCTGAGAATGGAGAAATAATTGAGTAGGTTTGGGTTTTCAGTTGTATGTGTGTGGTGCAGAAACTGATAGAAATACAGAAAACAGGGATGGAATGGTTTATAGCCCAGTGGTGTTTTTTTTATTCAAGCTGCATGCGATTGGTTTAAACTCGTAAGTTCATTTTTTTTTTTTTTTTTTTTAAAGTTTCCACTCTTGCATCCATTTTCATAGTTATTTTATGAAATATTTGTCCTGCTACCATGGTGCCCTTTCAATCTCTGAGCATGCTCACTGGGGTGTGGGAGGGTTAGAGACGATGACTCTGGTACTACTCGTATTAACATGATTCTTTGACTATGGTTTGAATGCTAAGGAAAGTAGCTTATTATGAATATGAAATCTGTATATTATGGAAAATCAGCACAGGACCTTTCTTTAGGTTGATAGAGGTTCAGGGTTTGACGTGGGCTTTGGGGGAGGGCAAGGGTTGGGGAGGAGGAGGGGCTTATTTTATATATATATATTGAAAAAAAAAAATGTTACCTTTCTGGTTTCTCAGCACAAAGCTTACAAATGTAGAAACACCAGTACGGAGTCAATGAGTGGAGTTCACTCATGTACAGGATGCAAAACAACAAAAAAAAAAAAAAAAGAAATGAAACGATTTGCTACTCTTTGAAGGTGGATGACAAAACTCTGTTTACAGGAAGTGTGGCTTTTGTTTCAGGTTTTTCCCGCTTTTCTTCTTTTTTTCCCCTCTTTTTTTAAAAATAGAGCGCCACCTGTTTGTGTGGCATCAATAAAGCATGGTTTGAACTGACAGGGAAAAGCAGTACCTTTTTTTTTTTTTTAAATAGAAAAAAAAAAAAAACTAGAAACAAAACCTTTAAAAAGTCTCTGTGTTCTGTATTAGCCTATGAGAAACCAAACTATTGCCCCAGGTGAAAATTTCTTAATAATTGCTGCTTAGATGACTTCATAGTAACAATGGAAAATTTAAGGATTTTTATGATTATCAGGTTAAGTATGTAACTTGATTGTATTTATTTATTTATTTATTTATTTATTCCACTCTTATTTTCTTTGTTTTACGGTCATGGTAAGATGATGAGATATGTATCAAAAAGAAATGCTTACTGGGGATTTTCTCTCTTTCTCTCCTTTTTTTTCCAATTTTACAATAAAAATTCAAACTGGACTCCTTGCCTGTCACACCTACTGTATTTATTACACTGACTGGACACAGACAATATTCCAATATTTAGCTTCCAAACATGGCGGCTGTTTGTGACATCTTGTAAGTGTTAAGTTGTGGTAATCGCCATGGATGCAGATCATTTATTTATATTTAGACGTGCAAAACTTTAAAAACAAGGGAGCAATTTCTCCTTAAGGGGATTGTTGGCTGTCAAATGAATCATGAAAAGCTTTGGCGGGGAAAACACAGCCATTTAATTGTCATATGGAAGCTCAGTGATGCAGTATATAGGATGATTTTGATGATCTGTCAGCCTGGAGAGACTTTGGAGGATTTTACCAGGTCACCTGATGCTGCTCTGCTGTTGGAGGGGGTGACATAAATATGTCAGGACGCATGTGATAGGAACACACGACCAAAATAAGGCTGCACATAAACATCAGGCATGCATCCTTTGGGAGGCATCATGAAAAAAAGGGCTGCCAGAAGACAGACAGGGGAACAAATATACCATTACCATCCCTATGAGCAGAAAGCAATAAGTTGATACAAGGCAAGCATTGAGCATCAGTCAAACTTCACAAAACAGCAGCACTGCTCTGATGTCTTATGCAATGTCTGCTGACAGCTGAATTGCCTCTGTACGTACATCAAGTAATCATGGCGTTAAATGTCAGGGATCAGTGGAACAAAAAGGAGCAGCAGAGCAGAGGCTCCACGTGCACGTACGTGCACGTGTGCAAGAACAACAGCAGATTTCAACCAGGAATGGGAGGGACAGAAGAAGTCAAGGCACTAGCTCATGAAATAAACTGTCCCAATTACAATAAAGTGTGGCTCTTGGTCAGGCAGTTCATCTTTATTACAATTAAGTTAATGAAAATCAATCCCCCTCCTGATAAACTCTTATCCCCACACACACACACACACACACACACACACCACCCCTTCTGTGCCAGGAGATAATAAATTAGGCTAATATTGCCTTTGATGAGGGAGTGAATTGCAAATTATTGTAACTTTCTAAGATTTATGATGCAGATGCGAGTTGGGTTTTTCTGGATGTGAGTGTGCTGGGCAGGGTTTGGGTCAATTACATTTTTCAGTTCAATTACAATTCAATTACAATAACCAATTTTTTTTTTTTTCCACTTACAATTACTTTTTATCCTCAGAAAGTCAATTACAATTACAATCTCAATTACTGAGCATACATAACCTAAAACTTTAACATTCCCTTTGTGTTAGCATCTCTTATGATAACAGGTCCTAAATCAGCTGTAAAATACACTAAAAACAAATATATATTGTCTACTTTCTTTCCTATCTATATAGAGGTTTTAATATTTTTGGTTGTCACTTGTTAAAAGTTTGGTGACATATATTCATTCACAGAAATACACCCAGAGACCACCATGTGCTCTCAGCTGTTCTTTACTGTTACAGTAGCAGCAGTTTGGATTCTCCTCATCCTTCTGTTACAATATGATGCACACGAAGAGGAAGGAGGCCCAGGGGACGCAGCAGCGTGTTTTCTGGAGTAGGACTGCCAATCATCAAGTTCCATCCCCTCCCCCAGCTCTATCAAACACAAATCAGGAGTGTATGATTTGAAAAGTAGGTCAATATTCATTCCGCTGTGAGCTGGTGGGCGAGATGTGTCGAGTTGCTCACTGTCACTCTGATTATCGAAAGGATGCAGAGGAATCCAGTTGGTCAGGTGTGAGAAAGCCCGGATGAGTCATTAGAATCGCAGAAACACACACACACACGCATGCCAACTCTCCAGGAAATGAACAACTCTTGGCTCTTTGTTTTGCGGCGGTGACCCATGTAACAGAGTGCATCGTGTGTACCTGATAGGGCTGGGCGATATATATCGTGTTTTCTGTTTTGGCGATACAGAAAATTACAATATTGCCTATATCAATATAAATACATATTTTTATAGTTTATTTTGTTTTAAATCCCTTGTGTCGCGGGGCTACACCGTGCCCTCTAAACTATTTATAAGGTTTTAATCTAGAAACAAACGCATCATTAGTAGTTAAAAAAAGGGTTTGTCACCCATTGCTCCATGTGCTTTGTTTGTTGAACCAGGAAGTGGCAAACAGAATAGAAGCCTGTCATGGGTTCATATAGTGGTGTGCTTCTTGGAGGGTACCACATATAATAGAGGGGTGCCTCATGTAAGAATGGCCTAGTGGGTAGGCTCAAAAAGTCCAAGGTTCCAAAAATGCAGTCAAAGTGTATTTATTTACATTGGTAAAAGTGCAGCAGTATTATAGAAGACATCCAACTTGCAAAAAGAAAGGGGGAAAAAGTGAAAACAAATAAAGACTGAGCTCTACACAAAACTCTGTCACTTCTTTTACTACTTCTCAGAACAGCATGAAAAGCACAGTTTGATGGATTTCTGAGTGCGTCCTAACCCAGACCTTCCCCTGAACAAGCCACACTACAGAACTCACTCACACGTGCTGTCGCTTATGCTGCGTTCACACCGAATGCGCCTTCTACTGCACCGGACGCGTTTGCCGCACGAAATGTTCCGCAGGATCCGCAGGATGAAAAAATGTCCCCATTCTCTTCATATGCACGTTTGAAGTGAAGCCCCGCCCATCAGCAACACATCTAACTCGGTGAGTTTCACTGCCTGCTGAAGCGAGGAGCTGTGCTCCTTTTTCTCCTCTCATAAACATAAACCACCAGTGAAAAAAGCCAGTGTGATTAGCGGCTAATGCTATCCTAGCTCAGTGCTCCAGAGAGAACTTTTTCTCCTCCACGCCAAATCCTTCTTAGTCTGGTCCCGGTTATAAAGGCCGTGTCATAGAGCTCCAGGTGGTCACACACAGCTTCTACTCCATATATACATGTATATTGGTAAATCCGGAAATTTGAATCCGATATCCGTTTTCATACATTTTCATATATTTATTTATATTTTTCCCCCAATTCATTTACTTATTTATTTTATTCAATTGTAGAATACTGTAGATATTATGTTGAACGTTAAAATGTATGTAACCAATTGTTAATAAGAAATGGTTACTCTGTTTTAGTAACATTACTTTTCTAACATTCCACACTTCAAAATAAGT